>NC_090934.1:710390744-710698979 GCF_040938575.1 Ambystoma mexicanum | reverse complement strand
TTGTGCGGTGTTTGGCGTGCCTGCGCCCAGGGAGAGTCGTTTAACATCCGAAAGTACCGGCTCTTGGCTAGAGAGCGCAGTTGACTCAACAATGAGTCTTGTGAGCCATGTTGAAAATCGAGGCATAAACATTCATATTGCCACACTCTCCCCAGAACTGCCCAAGGAAGGAGATGAGTCCACAAAGAAATTGGTAGTGGGGCAAGAGTCAGAAATAAATATGAACTCACAGACCTCTGAATATATGGAAAAGTACATAGTTGATTTGACCGCTGAAGAGGTGACAGAAGAGGTGACAGCAGTGAATACAGAGGAAAATGCAGATACTGTACCTCATACAAAGAGTAATACGTCATGCGAAATTGCCTTTTCGCCATCTAAAAGGAGAAATTCTCTGGCAATTGTGAACAAATTATTGCTAGATTTGACGGAAATGAATGGGTCACTAATATCAAAAACTTCTTCAAAAATGGTCTCTGCTGGTGAAACACACATTGTAAAGGCACACAATAAGGACTCTGTGTTATTACAGCAACCAGTTATGTATCCATTCAAAGAATCTACACCAATGAACCATAGGCCAGTGGGATCTAGAAAACGAAGACGTGTTGCTTTAAGCACGTCTCCTCCATTCGAATGCTTGCAAAATAGACCTAAGCCACTTGCTAAAACTCCGTCACCAAAATTATCATGTAATAAACAGGACGCGAGTTTTACATCAACACCACCTATCCGGCTGTCCTTAAATGAGAATTCAGAATCGTCCTCAAATGATGAATCTACTTCATTTGCAACAGAAAAAAGACGAAATGAGCCAAAACCAAAACTGATGTACCATAGAGCCTCTCTAAATCCAGTCATGAGGAGCTCCATGTTCAAAAACTAATTAAGGAAGCCCTAAATGAACTAAGACCTTTTGTCATGTCCTCACTGACAATAGCCATGGCACCAATGCTCAAGATGTATGGACAAATCAGTGATAATATAAAAGATCTATCAACTCTGTCTGCCTTACTAAATTCCAAAATTCATGCTCCAGAGTCTCAACGAGATTCAGTATCTAATAATATATGGACTAGCATTCAGAGGATAGACCAGTCACTAAAGGATCTAATTAATCAAAAGCGTATAAACTGTGAGGATAAGAAACTACTAGCCGAAGTGACTAAAGAAGCCTTGGGCTTGCTGAAAATAAATCAAAAACTAAGAAGAGATGAATGTGATTTAGCTGCCTGCCGCACCTCACACTTGCCATTGAAAAGGACTACAAACAAAATCGCACTTTACGATACTTTATCTTCACACCTCACAAGACCCTTGGTAAATCATAACACAGTATGTGTACTTCATGATGAGAGAGAAGTATCGAATGTATGCTTAGTGGAAGAGCAAACTCCTGAGCCGTAAACGTTGGAAAATCTGGTTGCTACCTTTGCTCATAAAGCAGTCGCCAAAGAACTGCGAACAATCCAGCTAGATAATGATATTGGTCAAAGAGTATCAACTAAGCCAGAAGGTGCTAACATCCATCAAGAAAAGAAAAATTTGGCAGAGAGTTCCATTGTTCCGCGTCCTCTGGAGGTTGTTCCCTCTACTTCCGCCAATGCGGTTGGTGTCGTTGGATCAGGTGAAACTCCTATTCAAGCCTCCCAACCTGTGTTGGACATTAATGAACAAGCGGAAAATGAAAATTCAGGACTCGTTGATGGAAAAAGCGGAACTGATACTCCCTCCTTAAAAAAACAGAATGGGAGCAATGGCTCTACACCCACAACCCTGCTAGAGCAAAATGTGGTCAAGGAAAAAAAACTATGGAATCTTCGAAAAGCAAAACTCATGTAATACAAATCAAACTCAAGGAAAGAAAACAAAAAATCAAAAATGCAAAAGAAAACGAAATAACTTGGGTTCAAGAAAATTTCTAAGAAATTTAAAGGAACTAAATGTATTTGTAAACACAGAACACATGAGTGAAAATCAAATGAAAGATCCCATAAACCACAAAACAAATGATAAGATTCTTACCAAAGAACTGATTATAGATGTAGAAAATGAGGAACTCTCGCAAAGTGAAATACTTAATTTCTCCACATATGAAGAGGAGAAGTGTTATGAAGAAAAGGATGATCAAATAGAGGAAACCTGTTCCGATCCAACTACAGTACCTAATGCTGAACCACAGATGGAAAAATCTATTGAAGTTGTGGCAAATTGTGGAAGAATATGTCAACTGATCTTGCCCTTGGACGTAACTAAAGCTCAACCTATGACAGTTTCAGAAGTAAAATTCGAGACTATCGATGAAAAAAGAAAACAAAAAGAAATTTGGAGGGTGTTAGACAAATCAGCACTTGACAAAACTTATTCAAAATCTCCAAGTGACAATTTAAGTGAAACTGAAGTTGTAAACATCAATGGACCTAAGAGTTCTTGCAGCCCTCCCGTTGGACAATTTTGCTCAAGAGAATTTATGCTTAAATCCACAGTCTCAGGAAATGAAGAAAAAAGTAGGGGCCTAAACCAAAAATCCTGTCCACGAGCTGTAAAACATAAGAGTCCTGGGAAACATGTTTTGATTCTTGAAAGAATTTTAGACACAAAAGATGGCTTAACGTTAAACCGAAATAATGTTTTACGTTTATTGCATCATGTGCCGGGCCTCCGCTCTATAGAGTCAAATGACATTCAAACGCTTGAATTTGTCAACGAAGAACAGAACGACAAAGTTAGGCTACACATAGACTCAAGACTCATAAGTGACCTTCTATTGAATGCAATTCAGTTCCTACTCTCTATGGGATTTGACACACATGAAGTGATTCCAATCACAACTCCTATTGTCCCTCAAGAAGACCGACCAAGAGACCGGGGAGAAGCTGACAGAACTCAGACAAAAAAGAATCAGCGACCTGAGAACTCTCGAGCTCATAGTGAGAATTCACAGAGAGAGACCAACTCTGCTGAGCCGCGGTTGGAAACGGAAGATGGAGCCAAGAGCCAATCACCTTTTATTCTTGGCGAACAAATAAAAATCCCGATAAATGGAAATACAAACATAACGAAAACAGTGATGGGATGGACACACAAAACTCAAACAAAAACTCAAATTGGAATTAGTTGGCTGGTGTTTTGGGCGGCAATAAAAGCTAATGCCAACAAGGACCTTTTGGTCCTATTATAAAAATCTTATCCTGGAACACCAGAGGATTTGTGCATTTATTCAAGGGATCCAACAGCTGGAGTGCCAATCTAACCATAATCTGTTTGCAAGAAACGTGGATGGCTTCTTGTCCAATTTCAGATGAATATCAATTGGCAATAAATCCAGCCATCACAAGAACCAAGGGACGTCCATCAGCTGGTCTCTTGACTATGATTAAAAAGAGTTCTGGTTGGTCTCTAGTAAAAACATCAAATCTCTCTTCCTTCATACAGTATACAGTGATATCTGCTAAAAATAACACAAACAACAATGTCAATCAAATCCATATTCTAAACCTATACTGGCATCTTTCTTAAAACTGATAAACAACTTGATTGATGAAATAAATAGTATCCAACAAAATCCAAACATTATTTGCTGTGGGGATTTAAATCTGGATTGCCTGAAAGAGAGCAAAAATGGTTGTGGCCCTCAAAATCCACTTCGAAAATTGGCAAAAAGATGGTGTAATGATCTGGTAGAAAGAAACATAACCATGGTCAATGGGAACATCAAAGGCGACATTCCTCCTGAGGTAACTTGGAGATGTATGAAACAATCGTCAACCATAGACTACTTCTTTATATCACAAAATCTACATCGTCGAGCTGTATCTCTTCAAATTATACCTGGTGTAAATAGTGACCACAGCCAACTTAAGCTTTCGATACAAATGACAAATATTGCAAAGCCCCAGCAATGGAACAATCAAGTGACGGTAGAACCTAATAGATTGCGGCTCCGAATAAAACCTCAGGAAGTGAAAAATATTACAATTGCATACGATAAGTATAAACTTGAAGTACCGCACAAGAAAGTCGAATATACCATTCTTCTAGAACAGTTCATGATCCAAGACAAAGGTTGCCAAAAACCATCTTTTCAACCGAAACATCTATTTGATCAGAAAGTTCGTGAAAGAAAACAGCAACTCCGAAAAGAACTAAGACAACACAAAAATCTTAAAGGCGAACAACAAAAACAAGCAAATACAACCAGTAAACAAAGATATAAAAACTGGCAAATTTCACATAAAGCTATCAGGTACCAGCAAGATAGCGAATTAATGCTGGCCAGTCTCAAAAATAAAAATTCTTGTGATTTTTGGAACCTGATAAATAACATTGAATGTCGCCAAAAAGCAATCCAAACCAACATGGTGAGAGAGAGTGAGTGGGTCAAACATTATCAAGCAGTATATGAGAAAAAAAAGTATCTCAATTGACCCCCCTCTGCCACAATTACCAAAATGGGACCTGCAATTCGAAAGAGAAATAGCTTAACAAGCATCCGACGAAGTTCCTCATCAAGAGCCCCAGGTCCAGATGGCTTAACCAACTTTGTCATCAAACAAAATCCGGATTAGTGGTCAAAGTTTTTGATATCATTGTTCGCCTCAATCGCCAACGAAGGAAAAATCCCTACAAGTTGGAAAACAGCAATTATCATTCCAATTTTCAAAAAAGGTGACAGAGCTGATCCCAAAAACTATAGGCCAATTGCCCTACTGGATATCTTGGGCAAAATATTTGCCATGCAACTGCAGCAACAACTCCTAAAGTGGATCCAAGAGTCCAATCATATAGATTGCCGACAATCTGGTTTTGTCAAAGGAGTGGGATGTGGTCTAAATGTATTTATACTTAACATACTCAAAATGGATGCAATAAAAAGAAACAGAAAAATCTATCTCGCATTTGTGAACCTGTCACAAGCTTTTGACAGTATATATAGAGAATTACTTTGGAAAAAAATGTCCGATTGGAAGTGCCCAACCAGCCTATTATTGGCAATTAAAGCCTTGCATACGGACACCGAGATAAAAATAAGGATGGACAAAAGTGGAACTCTATCGGATCCCATAAAAACTTTTCGCGGTGTAAAGCAAGGCTGTCCCCTCGCCTCCATTGTTTTCAATCTGTTCATATCGGACTTGGGTGACGCATATGAAAATGCAAACATCTACCCTCCAAAAATAAACGAACAAGAAATCATTGGATACTGTATGCAGATGATCTAGTTTTGCTAGACCTCACACCAATAGGTCTCCAATGAAAACTATGCATTCAAGATAAATACATACAACAAAATGGGCTGAATGCGAATACTCAAAAATCAGAAATTCTAATCTTACAAGATATGCAGAAAAACAAAGATCCTATTGGAAAAAAAAAGTTTTTGTGGAAACTTGGTGAAGGGAAGATTGATATAACAAAACAAACAATGTATTTGGGCATGCTGCTGAGCTCGAGCATAAATGATGCCCCATGGGTTGATAAAGTCAAAAGAAAATGCAAACAATTGACAGCACAAGCCTGCATCGTAAACACGAAATATGGTGAACACTCCATGTTACCTGTTTTGACCTTTTATAAAACAAAGGTCATACCGGCTTTAATTCATGGAGCAGAGAGTGCCTCCGGTTGCCCTGCAGCGGTGTGGGCATCGTTGGAGCATTCTTTTTGGTCCAAAGTGCTGCGCTTACCACTGGGTGTGCCCACAGACTGTATAAGATATGAACTCAGTCTGCTATCTATTAACGGAAGAATAGCTTGGAATACACTTAATGAATTCCGAAAAGTAACTGCCAAGAATCCGCAACCACAATATAACATTCTAAAAGATGTGACCAACGGACCAAGTGACTCCGTTCTACCGCTGTGGGCAAGACGCTGTGAAAAGATACTAACAGATATAGGAGCAGACATGTCCCTACTTCAAGAAAATCTTAAAAAAGTCAAGTCAATGCTTTGGAATCAAGATTGGATAGACACCAGTTATTCATGCAAAAAGCATAGAATCATGCAACTGATTCCAGTTGAAGAAAAAAAACTAAACGCGGTCCAGCCATACCTGCAAAAGTTTCCAGAAAAAAAACGAAGAGCAACATTCATGAAATACCGATTAAATCAATTCCCTACTCGGGAAAATCAGAGCATGCGAGAAGCTGGAGGTCTAAGTTCTTTGACATGCAGACTCTGTGGAAATGACACAGAAACATTGAAACATCTTACATTATTGTGTCCCAACTGCATCAAGAACGTGCAAATCATCTGGGAAGATTCATAATGGAAAAAGCATCAATGACTATGGAAGAATGGTGGAGATACTCTTTTCAGGACGCTGATCGTCGATTAACAATTGACCTAATGTTTTTCTTGGAATTAGTAGAAAAAAAACTAAGAAATGCAGAAGATAATTAATAACCTTAGTATTCATGACTCTATAGTACTCTGCTTTTATTTTGAAGTATAAGGATCTCTGTCTTCTCATTGTTTTTTCTAATCTGCATTTTTAATTGCATTTCGGAAACTTTCTCACATTTAATTCGAAAACGTGACAGTTAGAATGACGCACCGAAGGAGTTCTTCCATTTTCTTGAAGCTTTGATGTTTTGATGTAAATGTGTTTTGATGGAATTGTTCTTAATCATTTTTTTTAAAGATTTGTAACAAACCAATGAAAAAATATTTTTTTAAAAAAAAGTATAATCGCTGTGGACATTCCTGCACATTATGTATCACAGTTTGTTCACGTCCCATTCTCGAGACAGGAAGTGAACACCATAAAGCAATCTATGCCGGATATAAGAAAGAATCCGACGGGGTTCTATAAAGAAATAGAGTCAGTATTACAATCATCGGTATTCACCATAAGTGATATTGATTTATTATTTCCCGTACTCCTGCCAGTTGATTTGTGGAAACAGATTAGGACTGTAGATGATGTACCTGGGTTAGGAGATACATGGGATAATATGGTTAGGCTCGACAGAGAAAGACCAGCTGGCGAGAGACCGCCTCAAGTGATATTAACTTTGCCTGATAGGATTATTGTAAAATTAAAAACCATAGTTCCTGAAAAAAGAATCATTTGGGACAAGTTTACGGGCTGTGTCCAAGGACAGTCTGAAGGTGCTACCGAGTTCTTTAATCAGTTCGAACAAGTGTTTTCGGATTTCAGTGGACAAGACTTAGGCACAAAGTCAGGGAAAAGGCTGTTTGTCGACAAATTTGTACGTGGATTGCTGCCTGACGTCCAGTTGCAGATTATGTCCTCCGAAAGCGCTTGGCAGGCGAAGTCCCAATCAGAAGTACTGCACATGGCTCAGTACTATGAAAATCGTGTGAATAATGAAAAGGAAAAACTTGAGAAAAGAAAAGGTGACCTGAAAACAAAAGTACTATTACAACAGATTGTTAGAAGCCCCAGAGGGGGTAGTACGCAATTTAGAGGTCAATACATTCCACAGGGAAGTATGCCCCTGGCTCCGGTAACCATTAACCAGTGTGCCTATTGTCGACAGGAAGGTCACTGGCACGCACAATGTCAGACCTTGCAGCAAAGGTCATTTGGGAACATAGGTAGACGATCCAGAGGTCGCCCAGGTGTAGGGGGCCCTGGTGGAGGTCAGTTGATGCCAGAATCACAGCAACCTTTTTCACAGGATAAACAAGTATCGAGTGTGGATAATAGAAACATTTTTGATCATCCTTCTGCTGCATACCTCTCTGAGGAACTTCCTTTTGATGACATTCTGTTTTGTTAGGATTGCCCGAAGCAGGATTTGGAACCAACGCCTATTCCCGTTCATCAGAAAGGTCCCTACGTTGAGATGGTGCTGGGAAATAGGAAGCATCTATTTTTAGTACATACGGGAGCCCAAAAGTGTTCCATTGACCATTCACGGGTTCCAAACATTCCCCTGTTAGGGCAATCCAACGTTTCCATAGGGTTTTCAGGCATACCTGTAGTTTGTCCAGTCTCTTTGCCGGTACCGATAACAGTAGGTCCCTTCACGGAGCAGTGTCCATTTCTACTTACTACAAACTGTGGAGAGAATTTGCTGGGGTTAAATTTGTTGAAGGAATTGAATGCAGTAATACATTGCTCCTCGGATGGAGTTCGGTTAACAATTTCACCTCAGCAATCACTCGCCTCTCAGTTTTTGACTCAACCTTTACTGCCAGAATTCAGTAACATTCCGGAATGCTTATGGGCAATTGATGATAATGATGTGGGTATTCTTCAAATTGAACCTGTTAAAATTATTCTGAAACATGGAGTAAAACTGCCTCGCATTCCACAATATAAGATCTCAGTTGAAGGCGAACAGGCTTTGAAATGTATAGTTTCTGATTTTGTACATCGTGGAGTAATTGAGGAAATTACAGGTAGTTTGTGTAACAGCCCGATTTTGCTGGTGTGCAAAAAAGGTGATAATGCGATTCCTTTTCATTTTATAATTGATTTGTGTGCTATTAACAAAATTGTGGCTCCTCAGTTTCCCATTGTACCTGATGTAACAACGATACTAACTATGATTCCGGCTTCTGACACTCACTTTAGCGTTGTGGACCTCAAAAATGCATTTTTCAGTATTCCTATACACAAGGATAGTGGGTATTTGTTTGCGTTTACCCTAGGTGGACGCTCGTTCACATTCACTCGTGCACCACAAGGGTACAATGAGAGTCCAAGTATTTATAGTAGAGCATTGAAAGAGCAACTCGATACTCTCGAGTTGCCTACTACTTGCACGTTACTACAGTATGTAGATGATCTCCTTTTGGCTGCTGATTCTGAGAGTGCCTGTAAAGAAGGCACCATGTTGTTGCTTTGTCATCTAGCAAAACATGGCCATAAAGCTTCACTCAAAAAATTCCAATATTGTTGCCAGGAGGTCGCCTATTTAGGCTATCTCCTGTCAAAGGAGGGAAGAAGGTTGACACCTGAACGAATAAAAACTATTTCTGGCATGTCTGTCCCAAACACGCAGAAGGAAGTTAGAGCCCTGATAGGTATGGCTTCTTACTGTATATTGTGGATCCCTAACTTTTCGTTAACGATTAAACCAATGCTGACTTTGACAAAGAAGGGCATTTTTTTGCCATTGCCATGGACTTTGGAACACCAGACAGCATTTGATTTACTCAAAACCGCGCTGTGTTCGGCATCGGTTTTAGGAACTCCAAATTATGAAAAGGCCTTTGTGTTGTATGTGCATGAACGTGATGGATGTGCTTTGGCTGTGTTAACGCAGGAACATGGAGGGAAGAATAGGCCGTGCGGCTATTTCTCATCCGTCCTTGATCCTGTTGCATGCGCTTTGCCGAGATGTTTGAGAGCTGTCGCTGCTGCTGCTACGTGTGTAAAACAGAGCGAGGTAATGGTCCTGGGTCATGCGTTAACCCTAATGGTACCTCACTCTGTAGATGTTCTATTAAAAAGAACTCAAACTCAACACCTTACTTCCGCACGATTGACAAGATATGAATTGATCTTGTTTGCTCCCCACATTCAAATTCAGAGGTGTTGTGTATTAAATCCGGCTGAACTTTTACCTGTCCCGCAAGATACTGTTGATGGTGATGAAACCTCACACGATTGCCTTTACACTACAGAACAAGAGACTAAAGGTAGAATTGATTTGAAAGATACGCCTTTGAATAGCCCACAAGGAGAGCTATTTTGTGATGGCTCTTGTTTCAAACTTCCGAATGGTACATCCACAGCTGCTTATGCCGTCACTACCTTGAGTACGATTGTGGAAACCAAAAGAATCATGCATAATTCCGCGCAGGCCGCAGAAATTATAGCATTAACTCGAGCTTGTGAACTTTCTGAAGGGCTTACAGTAAATATATATACCGACAGCCAGTATGCCTTTGGGGTGGTGCACAACTTCAGTAGACTCTGGAAAGAACGAGGTTTCTTGACCTCACATGGCACAAAAATACAGCACGGCACTTTAATAGTGCGATTACTTTCAGCGCTCGCACTCCCTGTTCAGTTAGCCATTGTAAAATGTACAGCACATCAGAACGTTACAGATGATATAGGAAAAGGGAATGCTTTCGCTGATCAGATAGCTAAACAAACTGCCACTGATTTTAGTTCAGAAATGTATGCTGTAAGGGAAACTGTAAATGTTTGCACTTTTGGTGAAAGTATTGATTCTGTAAAAGACATTCAAGCAGATGCTACTGTAGAGGAGACCAAGAAATGGGTCGAGGATGCAGGGAGATTGGATGGTGATGGGTGTTGGGTGGACAATGTTGAAGGAAAATGGTTACTCCCTGACGCCTATATTACAATGATGGCCATTATGGCTCATGGTCCGACCCATGTCTGTGCGCGTAAATTGACTAAAATGTTACACAGTGTTTGGGCCAATGATAAAATTTTCAAAATTGCGGAGCGCTTTGTCCAAGGGTGCATGGTCTGCTTGCAGCACAATGTAGGAAAAGGTACCTCGACTCCTAGAGGAAGTTTCGCTCCACCTTCTGTTCCGTTTGAGGTCATCCACTTTGATTTTATTGAGATGGAACGTTGCAACAATCTTAAATATGTGTTGGTCGTCATTTGTGCATTTAGCAAGTGGGTTGAGGCCTTCCCTGTTAGAGATGCAACGGCCATAACCACGGCAAAGACTGTGTTGAAAGAGTTCTTTCCTAGGTTCGGGCTGCCGAGAGTCATCTGGTTGGATAATGGGCCACACTTTATCGCTGCTGTAATCCTACAAATATGTGAAGGATTGCAGATTGATAAACGGTTCCATTCGGCCAGACATGCCCAAAGTGCCGGATTAGTGGAAAGACATAACGGCATTATAAAGAACAAGCTCGCTAAGACGTGTGCTGGCACCAATTTAAAATGGCCAGACGCCTTACCGATCGTGTTGCTGTCGATGAGAAGAACCCTTCAAACTAAGACTGGGCTCTCTCCCTTTGAGGTGGTGATGGGGAAGCCTGCTAATATTTGGGTTATGCCAAAGAGTCGCTCATTGCGGGATGTAGAGAATGTGCTTCTTTCAGACTACTGTAACCAGTTGACTAAAAATCTATTTTCAATTTATCACCAGGTGCGAGAGGCATTGCCTGTACGATATGAGGGTCCCGGTCACAGTCTACGACCAGGAGACTGGATCCTCACGAAAGTTTTTGAAAGGTCGTCTTGCCTTGCACCTCGGTGGAGGGGTCCCTACCAGGTCCTGCTAGTCACCCAGACTGCGGTGCGGGTAGCGGGGCGGAAGAATTGGATACATGCAACGCACACCAAACGGATCCCGCAGCCCGTGCCATACAATACAGAAGACACAGAATCCCTTTCCAATGCTGTAACCAACGTGCCCGAAACAGCAACAACCGACAAGAGAGTATCGGAGATCGTTCCAGAGTTTGTAAGGCCAGGCAAAATGGCCATCGTGTCTCTGCACTCTCCAACAGTGGTACTTCCGGATCATCCATTTTCTGATCCCATTTCCGTTTACTCGCCACCTCCAGTGGGAAGTGACGACACCTTGCTTTCTGATCCTTCAGCACTGGAAAATGTGAAATATAATTTACGTCCAAGAAAATAGACGTACGGCACAGTTTGACTGTGCGATTGAAGAAATCATTTGAGGGCTTGCCTTTTGGCCCGACTATACGAAAGGATTCTATTGGCTAAGGGTTGTGGGAAAGACATTAAGAAGACGCGCGACTGGAGTCGCCAGCAAACGAACAATTGGCGTTTTTTCGATTGAAGACTACGATGCCTGCACCCGCTACCACTCGTACCGAACTTTTAGATAAATATGTGACTAGCAGAGACAATGAGCAAACGTCTAAGGGGACCCCGAAAACGTATTGTTGCCTTTTTGTAATAATAACTGGGTTTTTAGTAACTACTGGTTTTGGGTTGTGGTACCTGGAGGAAGCATATCCGCTAGAGGACTTTTTACCTGTTGAAAATGTATCTGTTATACCCACTCCTTCCGTGCAATTGCATACCTTGTCGCCTAGAGATTCTTCGCATAGACGGAACTATCAGAATAATACACTTTTGTTAATAATGAATGCCACTCATGCAATTTTCAATAAGACCAACTGCTGGATCTGCTCGCATTTGCCGCAACATGGGGATAAGGGGCTAGATTGGTACATTCATCCTTTACCTTTGACAACTGCTTGTTACGCTTCTCTTGGAGCACTATTCTTTGGCCGTTGGAATGACAGCATCTCAGGGAACTTTGATGGTACAAATTTGAATAGTTTTGAAAAACGTGTTTTGATGCCCCTGGGATGCTCGCTTTTTGCAAATAGGAGTAAGCCAAACTTTGCTTCTGTTAGGCCCTCTGATAGATTGTCTCGTCCCTTTTAGTCTTTGATCTCTTTCAAAATGGCTCCTATAGGCAATAAGGATGCCACACCTCCATCTTATTCTGTTAACCATTGCCCCGACTCAGTGTCCTTCTGCATTCAGAGGAATGGAACACGGTCAATGGGCAATTTTAGAAATTGCGCGAACGTTTCGAACTTGACTAGCGAGAACAGACCTCTGTATGTGGGTGAACCTGTCTATTTTGTTTGCGGTAATGTGGTATTTCCATGGTTGCCTAGGGAGTGGCAAGGAACTTGCTATTTAGGGATACTATTACCTGGGGTATTTATTGCCAGTACTGCAGAAATCTCGAAGACTCGTCCACGGCGAGATGTGAAAGGGATACTCCAGCACAAACTCTAGGGGACATAATGATATCCTTTGTGCCATTTTTTGGGCAAATTATGAATTCAGAAGATATCAGGGGACTGGAGAGAACCATCAACCGGACCACTGACATACTCTATAATATGACGTTAGAACAGAAAGCAATAAGATTAGTAGCTCTTCAGAACCGGATGGCATTAGATGTTATTTTGGCTGAGCGTGGAGGAGTATGTAAATTAGTGGGGTCCGCTTGCTTCGTTTACGTACCAGACTCCTCTCCAATGATCTTTAGGGCAATCCAAAATCTACATGTTCTTAGTTCGGAAGTGCATGTTTCTGAGGGAAAAGTGCATGGTACGGTCGTGGGGAAGGAAGTTGTTTTCGGCCCTGCAGATTATCTTGGGTAGTTTACTGTTCCCTTGTTGTTGTATACAGTGTCTCCCTGGTATATGTTTGGTATGAGGGGGATGTTGCGCGCAAGCAACAAGTGTATTAGGACATAAAATATATGCCCCAGATAAGGTTTCCAAGGAGTACGTGTTGAAAGAAACTCTAGTGTCTGATCTAATGTCAATAGATATGTCTGATAATGATTCGGGGTGTATAGACGTTGAAATGTGGAGTTAGTCGTAAAGTGATCGAAGGTAGTTTAGCGCTTGGCATAGGCCAAAAGGAGGGTTTGTCGAAACTGATATAATATTGTTTCGTCTTCATTGTATATGTTGGCCTATGCCCAGTCACTTTGCGAGGAAATCCGTATTGCAAGGTTGTGACCTTAAGTTAATCAAGCCTCCATTTTAGGTTAGACCGCCATTTTGGTTTATCGTGCAAAGTCACCCTGTGGCCTAAAATGGCCGACCTGTGTCCTCTTGTTTTCACTTTAACATCTTCAACCTCTGTAGGCGAGTTAATGTCCAACCTGCCTGCAGGCTATATGTTAGAGTCATGTAGACCTTGTCCTTTCTTGACCTAGGGATCAGGGGATTACTTGAATCGGCGATGTTAACCTACAAGTATACAAGAACAATAATGCTATTTAAACATGATATGCAAAACATCTGTTTGACCTGCATTGAAGCAAATGTGTAAAGAGTCTAAAGTCACATCCAGAGAATAGTAGTACTTGTTAGTAAATGTATTAAGAAGTAAACCACATGCACGAGATATGTAAATTAGGAATTAACCTGGCGCGAACCCTACCCCAGTACATGATTAACTCCTAAGAGGCTGAACATCGTTACAAAGAAACTGTATAAATATGCTGATGTCCAGCTAGCAATTCCTGTTCACTGCTCACATTGAACCTGCTGGTGGTCTCTGTGAAGTACTGACGGCCAAATAGCTATTTTTTTTAATAGCACATTTTTATTGATTTTATAACATATAACCGCTGGGCTCCCTGTGGCCAGCCTTTAGACAATGACATTACTAACGATAATAGAAATAAAAGTAACATTGGATGGAAAAAGAAAAACTCTCATATGGAACACATACTACATGCTTACATGTAACCTCCGATACACAGCCTAATGGGTTTCGGCACAGTAACAAGTTACTTGCTGTAATGTCCACAACTCCTGATACCTGATATCATGATATTAGCGGTTCAGCAGGTTACATCGTGTCTTCCCAGCGCTGCCAAACTTTATCTGCTTTTTCAGGACAGCCCCTGGCCCTGTAAACCCTCCTTTCTATCGCGATGCAGACTTCTACATCATTTATCCACTGCTCCACCTGCGGAGGTTCCGCAGCTCCCCATAGGCGTGCTATGTTCCTTTTGCATATTGCTGTTGTTGTCATGAGACAGAGTTTCTCATATTTCGACAAGTCTATCTCGCTGTCTACTCCCAGTATCAGGAGTTTGGGCTCTCTGGGAATCGTCTGGTGCAGTACCCTTGACAGCACATCGCAGCATTGCTGCCAGTATTGACAGATCACCGGGCATTCCCACAGTATATGAAAGAAGGTTCCTCCTACCTCCCGGCATCGTAGACAGTTGGGTTCAGCTATTTTGCCCCACTGGTATAGAGCTGCTCTCGGATAATAAATCCTGTGTAGTATCTTCCGTTGTACTAGGCGTAGTCTGGTTGATATGGTGACTTCCCTGGGGTACATTAGGATCTGGACCCAGTCTTCAGGCATAATTTCACCAACGTCAGCCTCCCATCTCAACTTTAGTCGCTCCAGTTCTGGCGTGGCAAAGGAGGTGATGACACTATACATGACAGTAGTGACTTTGGCTGGGATATGGTCTACCACTATGTTCCTCTCCAGCGGGGTAGAGTCTGCCATGTCGGAGAGGGCTGGGAGGTACTGCTGTAGAGCATGCCGAAGCTGTGTGTAGTGGTATCTCTCTGTTTCCGGAAGGCCGAAGGTCGAGACTAGTTCATCAAAAGGTGTTACGACTCCCTCCTTCAGAATGTCCTGTACTTTTTCTATACAGTGTCTCTTCCCCGCTGGCCATTTCGGTAGTTTAGTTACTTCAGAGAGGTTCCTATTATTCCACAATGGCTGCAGTGGAGTGATTTTGTCTCCCCAGCCTATAAAGGTATGTGAGTCTGCCCAGATGCGTGGTATATGTGAGGTCATGTCTCTAGGGGTTGTTCTACGTGTTCCTGCGTACAGTTCCATGGGGTGGGACGCTCTCACATGTGGTAGTGTTGGGTTGGCGTGTAAAGCATCGTTTATTATCGCCATCTGGCTGGCCCAATAGTACGTCTGCAACCTTGGTAGACCGATGCCTCCTTCCCAAATCGACCTTTCTAATGTTTGAAGGGCTATTCTCGGGTGTCCGCCTCCCCACAGTAGTTGCCTGAGCACACGATCTATCTCCTGGAATGTCCTGGTCGGTATGTGCAGTGGAACTGCCTGTAGTACATACAAGTACCATGGAAGTGTTAGCATCTTGAACAGTGCAGCGCGCCCTAAAAGGGTCAAGGGTACGGACTTCCAATGTTGCACGTCCCTTGTGAACCTGTCTGTAATAGGTTGCAGGTTGTTTAATGTGTAGTCGTCAAGATTTCTTGTGATCTGGACACCCAGATATCGGAACTGTTCACTGTTCATGCGCGATTTTGTATGGGCAGGGCTCAGGGGTCTCGTTTCCAAGATGATTCAAAGCGAACAATGTAGATTTAGATCGGTTCACCTTCAGGCCACTAAATGTTCCGTATTCCTGCAGTAGCTTAGTTACCACTGGGCATGCTGTTTTAGGATGTTGGAAGTATATCAGTAGGTCATCCGCATATAGTGAGACTCTGTCTTCCCATTCTGTTCCTCCAGGGATGCCATCCCAAGTTTGCGTATCCCGTAGCCATTGGGCGAGTGGTTCCATGCCCAGTGTGAAAAGGAGAGCCGAAAGTGGACAGCCTTGTCGCGTCCCCTTCCCTAGTGCAAAGGATCGCGATGTCCAACCATTCACCCTCACCTCTGCCATCGGTGCCTCATATAGAAGTTGGGCCCAGGTGATTAAGCGTTCGCCAATCCCCATTTTACGCATGATCGCCCAGAGCGCCTCCCAGTGGACCAAGTCGAAGGCCTTCTCAAAGTCCACTGCGAGTACACCCACAGGAGCATCCAGTGTCCGGGCACGTTCAATGGCCAGGTGCAGTCTGCGTATGTTCATTCTCGTGGCTCTGCCAGGCATAAAGCCACATTGATCTGGGTGTATTAGGGATGTTACGACCTGCTGCAGTCGTGTGGCCAGTAGCTTCGCTAGTACCTTTGTCTCGCTGTTTATCAGAGATATTGGCCGATAGGAGCTGCAGTCGTCCGGAGGTTTGTCTGCTTTGGGTAAAACAATTATTCTCGCCTTCCTTAAATCTGCTGGTAAGCTGCCTTCGTCTCGGGCCCGTAGATACAATTTAAATAGATGTGGGGCCACCTCAGTTGCACCTATCTTCTTCCAAGTTTCAATGGGGAAGCCGTTCGGACCAGGTGTCTTTCCTGATTGAAGGTGCATCATAGCTGCCACTATCTCGTCTTCTGTGATTACCACTTCCAGCATGGCTGTTTGTTCTGCAGTGAGAGAAGGGAGGACGATCCCATCCAGCACAGAAGTTTTGGTGGGGAGCTGGGGTGCGCTGTATAACCTCTCATAATACTTAGCAAATTCCTCCGCGATGTCTGCATCTGTTGACTTTATTTCAGCGTTTTGCATTTTGATCGCTCTCACTTGATTGTGGCCCTCGTCCCTTCACTCAAGCCACGCTAGCATCTTCCCAGCTTTATCTCCTGTTTCGTAAATTCTGGCTCTCATCGCTCCGTGTGCCTCTTTAGCATTGTCCAGAGCGATATACTGCACTTTTTTCTGAGCAAGGGTCAGGGCTCTATTCGTGTCAGGGTTGTCATGGATTAGATGCGTTTCTTCCGCTGATATGACAGTTGCTTCTGCTTCCCTTGTCGATTGCAAGTGTGCTTTCTTTTGTGCCGAGGTCCAGGAGATAATTTCTCCACGAATCACAGTTTTGTAAGCTTCCCACATAGTGATGGGGGAGTCCACAGTGCCTTCATTCACTTCAAAGTATGTCGTGTTAGCGTTCTGTAGTCGTTCCACCAGTTCCGGGGATCCCAGATAGTAATTGTTCAATCTCCATACTGGAGGTGGGAGTGGTTTGTATGTTGCAATGGACATGAGCAGGGGGGAGTGGTCCGAGATGCCTCTTGGGAGGTATTCTGCCTGTGTCGCAGGGACGCATGTACCCCAGAGTGGTAGGAGAATTCCCTGCCTTCCGGGTGAAGATCCCGCCGCACGTCTCTGATTCCAAAGGCTTCTACAAAGCTGGCTAGGTTAGTCCGGCGATTCGGGTCTCTCCTGCGCAAGTGTGTGCGATCTTGAGCATTATCCATTACGTTGTTGAAATCTCCTCCCATGATCAGGATGTCTGCCGTGTCCATCGTCAGCAGTGGTGTTATGTCTGCTATCAGCGTGGCTTGTAGTGCGGGTGGGGCATAGATCGCCAGTAGGGAGATCGTTTTGTTCCATAGCGTGCCCGTGACATACGTGTATCTGCCACCAGTGTCTTGATTCGTGCTCGTGAGTATGAGGGGAAGCCTTTTGTGTATCAGGATTATTACCCCTCTGGCTCCCATCGTGAATCCTGCCTGTATTGCCGTACGGTAATTGGATCGTTTGAATAGAGCATTGGTTGTGCCAGCTAGGTGGGTTTCCGTTAAGAAAGCTATGTCTGGGCTGTGTCTGTTGAGAAATTGCCGCACTAATCGTCTTTTCAGACTGCTTCCCAGACCATTTACGTTCCAGGTGAGTTCATTTGAGCGTTCGTGGATAAGTGGCGACGGTGTTCCGCTGGTACTGATCCTTGTGTGCATGCGTGCCGTGACTTAGAGCGAATGTCCATTTCGTTCTACATTCTGTGTTCTGAGTATTTTGATGTTCCATTGAGTTTGTCCATCCTTCAAACATAAAAACAAATACCCAACTCCCCCCTCCCTATACTTCACCCCCAACTGAAGCATCTGTCGCCCAATAGTAACTCAAACACAAACTAGCTTCTAAATAAGTTTTAGGAGAGGGTCCTTTTCAGGGGGGGGTAGCCCCTCTTGCTTGCGCCGAATGTTAGTGTTTTGCATAGTGAGGTGGTTCACAAGCTACAGCTCGTGGTGTAGCAACAGAGCATTTATAAAGTTTCGTGGGGCATTCCGTTTCTTCACTGCAGATTGTTTCTTTGTTCAGTGCACTACTGGTTCCACAGCAGGATCTGTTCGTTTCGTTCCGGATTTCTCCTTGGGGAGGCCCGTTGTGGTCCAGGCCTGGTTCTTCCTCTTCTTGTTCTTGGTCTTATGGACCAGTCTCCTTCGATATGGGCCTCAGCCCATTTCCAGGCCTCCTGCGGGTCTGTGAAGTGAACTGTCGATCCCTTGTGATAGATCTTGAGTTGGGCTGGGAAGAGCAGGCCGTATTTCACTTTCATCTGGGCCAATTGCCTCTTCAGTGGCTCAAAGGATTGTCTTGCGCGTTGCACCTCTCGGGTATAGTCTAGGAAAAAGGCTATTCGTGATCCATTGTGTGTGACTGACCCATGTGAGCGCGACATTTGCAGGAGAGCGTCTCTGTCGCGGTAGTTTAGAAACCTAGCTTTTATTGTCCGAGGCGGGGTACCTGGGGCCGGTTTGCCAGATGGCATTCTGTGGGCTCTCTCTATAGAGAAAAACTTCGAGAAAGAGTGGGGGTCAAAAAAGTCAGTCAACCACTGTTCAAGAAATAACTCCAGACACGGCCCTTCTTCCCCTTCCGGCAGGCCCAAGATGCGGATGTTGTTGCGGCGGGCCTTCCTTCTCCTTCATCCACTCTGGTTTCCAGGGTTTTCAAGCGGGACATGGCTTGGGACAGCTGTCTGTTTATCCCACTGATGTTGTCTTCCGCTTCTGAAGTACGTTGCTCGGCTTCAACGGTTCTGGATGTTAGTTTCTGTAAGTCATGTCGCAGGAAGGAGACATCCGCTGCGATGCTGTCCATCTTGATTTCCATGACAGAGCGGGAGCTAGCGATGGCAGCCATGACGTCTCGTAAAGAGAGGGGTGCTTCATCTAGCAGGGCGGTCGATTGTGCAACCACTCCCGTCTGAGACGGTGTGGCAGCGACCGCAAATTGGTCCATGCTGCTTTGGGTTGATGTTTTCTTTTGTCTGTCTTTGCCCATCTCAGCGTGCATTTGGCGTTGCGGTGGAGGGATCAATACCGCATGGACAGTCCCAGCGTAGTCGCCAGCCTCCAGCTGGGATCGGTGTCCGCACTGGTGCCTCCACTCCGTGGTCTCTCCTTATGCAGTGTGTTTGTGACTTGTCTTTCACCGGGAGTAGCCGGTAGGTGGGGTCTGTGTTACAGGAACACCACTCATCTGGGATTGTAAGTGACCTCTGTAATGGGTCCGACGTCCACACCCGCACCAGATGGCGCAGCGTATCACTAGTCTTTCAGCCGGGCCCAGCCCTTACTACTGTGCAGTAGGGCCCCTCCGCTTCCCACACCTCCTCCTACGTAGGGAGAGAACACCCCCTTTCGCTGGGTATTGATCTTTCAGGAGGTACTAAGGGGGGGGGAGAGGAGGTCCCACTTACTTGCTGCGCCTTTGGGTTGTCTCCAGTGTACTCGCCGATCTTCTTCCACAAACCGTTCTCCACGTAGTAGCGCAGGGAGGAGGGTAGGGCTAGCCACGGGACCGACACCAGGCCTTGGCCGCCAACCCGTGGGCCAGCGGCTCACAGCGTGTGTTTCTCTGCGCCTTCTATTCCCACGGCGTGTTATAGGTGCTCAATCAGTCAATGGTACCAGTTGTTTTGCATATGGCTTGTGGGTCCCAGGCGGGTTTGTTACTGGGAAGGGAGAAAGCACCGACCGCCACAGTCGGATTCCGCCAGGAGGATCCTTCTCACCTCCGGTCTCCATCTCTGTCCCTCCAGCCACCAGAGCCGCAGTCCACAACGATCACGGCCGACGCCGCTCTCCACAGCTACCACCGCCGGCCCCCACAGCCCGACAGGCAGCACCGGTTCCCAGCCGGCGAGGATGACCTCGCCTCCGCTCCTCGGGCACACTGCTCCTCCGGTCCCACAGGCCGCCACTGGAGGTCCTCGCCTTCCGAATCCAGGGAGGCCCCGGTCGCAGCCTCAGCGCGCCTCTCC
Source organism: Ambystoma mexicanum (assembly GCF_040938575.1). Classification (NCBI taxonomy): domain Eukaryota; kingdom Metazoa; phylum Chordata; class Amphibia; order Caudata; family Ambystomatidae; genus Ambystoma; species Ambystoma mexicanum. Next base: position 710,678,666 of record NC_090934.1, on the reverse strand, counting down.
TCCAGCGGACAGGCACGGAGGAGTTGGCCGCGCATCAGCCGCCGGTCGGAGGTAGCAGTTGCCGCTCGTTCCGTTTCACTGCGACACAGCACAGGCAATCTCCCCTACTGTAGGTGCCAAGGGGTTTCGACCGTTAGCAGAGACGCGTCGTGGCGGCAACCTTGGAGGCGCTCTTCGCGCTTCCCGCGCTGAGACTATTACTCGCTTTAAAACCATAAGACATAGGTTTTGCGGGCCGAAACTTCACCCGGAGCTGCTTCACATATTCACCCAAATATACTGCAAAATTCAGGTCGTTACGACGCGCCAGATAGGATAGTGTTGTCAGGATGTTGTCGGCGGCAAGAGGAGCTCACGGGACTCACGTCTTCCGAGCTCGCATGCTGGCCACGCCCCCCCAAATAGCTATTTGTGTACTTTGTTTTGTAAACTGTTCAGTGTTGCAATAAAGATTCTGGGAATCTTTACAAGCCCGTGTTGGTGTATTTCTCTTTGCATGGTGTAAAAGCCTTAATATTGTATTTTCTGATTCCACAAGAGGAGTGAAATATTAATACTATTGTTTTAGTAATCAGTGTTTAGTGCAATACAGAGCGAGAATGCTAATCGTATTATTGGGAATAATGGATAAGATTGATGAATGACATAATTAGATTTTAGTAAATGGTAAAGTTTAGACTGCTAAATTGACTTAAATTGCTGTTCAAACACATATTCAAAAAATATCCAAATTGTGTTTATTGAAAACTTCCTGGTTTAACTGACTTGACAAAGAATTGAATGTGTATTAATATTTGTTCATCAGTAACCTATAAATAAAAATGTGTTAATGACAGACTGAGTAAGAGCTCCATTTGCCCCATTCATTCAAACCAGTTAGTGTGGTGGCTAGTGCCTGGTATAACATGCTTTGATGAAAGGTGTGGACAGAATAATTGTTGATGTACTCAATTTCTCTTTTTTTGACAACTGATAAGCATAATTGTGCATTTCAACCCTTGTGAAGACTTTTCCAAAAATCTGAATTTTCAGAATAGCCAGATAGGATAAAATCAGATGAGAAGCCCTTGGTAACTATGTGGACGATGTGAAGGGAGCCCCTTTGTTCAGTTCAAAAGGTCAGCGATCACCAAAGTTAAAAGCCTGCAGAAATTGCATGCCCTATAGACCAAGAAACAACAGTACTAATAATGGGCAGAGAGGCAAAGTTGCACAATATCAAAGGAAAAGAGCATTGGTGTTATGGATTGTATACCTAACAATGTATATATACCCTGGTCATAGTGTGCACATATTCCCCGAATCGCTGCAGCCAATAATATGCAATAAGAGTGAATTCAGCGCAGTTGCTGAATTTATAAGAGGTATACAAGAGCAGCAATTAGGTACAGTCTTACTTGCAGCTTTGACAGGACATCTAAGGGCTGAATAACCTTAAGGAGGATGGGAAGGATGTTAGTTGTCACTAATGAGAAGATGTCTAAATGCTGCACATGCCTCTCATTTATTGAGTTACAAGGTCCCCTTACATTGAAGGGCTGAATAACAACTTTATATGTACGGTTTCTATAATCACTGTATATACCAAATCGTGTCTGTTTTTCATTTCTGCCATCTTAAGGTGGCTCTGATTGTTGGGAGCTGAAACATGTTGGGGTGTTGGGTTATCAGTGTGTTCCAGAGCAATGACAAGACAGACAATTGTTTTAATAGTTTTTGGTTCAGATGAGAACGTTGAAGGTGTATATCTTAAATAACTAACAGTGTGTATAATATGGGTGTATGATTTTGTATATATGTTTAAAGCTGTAAAATATTCATGCTTGAGTTGGAGACAAGCTACTGGTCATTTAGGAATTGCGTTAATTATCAAATTGTATCATGTTTCTTCTTAAGGATAACGAGTAAAGAAATTAAAGAAGAATATGATCATTACATTGTAGAGGGGTGGTTAGTATGAAGCAGATGGAATTGATTGACCATGGTTCTGGCAGGTTAGGAAAAGTGCTGTAAATCACTTTGTTAAACTGCCCTTTACATGAAACTTGAACACATTATGCCATTGGAATGGCGTTTCACCTGCTCCCTAGCCTATTGAGGTAAGGATCTAGTATCCCCTCTGATTACTAGAGCGAATAGGCAGCCACACGCAACATTTAGCATTGTATACATCATGACAAACATCACATAGCACAATGCCAGACAATTAATCAAATTGCAAAACTATTATGAGACAAATGCAATGAGTATCCCACATCAGATTATGACAGAGGCTCACGTGTATGGAATGCAACTGATCTCCAAAAAGGCACCTCTAGAAGCTCTCTCACACATGTCCATAATTGGTGTAGGGGGATTTCCTTGAATACCTTTCCTCGAATGAGAATTCATAGAATTAATTATTTTTGGCAGGTTGAATTTGCTACTTATATATGCAGAGAGAGACCCCGGCCACAGCCCCCGCTTAAATCCCCTACGCTACTTGCTTCCCTAAACCCACAGATCACATATATGTGGCAAAATTCATTGAAAAAAATGTGTCAAATTTTCCTTCGACGAAATGTACTGCGGCAAAACCTACCATTTGCCCACAATTGCCAGCCATGGAATGCCAGAGTCCAAAATAATTCTAAATACGCATAAAATTCTATCATCTAACAACATAACTCTATAATACTGCTTGGCTCAACATTTCCATTCATATTAAGAATGTCATCCATCTGAAAAACCTGCTTGCATCTTGAGGAACTGCAGGGTTTACCAACAAAGATTTCACTATTACCTTCAGATGTTACAGATGCTGAGGTTTGCTCCATCTGAAACATCCAGGTTAATAATGATGATGCCATTGCTCTTCAACCCATGTTCCAACCTCTACTGTAGTCAAGCACCAAAGCTTGATTCTGGGCTTTGATGATATATAATAGCTTCATAACATTATGAACGCCCCTTGAACACACGGTTGCTCTTTGACATTATGCTTACTGTCATACATATATTGGTAGTTCTTATCTGAAAGAAAATTATTTTCCTCCTATCTACAACTGCACATCAGAATTTCCTAGTCAAGCTTGATTGAGCAGGGTTCGTGGATTCCCTTCCCGAAAGTATGCAAAATGGAATACCCCTGTGGCAGATGAAGAGTTGTGCATATGCCCATAACAAATGTCTATAGGACAAGTTATATTCCACCACTGTTCGGACAACTACTGTCCCATCTCCAGCATTCATTTCAAGAGGGATATATATCAGGAAATCACAGCATCCCATGTAATGATATAATGCAAAACCATGGCCTCCTAAATGAAAGCAGTCTGGTGTCTAACCACTATGAAGCAGAGAAACCACCCTCCTGCTCTTGAAAGAAAAGATCCTTGAAATTTTCGACAACAACAATTGTGTCATGCTCATATTATAGGATTTCTGTGTGGCATTTGACATGAGACAAAGAAACAAAAGGGGGAACACCAGGGAGCACCAATTTAAAAATAAATGTTTGGTCCCAACACCTTCCCGGTCACAAGAACAATTTAACAAAGTAACGAGGTTGGAAAAAGAGGCAACCTAGAATGTGGCAAGAATCGTTAGTTTGTCAGGGTACAAAACAAGCTGTACAAGATCAATCCATTGAAAATATAAATAATACATCTTTATTTGATCAAAAATGAAAACCAGAAAATTGGCTGTGGTACATACAAAAATACAAATCTACTAGGTACAAGTATAAAAAACACAGACTAAACATCCACAGTAAAAGCAATAAGGAGAATGTGAAAAATATGCAAAAAGGTGACTTGTGTATTCAAGGGGTAGGAATAGGCTGTAATATACAAAACCTGAACAATGTCTATATAGTCTATAATTTACGATCTTAAAGAGTTATTATGACTAAATGTAACTAGGTCTGACATCTGCCTTTGCAGTTCAGCATTAGCCAACGCTCAATATGTTTCTGTTCATAATCCCAACAGTGGTGAACATTCTTCAGGAGCAGTATAGTTGGGTCACTTATAATGCAGGGAATCTACAATTATGAAACCCTTTAATCACTCTGCACTAAACTCAGAGCTAATGTATCTTGCAGACACCTAACTTCTTCCACACTATAGGATGCCAAAGAAAAGAAACAAAAGCCATAAGTGCTATCATAAATGTAGGGAATTAATTTATAAAGCCCTCATCCAACCCAGAGGGAAGAGAATAAGTCCAGAAATGACCTTGGGTGGATAGTGGGGTAGCAGAATTTTACAGGAAGGACACCCGTTATTAAGCCATGACCATGAACAATTGGTGGAAGCAGACAAAGGTGTTTACAAACTACCAAGCACCCTAACCTGTTCATTCTCAAAACCTCAAACACAGTTCAATAAGTAAAATTAGTAAACAATGTGCATTCACATAATTGCTGGTGAAGAATGAGACTCACCAAGTATAAATCTCGTGGCACCTCTAGTAGGAAATTTTATACTTGTACTTAGTAGATTTGTATTTTTGTATGTACCACAGCCAATCTTTGGGTTTTTAATATTAATAAAATAAAGATTTGTTATTCATATTTTGAGCCGATTCATTTTGTACAGCTTGTTTTGTACCCTGACAAACTAACGACTCTTGCCCCATTATGGGTTGCCTCCTTTCGCAACCTTGTTGCTTTGTTAATTTGACATGAGAACCATGGCATTCTCCTCAATCAACTTTCACTTACTCCAACATGGGAGGCACAGCCCTCAATTGGATCTGAAACTATCTACAAGACATGTGTTGCCATTAAGGATGATTTATCCTATGCCACTGCCGCCCAAGGCTCCATTAACCCACCCTAGCTGTTCAATGTGCATGTAAATCCACTAACACACATGATAGATTCCTTCCAGATGTGCTAAGACTGGACCATTAACAACAAAGTTGGTCTGAACCCCACCAAAACATACATTGTTTGCTTCGGCCCATCCTGAGCTGGGGGGTCTTTACTGCTTCAGGCAATGCCCTGCCGCCCATAGTTACAGGCCAGAGCGAAGGGAGAGCCTGAACGGAGGCCCGGGAGACAATATGGGTGGGGAATATGTGTAAATGGGGGGGTCACAGGGGAGCATTTATCTGAGCACCCAGCAGGGGAAGATGGTGGCCTCCAGCACTGTGGACGTTTTGGAGCGGTGGGATTACCCTATGGTAATTCCCCACTCCGAGCCTCCCAATTGGCTGGAGGGACAAGGCCACTCCCCCCCGCCACCCCCACCGGGTACTAATATGTTTAATTTTGTTTGTATTGTCGTTAGATTTAGGGCAGTGAGAACTCCCCTTTGGAAACATAAGTACTTATGACCTCCTCCTGATGAAGACAGATAAGTAGTGCTTTTTGGGTGCTACCCTAAGTTTGACCGTGTAAACAAGTCGACCTTTTAGCCCAGCATTAACCGATGACATTAGAGTATTGCTAAAATGAAGAAAAAAAATCCTTTATTTGTAAATCTCTATTATTGCCCTCGAGTGATTCATTAATTTTATGAAAGAGAAGTGCATGTCCCATTTTAAAAAAAATGTGTTGTTTTTCAGAAGTGTTCACTTCATTGATATGTGTTGCTTTGATTTGTTCATGTCCTAGGTCAACACCAGAGAATATCAAATCTTGATTTTTAAGCTTGCTGTAAAAAGAGCGCCAGGGGCTGGACTTGCCGAGCTCCAAGATGGTGGCGACTCTTGTCTCGGCTGAGACTAGCTGCAAGGGAACTGCAATACGCATGTATGTAAGGGACCGTGACACTCTTTTCTGAGCAGCTTCATCTCTGCTCATGAGATATGCAGCTGCTTCAGTGCCTATGACTTTAGTCAGTGGGTTGGGCGTCCAATGACATGCCGAGGTGTAGTCCTTTGGTGAGTAATTACGTTAATCTGCAAGCGCCAGATCTGGGGTTTGGTTTGGGAATTCTAGGGGAGGTTGACACCTCTCTATTTGCTTTCTGAGTTGTGTGCTACAACAAGTTAACAAGTGCCACATTGTTATTATGAGATGATGACAATGTGGAGGTCATTTATTTAAAAAACAAATGTGACGTTCATGAAGTGTCCTAAGGTAGAGACTAACATTTATTCAGGCCACCAGAACCCTAAGGATCTTGGGAAATTTGAATTTGACAATGTATAGCATCTTCTCTGCCTCAAGGTGTATCTCTCCAAATGTCGTTGGAACCCTGTTAAAATGCTCACAAGTGATCAGGTAAACAGAAGCCCTTTTCCACCCAGTAACTAGTTGATGATCATGAGGGGTGTCTTAAAATACACTTACATATTATGGGTGCCCTGGTGCTTTATGGTGCCAACTGATTTTCCCCGTGTTGCTCTGACTCTCACTAAAGGATTTTCAGGAAGCAGCATGGCACTGTGCAGTGCACCTTAAATCAGTTTTTCCAGAGCTTAATGCAATGTAATGTTCCTCTATTCATTTAGTTGGTGAATGTAAATTATTCTTAAATATTTATAAGTGTGTGCATTATTATAAATGTTAAATGTATGTGTGGCATAGGCCAGCCTTGCTATGACAGTGGCTGTAACTTTCATGTGGAAAAGTGCTAGAATACTACATATACATGTACAGTATTGTGGCACCTGTATTCTGCACCTCATGACTCCATTATAACCCTATTCCATTATGCAGACCATTCTTCTAAGAACTCCTGTGTTGAGGTGTGCCCCATGGAGCTGTGCATTTCTCCTCAAATCAAAGAGAACTTCGGGGTGTTCTGTATGCTCCACTGTGTCTTTTCAAATAAAATTCAAAAGGCCTAAAAACCAGGTCAGGGCTGCCATCTTACTAATATTGGGACTTCCAAAAACCAAGGACGGAAAGGATTGTGAGAGTAGGAGACGCCGATAAAATCAGACTCTACAGAAAAGATGGTAGCGATTTGTAGAGCCTTTTGGCTACAAAGCGAAGGCCCTGAACTCCTGAGATCTAATAAGCCTTTCCTGATTGGAAAACTGGGACATCATGATGAGAAAGAACTGGTCCATTGGACATTAGCAAAAAAACAGGAAGCCCTGTTCAGAGGCTAAACAATACTAGTGTTGCAGGATCCTGTCAAGGACACTCGGATCCAGAGATAAGAGTTGGTTGAGGCCTCGGTGTTACATCTGAAGAATCTAACGGTTGACAATAAAGGGAAAACACACGTGTTCACAGAGTGGATGGAGCCTTTCTTGGCGAGAGATCCCAGGTAGTAGCGAGGGTACATGACTAACCTTAATGCAACAGTTTTTGCTTCAACTCAGCTGGGGTTGGTATTTACATACAATGATCTTCTGACACTTGATGTGAGTTGCGTCCGTCAGCTTCTACAGAGAAGTTGGGGACAATGGACTGTGCAGGCTGAGTTTGGTCCTGTAGTTATTGATGGGTGTACTCGTTGCCACATTTCCTCCCTTTCCCCCTCACCCGCCCATGGCATGTGTGTCAATGTTCCTGGTGTGAGTTTTTAAATAACCAAACTTGAGAGCGCATCATGCTGGAGGGTACATTTATGCTGTTGAAGGTTCTCATGGTTACAAACACATTCTGCTGCTTCTTTTCTTTCCTTGTAATAACCAGATATCACAATTAAATTGAAGTATTGCAGAAGTGCTGAGGGTTGGTTCTTCCTTTTTAGTTTCTCCAACGCCATAGCTACAGAGAAGAGAGAGTAAAGGGGGCCAGCAAACAGACGTTGTAGTTGGCAGGACAACTGGAAATGATATGCCATAATCAGCGACACAATAAATGTTATTTCTTGTTCCATTATGCCAAATGTAATCCAATAGAGGCCTGTTTACTTAATTTTCTCCCAATCAGCCATTTTGTAAAATGTCATGTGACTGCGTCACTTTCAAAGCTGGGATGGCGTAATGATCTTTCTTTTTGTAGCCAGAGGGAGTTGTCCTACATTTGGGCTACTTACCTGTCTCCGTTGGGTACATTTACGTTTCCAGTTCTGAATAATGTTACCATACAAGCAATTATTTTTTGAAAAGGTGCCAAACCACTGACAACATACAGACGCCCTCATAACAAATCTCAGATTTACATAAGAAGTCTCAGATTTCTTATGAGGACATTTGTATGTTGTCAATGGTACTGCACCTCTCCAATAAAGAGGTTGTGAGGACATCTGTAAGGTGCAGTACAGTTGAGAGGTGAAGTACCACTGGAAAATGTGTTCTTCTCACAACCTCTTTCCATTTCTATTTCATGTTTCCCCGGTTCTTGTTTATTTTATTTTTTGGAGAGGAGATGTACCACTGACAACAACGTTGTCTGCGATGCTACTATAGCTCCGTGGCAATGTGCACGTCTTGGAAGCAAGACAACGCACAGCAACACAGCGCATTATAAAAAAACAATTTTAGTAATTATAATTGTACAGATGTCGTCATAAGAAATCTCAATGTGATTTCATGAGAACAACTGTACATTGACTTTCCTACTGCACCTCTCCAATACAATAATCCAATCTGCCTGTTGTTGTTCATTGGATAGATGCAGTACTACTGACAGCATACAGATGTCCTTTTAAAAAAATCAGATCAAGATCAAAACCACAATACAGGACAGCTATGGCCAAAGGCTGCAATTACACATACAACCAACAGATGTCATTCTTAATGCCAGTTGCGCTATTGCTCCTTCCCCTGCTTATGCTGTCCCTCCCCCTTCCACAGTCGCACCTTCCCCTTCCCACACGAGTGCTGTCAAATCTCCACCTTGCACTGTCTCTGTGTGCTTTCCCTCCTCACCTTGTGCTCTCCCTCTTACACCTGCACGGTCTCTTCTTCCCCCTTGCACTGTTGCATGCACCGATGCCCTTACGCTGTCGATCCCCCTTGCAGTGGCGCTCCTTTCCCCTCTAGCGATGTGACTATGCCCACCTTTATGCTATTGATCAGCCCCCCTTGTGCTGTTGCTCCTCCCCCCATTTCTGCTGTCGCTCCTTCCTTCAAATGTTGTACAATGCTCCTGTGTACTATTGCTGGCCTACCTTTCCATCTATTGGATTTTTGTATTCTTCCTTGTGTTGCCGTTTATTTCTTATTTCTCCGACACAGTGCTTCTCTCATCCCCATTGCTGCCCTTCATTCCCTCCTAAATGCAATAAACTACAAACGCCCAAACTTTTGGCTTTGCCAATGCTGGTCTTTTTAGAAATGACTGCAATAAGGTGCAGCTCAGACTGCACGGAAAACCTGGTCCTCATGGGAGAAAGAGGGTCCTGGTATTCCTGCGCAGCCTCGCGCATCACGATCAATCTGTAGTTAAGCAATGGCATTAGTCGAGAATCCTTTAAGGTGAACATTTAAGGATTAAGAAAATCCAATGTTAATCTTTTTTGAAACATCAAATACAAGGTGCGAGAAAGGAGTCATTTCATCATGACTCTTGGGTGCGTGTAGACAGGCGTTCTAGAATGGTGCCGTATTTCTACGCCTTGGCTCAACTGTCAATATAGCTTATACTGTATCGAATCAAAATAGACAATTTACAAGGCCACTTTTCCGGCACTGCCCTTGCTCAAAATGTAGATTGTATTTATTTGACTTTTTTCAAGCTATTGTCTATAAAAGTCAAGCCCTTATTTGTACAATTAAGGGCCATTCTCTGCTTCTAGGGCTGGGCGTGCCAACACACTAAATTGTAACCTACTGTCACTTTTTCCATAATGTCCACAAAATGCATGTATGCAAAAAGTTACATATAGTGAACTTCAGTGGAGATTATTTGCATATGGGTTTGTCATTCTGAAACCCCTAGTGGATTTTAGGATTCTGCGGGTCAATGACTGTAGCAATCACGGGCCTATGTGCTGCATGGATGCTCCCTACTTGCTTTGAAACAGATTTCATGCAAATTCACCCCACATGTAGATCCTTGAGCAGGGTCCTTTGTGCTCAGACATTTGCTTTCATGGACATCATCACTTCTTTCTCCTTCTACGTCTCTTGGAAGCGAATCCTCGTCCCTTTGGGTACATAAGTGTGCTATGTAAGGCATCATCTATGTGCCAGCGTGCTGTCCCTGAGCTCCTTTTCAAATGCATAGCAAATGAATATATGAAAAATGAATAGAAGCTTATGGCTTTTGCTGAATTGTGGTGGCTTTTTTTTTTAAGGTGCTCACTATAGGCCCCCCCAGTTCCGCAGTGTCAGAGCCCGTCTCCCCACCCTGCGCTTGCATTTGGACGGCAGTACTACTCCCCAGAGACCACAGCTGGAAGGCGGAAGGGAAGCTCAGATTGCATGCACGCGCCATCTTTGGCCCTTCGGATATTTATTTATTTATTTATGTTTGCATTTGTAGAGCGCACTACAGCCCAAAGGCATCAAGGTGCTGTTACATGAAATTGTACGTAGGCATGAATCATGGTTACATTGGAGGGGGCACAAATAGGATTTCTTGGTTACAGATACAGTTGGTAGCACAAAGGTAGTTACAACAGTAGCAGAGATATCCAGCAAAGATATCAACATGTATAGGTGCTGCTGGTTGCCATAGTGCTTTAAAAAAACACGATGGGGATCGGGGCTCGAGTCCTAAACAAATAGCGGGGGGATTCTGACGTGGCCAGTGGGACACGGCGTCACAGAGTGTACGGAAATTGAATGCAATTTGCTTATTTGCTTTAGGGTGTCTTTCCCAACTCAAGAAAGTGAACAGGACAAATGAGCATTTGCCAAGATAACATGTTTTCTTAAAAACATTGCTTGCTAATTAGAAAAGGATCCCACCCTTTGTCTTGAAATGTGGAAGAAAACGTATCCTGTACAGCCAAGAGTCAATAGGCATGGCCTACAACCATCTGGTTAGAGATTCTTGTGGTCTCTTGGCTAAGCATCTTGTCTCTCACCCGGCTGGGTGCCAATCCTGGACATGGTTCCCTGTATCGAGGGGCGGTAGCACTTTTTAAAAATGTTTTTATTAATTGAAAAGAAACAAGGATGGCGTCCACCCTCTGAAAAAAAGTGGGCGGACAGTGTCTTCCTTTGACTTAACTCCTAGTGATAATGATGTCAAAGGCATGCTGTGTCATTTGGTAAATACCCACCGCCTGGAGGTAATGGCCTGAGCGAAGCCGGGGCATTAATAGGAACAACAGACCATTACTAGACTGTACGGCCACTGTCAAGGCCATTAGCATCTGTGACAAGCCCCAAACTGCCAATGGACGAAGACATTTGAGGATACGCAAGGAAGACGATGAGTGCAGGCACACGGCAGCGCGGCACTGCATGCAGAGATACAGAAGACCACGGGAGCATTGAGAAGTGTGTGCCCAGGAAAGTGTGGAGAGGGACCAAGAGAGGTGAGGTGAAGGAGTGGGCATACCGGAGTGATGAGAGGAAAAGCGGCAAAAAAGATACGGATAATGAGAGGCCAAAATAAGATGGGAGCAGAGAAATAGAGGGAACGCATTGCAGGTTTCTCCCCTAAGATAATGCCCTTGTTCCCCGCGTCCTGGTTGGCTGATGTGGCATCAACACTCGGAAAATGGACAATGAGCGACTATATCTCAGAATATTCTGAAAATACCGAAACATAATCGCAGTGCCGAAACTTTGCAAGGGGACTTTTCACCAATTTGTCAAAGGTCGCAACATGATTGCAAAGATGTTTTCATTGATTTTGAGAGACAAAGGTTATCTAAACTAATCTCAGTTTTCTTTCAACTTTTACAAAAATCTATATTATTTTAAGATTGTGTATTCTGGCTTCTGAGATTTCGTGTGAGTATATGTTTGCTACCAATGCAACAGTTGCCACTGTGTGTGCTAAAGTATCCAAAATAATTTGCAAAGCACAGTGGTCAATAACCAGCAATCACCAATAAGCTTAGATGTTGTTTTTTTCATTTCGTAGTACGCAATAAACTGTGATTTAGAAAGTTTCAGAAATTACTGTCAACACCTATCATAAGATTCCCAACCACACCATGCTACCAGCGGTGGAGAACATTGTCTCATCTGAGCTAACATATTTGGAAACTTGAAACTTGGCATTTCTAGGCAACTTCCATGTGAACAGATTTGCACATAAAACATAGGGCCTCATTACACGGTATGCAGTAACCATGGCGCTATTAGCGCCATGGCTGCCGCCAGTATTTTACCGTGTCCGCCTTGGTGGATGGCGGAATTACCGCACTACTCCAAGGTGAGTGGGGGCGGTAATTCCCCATTCACCAAGGCACTTTCCCATTCCCATTTTTGCCCCCATAGGGCTCAATGGGAATGGGGAAGGAGCTAATTATGGTACCGCAAATTGCGGTACTGTAATTAGCACGAAGGTCCCTTCGCGGGCCCGTTCCTTAACGGTTGGTAAAAGCAGCCGTTGAGGTTGGGTCCCGCAAAGGGACCTCGTAGTAAGGCGGTAAGGGTTTACTGGCACCAGTGCCCTTACCGGTACCGGTAAACCCTTACCGCATTCCATGTAATGAGGCCCATAGTCAACAATGTTCAGCTATGTTAGTTAAACGGCCCACACATAGGTTCATACCTATGTGTTTAGGGTGCACATCTTTTTGTATGTCTGAAGCTGCTTGAAAGGGTCCAATAATTGTGTTATCAAAGAACTGCCAATGTAAGTTAACAGAAATAGGCACATATAGCAAACAAAAGTAATTAGAAACACTAAATCTATATGTTTAAAATGTATTTCAATTGTGTTCATAGAAACATGACATACAAACCCCACTAAACATGTTATTTATAGTGCTATCCCTCCCCCACAAGACATCTTTGGCCCCATTTTATGGTTTACCTAAAGCAACAGCTAGTGAATTAAAAACTATGTGTATGGATATTGTAATGTAATTTGTAATTGTAATGGGTTATTTATAACGTGCTTAATACCGAGAGGTTACCTAAGCGCAGACCCAGGGATTGAACTTGTGTTGCTCAAACATGTGCCTGTCTGCGTCGTCTTGCTTCCTTCCAAGACAAGCACGTTGCCCCTGAGCTATCCTCCCATGCATAGCTGTAGATGCCAAATATCTATGAATGCATATGTTTCTTAGCAATGCACCATTATCCCCTTCCTTTTTTAGGTTTTTGGCATTAGGATTTGGTGAAAGTTCTAGTTGCAATTGGTTTGCCACTGTTGTTCACTTAATGAAAAATAGTCCCAAATGTCTGACACTTGACATAACGTTTTCTTGCTCTACATTATTTGAGTGTCTGTCTATTTTGTATTCAGTGGTTAAATATTTGTTATTACTTCTAATACTGCAAAATGCATTTCTGCCCTTTATTAATGGCCGAACTAATGTCTATTGTGACTTTTGAGAATTCATATAAAATATCAGAACCAAAACATATAGTTGGCTTTGCCAATGCTTGCTACTTTTTTGAGATGCAAGAAGCACATTCTTGCCTTTGACAACCCTTCTGTGTCTGTTGCTGGTGGATGGGTCTCCTCTATATTCGGTGTTATAAAGGACCAGCCTACAGTCAAAATTACTTTTTGGGGTGGGATCAAGGGATGAAAAGAAAATCACTAACTTTGTTTATCACCAAATGTAAAATATCACACTGGAAGCACCTCAGCGCCAACATAGAAATAACGTTTTTCAAAGCTATGTATCTACTCCCCCAGCCTCAAACCAAAGGATAAAATGGAGCAGGAAAATCGCGAAAGAGGTGGAATACAGTTAATGACACTGTTAGCTGCAGCTCTTCTTTCAGTTTAGGAAGGCAGAGTTCAGGTTAGTCGCTTCTCCAAGCAACGAGTTGGTGGTAGATCTCTTTCTTCGGCTGGGGCCTCCTTCTGGAACAGCCTCCCTGGAACTTGAGGAGAATCATCTCCGGTTCCGAAAGCACCACAAAACCTTTCTCTTTGCTTCTGCTTTTTCTCCTCCTCTCCCCTGCTGAATTCCTGGCCACCCTCTGATTTCGGGCCCAGGTCCCTCCACCGCCAGTCGCACACCTGCACTGCCTTCCTGGCAACACCCGCACTCGGGACTGCCCCTGTATCCCTACTGTCCCTCTACCAGCACTTGACACTGGATGTCTGCACTTACCTTTGCACTGCCACCAGCTGGCCGTACTATACTTATTGTTATTAGTCTACTATCTCATGTACTGCACTTTCCCCTCCCCCTCTCCCCCTTCTCCCCTCCCATGCACTTGGGCGTTCTGAATGACACCTGGCCTGGTAGGATCCCCCTCCCTTTCCTCAAACACTTTGTGTATAGGCGTGTTATAAATGCCATATCATATCCTTATAATGGTCCTCATTTTGAGCCATCCCATCTCTATTTTTGGCTGCTAATTTCACTATTCACTTCTTTGAAATGCACGTGTTCATTATACGTGGAAAAAGATTACAGTTAATCTGGTCTGTCTCTCGCTGTTGATTTATTTTCATTGATTGCTTCATACAGTATAGGGTTATACTTGTTCTAGATGTTTACAGAATTAAGTGGAAAAGATGGTGCTTTCATTTAACACACATGCATTGGACTTGGTGATACAACGAAAATGCAAACAAAGAAGTAGGCCTTGGGTGCTCGACCACAGTATTTACAGCTTAAGTCTAAAATATTTGATGAGGAAAGTGATAACATTTTTATTAAATTGTATTTATTTGTTTGTTATTATAATACATAAATCAGACCCGGGGGTATCGAAGCACAGGCCAAGAGAAAATCATTTCCATAATTAAAAATAAAATAGTATGACTTTAAGAAATTAAAAGGTTTTCAATGTCTTTCTAAAAACCATAATGGAAGGCGGCCATCTAAGACTGATGAGGAGGCTATTGCAGAAGCAGGGACGAGAGAAAGAACAAGCCAATCTTCAAACGGACCCCAGCAGATAGAATGTATGTATGTATGTATGTATTTATTTATTTATTTATTTATTTATTTATTTATTTGCGAGATAGGATCAATCTTGCCACAAGATGAAGAGATAGAAAATGTTTCGGGAACGAAGTCCACATTGTCAGGCGCCACAAAGGATTGCAGTGCCGCCACCGATATGCGGGAGATCACAACCGCCTAGACCACCAGGCAAAAAAAGCTCTGGAGGATACAAAAGGCTCAATACTTCTAAGGAGAGAGATTTGAAAATTGGCAGCTTGGGATTTCTTAATGATGTGGTCTTTCAACGTCGGTTCGTCGTCAATAAGGAAACCTAGGGATTTAATTACACATGATAATTGAGTTGGATTATACCACGAAAAAAGATTGGGTGTGCAAGATTGAGTAAGGAAGAGTTTGCTGTGCCTGTACCCTGCGGCCATAAATGAATGCCATCCCTATGAAACATTGCAGGCCCTTCCAGCATTGTGTGCCAAAGGCATCTGTTTTATTTGGAGACACACAGACATGTTGCCATGTAAGCATTTAGTGCGCAGACCGACATGTGGGAGGGTTCTGCTTCTGAACATCCGCCTCATATTTTCCCGGGAATGGTCTGGGACGTGACGGCCCAAGCTTTGGGAAACGCTTTTGCTAGCCACGAGGACCTAGTGCATATTAGTATGGGCTCATGCCCCCCCCCCAGGTGCCATACTAACTACACTGTAGGCTGGAGCAGCTCATGCCATTGGAGTGCATCGTGGTTAACTGCACCGAGATGGAGAAGCATAGGATTGCTGGAACCCATCCAGAAAAAGAGATTATCAGTGGATTGAGTGAGACCCGTCACAACACCCAAGAGATGGGGGCAGAGCTTTAAGTTGTCTTGGGAAAGCCATGGCAGAGCCCTGGCAGTGTCAAGGGTCTGCTCCCAAGCCAGGGTCCTGGTGAGGCTCCCTCTGCACCCCACATACTGAGTAGCAAGGCTGTTTTCCTTAGGTGTGAGTTGTGCTTCAGGTGAAGCCAGGAACCAGTATTCAGTAATTCATTGGGAAGCTATGAACACCTTTATGGTAATGAGAAGTCGTTTTCCGTCCAGAGCAGCCCAGTCCCCACACCAGAAGGTGAAGCTCGCCAAAGGAGTATATATGCCTCTTTATTAGCAAATGTTTTACTTTTAGGGCGAGTGATGTGACTGACACATGAACTGAGCATCAATTCCTGTTTCCTTTCATCCTCAAAAGTATTGAATCGTTTAATCAATATCAGAGACATTTTTGTAGTATATAAAAATCTGTGGTCCTTCTTTTGCTCCCAAAATGCTCTTTGATTGTATGCAAAGTGGCCAGGGTCTCCCTCCCCTTTCACGTTGGTGATTTATTTATAGAACAAGTTTTTTTAACTCAATGAATGGATTGCTTATGAGAGAGGGCTTTTTATTCATACATAGCAATGTATTTGCAAACCTTAGAGAGGTGTGTACAACAGGCAGAACTGCATGCAAAGAAGGCCACCATAGAGACCGTGCTGATTGATGCAAAACACATGTCTGCAGAGTCTCATGGTGCGTTTTTGGGGCAGGTGCCCCCCTTTAGGCCACACCCTGAACACTTTAGGACACGCTCCATTGTCAGAGCCCCCCTCGTTTTGGCATTCCGCTAAAAGCACTGGACTGGGGTACATTTCCTGACAGACGGGTGCATGATAAACTGTGTTGTGCACAACAAAGACTTTATTTTTATTTATTTTCCTTTTTAAAGCACTCACACAGCCCACAGGCATCGAGGCGCTGTTACAAGATTTTTTTTTAGTTGCGTAATTGTTTTTTGTCTTAGTTGCGTATCTATAATGCGCTTAAATACCCAGAGGTTTCTTTGCGCGAACCCGGGGATCGAACCTATAGTTGCTTTGTGTCGTCTTGCTTCCAAGGCAAACATGTTGCCGCTGAGCTATCCTCCCGGGACAATTCTCTGTCAAAAGGGAAGAAACTGTTTAGAACTTGAACCAGTACAGAACACAAAACCACAATAAATGCGGGTGCGCGTGGATCCCTGATTGAACGTTTGAAGGTCACGGTGTGCTTCAGAGAGGTTCGATTCCCCACTCTTGCCGGGTGAGAATATAGGTGACTGTGAGACAGCCACCACAGCACACGCGTCTCAATGCAGCCCAGTGGAAGAGGTCTGCTGGCGCGCTAAAGTGCTCTATGTGTTAGAAAGTGTTCCAGGCGTGTTGGCCCTGCTTGGCAGTAACTGGCTGAACCTCTGCCATATTCGAGGCCGGCTGCTGGCCTCAGTTAGAAAGGGCACAGCACAATCGATGAATAACATCCTCTCTGGAGACTTTGTAACAACTCACATGTACAGTACTGCGCAGTCCTGGTCACGTCTGCCATACAATTCTGTGTCAGATAAAGCCCTGGGGCCAGGATCAAGTGCACAGCACAGAGCTCCTCCAAGAGTTCAGGTTTCATCAAAGGCCGAAGACCTCATCCTCGTGGCTACGGTGCGTACTCATGCTAACACAAATCTATTTACTTGCACAAAGGTGTTGGCAACAACAGCTAAGCAATTAGCCCATGTTCTAGCCTTTGATTTGCAGAATTGTCTTTGGCCTGCTGCACTGCTAGACAGTGGGTATAACTTGTGAATTAGCTCTTTGCCCTTGTGATTACCAAAGGGAATCTCTCTTTTTTTCCAGAATTCACCACCCAAGGCTTGGCAGGATCACATTAGCGTGTAGCCAGAAGCTACCTACACACATTACTATAAGAGACTGATAACAGAATAGGAGCAGTCAGTCTTATTTATGGAACCGTTATTCATCCCATTATCCATGAGGATCGATCGCCGGGAAGCTTAAGATCTATTCACCAGGCTGCCAAACCAAGGAGCAATGCACTTTGCTCAACAGAGCAAAAAACATGCTCCAAATTAGGCTCAATGCCTGGGAGTGAGACCATTGCCTTGACATATGCACCTCTCTCTTAGGCCCTTCATCGCCATTATCAATGTATCACAGATGTGAGAAGTGCTACTCTCTCAGACAGCCATTCAAACCATACCCAATTGATGATATGGAGGAGATGGGGATGTCAGCAATCGAACAAGTCAACTGACTGCAAATTGAGAAATCAATGACATCATCACTGACAACACAACATAGCTGTACTTAGACATGAAGTACATAGCCATCCATTTACAAAGTTACACAAAACATGCATTAGCTTATTGCATATTGACGCAAAAACATGCTTATGACTCACGCAGGTAGATGACTGACTCACATATATATCTCTATATTTATCTGTATCCTTCGCCTAATCTTAACTGCAAGACGCCAAGTATACGTATACCTAGCGTGCACATGCTTGATTGCCAATAATATGGAAATATGCAAATAAAGAGAAAAGGAGTTCAGAAATGGAGCTGCTCGTTAAAGAGTGTCGATGCAGGGAAGAAGAGGAGTGGCGACACGAGCGAGGCAGAGATAAAAGCAGAAAGAGACACTCTTCGAAGTCAGTGGAAATTAAGGCAGACTTGGCATGTTTTGATGATGAGGATGGGGAAGGAATACGAAGAAGGATAGAGGAACTTGACAGGAGCAGGAGAGACGGCGTGGATGCCCCACGGGAGGGTAGAAGTGCCACAAGGCCCTGTAAGGAAGGCATGGTATCAAACAGTAAGACAGACACAAGTGATCACAGTTCAAGGGTGTTTATTGAACTTCAATTGGGTTTGAAAAACACCTATCTAATTCTAAATCTAAAGATGGGAGCAAACTACGACCATCAAATAATAATAACGCAGTCCTAGTCGAGTCTGTCAAAATAAAATGGCCTATACTAATAAACCTATTGCCAATCCTTACTTCTTTTTTTTTTTTTAAACTTTTATTTTTGTTGGCAGAGGTTCACAGGGTACAAACATCAGGACAACAAGCATATGAATCGAGTGGCTCGTAGAGCTGTCAACGGGCCACATTAACATCTTTACAACAATGACTGCAATATTTTACAAACAAAAGAGGAGGCTGGGTAAAATCACAATGCATGGGTGGGTGCCGGGGATGGGCAGGACTCCGAAGCGGCGTCAGACAGGTTATTGAGATATGAGGTGAATTCACTCCAAATGTTCTTAGGGCGAGAACGAGCAGGCAGCGTAGCCAGATAGTCCTCCTCGCAGTTCCGTGCCCATGTGAGCATGCCCAACCATCTCTGAGGGGTCGGGGGAGAGGAACACCGCCAGGCCTGAAGTATACATTTCTTGGCAACCATGCAACTTATGTCTAGAAACTTTTTTTGGCGTTTAGTTTCCTCGGTGCCCCAAACCCCAAATAGGACTGCTAGAGGGTCGGGATCAACAGTGGTTTCAGTTACTGCACTAAGTGTGTTCATGACCCCTCCCCAGAAATCGGACAGCTTGTGGCAGGACCAGAACATATGAAGGTGATCAGCCTCTGTGGCCCTGCAGCGCGGGCAGAGGCGCACCTCGGAGCGAGCAAACCCAGAAGTCCTGTGAGGTGTGTAGTATAGCCTGTTGAGGAGTTTATACTGCATGGCCCGGAAGCAAAAGTTGAAGGAGACTCTTTTGGTGTGGAGGCACATGCCATCCCATAACCCATCCGGTATCTCTAGACCCAACTCATCAGCCCATTTGTTGCGCGCCCCAAGGATCGGGGCAGGGGAGGCATCCTGCAGGATGTGATACAGTGATGAGACAACCCCCGTGCCCCGCCCGAATTGGCAATGTACGCTAAAGCAGGGTCGTCTGGGGGTTCGTTCGGGAAGGAGGGCCACATAGTGCGGAACGAAGCGCGAAGCCTGAAGTATTGAAGGGTCTCTAAGGGGGATCTGGTGTGACCCGGCCTCCACGTCTGGGGATCTATAAATTTGCCCTCTGGGTAGAAGTCAGACAGTGCCCTATATCCCAAAGCCTCCCAGTGGCGGGTCAAGGCCACATCGTGCGTGGGTTCCAGGCCCGGGAAGGCCCACACAGGCAGCCACTTGTAATACGGAGAAGTCCCAGGCGATGGGCTTAGTATGTGTGACCAGGCGAATAATGTCGCGGCTAAGGGGTCAATGGGGGAGTCCGGTGCGTAATGTCGGTGCAGCACTAGGGTCATCAGATTAATACCCGAGGATGCCAGCCGTTCCAGCTTGACGTGAGGGCGTCCCGGGGCGCCAGGGTACCAGTGGGTGGCATACTGGGCTTGGGCCACGAACCAATATGTAGCCAGGTCAGGGGCAGCCATACCCCCCCGCCTGTACGAGAGTGCCATGTCAGTCCACTTTTTGCGTACCGCACCAGAGTGCCAGAGGAACTGTGCGCAGAGCGTGTGAAGCTTAGTGAAGTATGCCTTCCCAGGCCAAAGGGGCACATTGCTAAAGGTGTACAGGAGCTTGGGGAGGAGGATCTTTTTGATCAGGGACAGTCGACCAGCAAAGGACAACGGGAGAGTGCGCCATCGTGAAATTTTGGTCTCAACGGTACGCGCCACAGCGGAGTAATTATCGGTGAGTAGGGTGGGTTTAGTGAGGGATACATGTACCCCCAGGTATCTAATACCGTTAGGGGCCCAGCGCAGGGGATATTCAGAGGCGGGGTGTGTGGTAACTCTCGTAAGCGGGAAGATCTCCGACTTGGAGTAATTGATCGTGAAGCCGGAGTGTGTACCAATGCGAGTGATGTCTCTCAGTATGGGGTTGAGGTGAGTAGCGGGATCGCTGATGTAGAGTAGGACGTCATCTGCATATTGGGATATGATTTCAGGCTCCTCTATTAATCTTATACCTTTGCGAGAATGTCTCGAACGCACATAGTCCGCCATCGGTTCAATCGCCAGTGCGAAGAGAATCGGCGAGAAGGGGCAGCCCTGCCGGGTGCCTCTGAAAAGCGTGAAGATCTCAGATGTAAGAGAATTAACACGAACCCGCGCCACGGGGGATGTGTACAAGAGTCTGATGTATCCTATCATGTTGGGGCCAACACCCATTGTCTCGAGGACCAGCCACATATATTTCCAAGAGACCATGTCAAAGGCCTTCTGGGCGTCTAGCGTAACCGCTACAGCCTGGGCGTCTTGGTCTATGCGAGACATGACATTAAACAGTCTCCTGATATTGTGGGAAGTGGACCTGCCCGGGACGAAGCCCGCCTGGTCCTCGTGCACAAGGTGCGTCATTATTGGCAGGAAACGGTTGGCAATAATTTTAGCGAAGATCTTTGTGTCAAGGTTCATGAGAGAGTGGGGTCTGTAAGACCCATATTCGTCTACCGGCTTGCCCGGTTTGAGCAGCACCGTGATTACCGCTTCCCGCATGGAGGGGGGAAGGATGGAGGTTTGTAGCGCCTCGTTCCATACCTCGAACAGCCGAGGGGCCAGGACAGCAATGTGTTCCAGATAAAAGTCGGCGGTGAGGCCGTCAGGGCCAGGCGCCTTGCCTTTGGGCAAGTCGGAGATGGACGACACTATCTCGTCTGATGTAATCGGGGAGTCTAACTGGTCCCTAGTCTGTTGGGAAATCTCCGTAGTGGGGATTTGCCCGAGGAGTTCGCGCATATGCTGCTCGGTGTGTTCTGCGGGCTGGGAGTAGAGGGAGCTGTAAAACTCAGTGAATGTCTCTAGTATTTTCGGGTCCGCCCATTGTGCGTCCCCATTCCGATCTTTGATGGAGGATATCTGTGTACGGCCCAATTCCCCCCTAACCAGGGTCGCAAGCGTTTTCCCAGGTCTATCGCCCTCCCCATATCTCCTGGCGGCCTGTGGGCGACTGAAATAGCGGACTTCGGAGGTGGCCAGTGTATTATATACTTGAAGTTCGTTAGAAATCTGGGCAAGAATGGCGGGGTCAGAGTCGGTAGTGGCGCGTTGCTCAAGTTGTTTCAATTTGGCCTCAGATTGCCCCAGGGCAGTTCTAATGGCCTTCAGCACCCCGGCCTCCCGAGAGATGGACATGCCCCTTATGTATACCTTGAAGGCCTCCCACCTAACCGCTGCGGTCGTGACCTGGAGAGAGTTAAGTTCAAAGAACGACTCGATATCCGCTAGTATTTCGGCCTTAAACACGATGTCCTTCAGGGCCTCCGACTTAAAACGCCAAGTGCTGACCGTTGGAGCAGGAGTGCCCAACTTCAGGGACAATGTGATCGGGGCGTGGTCCGAGAGCGTGCGGGCCAAAATGCCCGCGCCCTCCACCCCGCCCATTACCCCCCCGGAAACAAGAAACAGATCTATCCTGGACGAGCTGTCGTACACAGACGAATAATAGGTGTATTCGCGTTTCTGCGGGTGGAGAGTCCTCCAGGCGTCACTAATGTTGAGGGATTTCATGTGGCACTGTAGCCTGCGCGCCGCGCGGGAGACCGCCCTAGGAGTCGTGGATGTTCTGTCCAAGACAGTGTCCAATATAAGGTTTAGGTCTCCTCCCCATATAATGTGCACTCCCACATAACCCAGAAGTATGGTGGCTATTGCGTCAAAGAATTCCGGTGAGTCCACATTGGGGCAGTAGGTGTTAATGAGCAGGTATTCCCTATTGACCAATGTGCAGTGTAATATAACGTAGCGACCCTCGGGGTCGATGTAACTTTTATGAAGTCCAAACTTAATTGATTTATGGATAAGCGTGAGAACCCCCCTGGACTGCGTGGAGTAGGAAGTGAAAGATCTGGCGGGACCCCAGGATGGGGCAAGTGCCCTTGGTATCAGACCATTGGAGTGTGTCTCCTGCAGTAGCAGGATCCTGGAGTTATGTCTGTTGGCATACGCCATGATCTTGCGCGCCTTGGTATGGTTGCTCAATCCTCTAACATTCCAGGACATTATGACAGTAGGCATTTCAATTGTAGCCATATTCAACCGCAATATCCATCCTCAGTGAACATCCCAGCCCAAGTGGCCGTGTGGGCCTCCGTAGTTAAGACAGCATGCGCGCTTGCGCCCCTTCAGCATGCGCCCAGTGAAACCTCGTGTGCCTTTTGAGAAAACAACCCCCTTCCCACCCCCCGCCCGCACCGCTAACCATGGATCAGCAGTGTACCCATCGCCCACCCTTAGCTGCCCGAAAATAGGCCAACCCCAACCTGGCCAGAACCACCCAGGGGCCCAACAGGGGCCAACCCATACCAACATAACAGAGAAAAACAGTGCAATCGCAGTGGGGTGCGCCGTTGCCACGCACTAGCACGCTTAGAGCCAGCGGCTCTGTTACCAAACAAACAATATCAGCGGGCTCCCAGCGCAAGTCCCCGCCCGCAAGCGGAAATGCGGGGACCGCGTATAAGCCCCTGCGGCTCCGCAGCCCTCAGACCAGTGTCAACAAACGAATAGCATCTACCCCATGTGTCCCCTGAGTGGGAAACTGGAACGGTCTTAATGAAGTGGGGGTCTCGCAGTGGTGCCGTTTAGGGAGGAAAACATGACAGTTGGGCAGCAAAACATTGCAATGTTGGCCTTGTGCAAAGTGGGCAACCCAGACCCGAGGAGGAGAAGGGCTCGGGCATCCCAACCCGGGCAATAACGGGAGCATGGACCATCACAATGAGGTATCGTAATTACAAAGACAGCAAATGTAGCGAATAAACCCTCTCCCCAACATTCCTTCAATTCTCATCCGAAAGGCCCTGGAGCGGTATCTCCATTTCAATAAACTTCGCCGCCTCTTCAGGGATGGTAAAGAAAAAAGTTTGCCCCTGTGGGTGATTTTGAGTCTGGCAGGAAATAAAATGGCATATGGGACTTTGCGCTCCCGAAGCATCTTCTTGACGCCAAGGAACTGACGCCTTTCCTGCTGCACAGCCACTGAGAAGTCCGGGAAAATTCGAATAGTGTTAGACTCCAAGCGCAGCTCACCCTTCTCGCGTGCCAGGCGGAGAATGTGGTCTCTGTCCCGGTAATTGAGGATCCTGGCTATAATGGGCCTGGGGATATCACCAGGCTTGGGGCGCGGGGACAAGGCCCGGTGAGCTCGCTCAACAGTGAAATAAGGGGAGAAGTCCGGGTCGCCAAGCAAGTCCTTAAGCAGGCGCTCGACCGCCTCCTCTATTCGACCCTTCAGGGCGGTTTCAGGAACCCCAATGATGCGTAGGTTGTTCCTACGGGAGCGGGATTCCAAGTCATCACATTTGGCCCTTACGTTCTTCATGTCGCGCGACAAGGCAGCCACAGTGTCCTGTAGTGTGTGTATTACGTCTTCGTTGGTCGAAATCCGATTCTCGGCCTCTGTAATTCTGGAGCCAGCCTGATCGACACGTGTTTTGAGCGAAGCCACATTAGCATTAATGTCGTCAAGCTTCTCATGAAAGGAGGCGAAATTTTTTGCCATCGATTCCATTATGGCCGTAAGATCAGGGGATGGAGCCGCGGGGCTCTGCTCGATATCAGGATCCTCCGGCGTAGTTGATGTGTGGCCCCCCTCGGATCGAGGGACCGCTTTAGTAAATTTGTCCATGGCACCCCCTCTAGCGCCGCTCTTGGAGCGATTCGACATGGTCGGTGGTAGAGAATGAGAGGGAGATGCCGAGCGAAGGGTAGCCAGATACAGCGGCACGTGCTGCTACGGGCACGTAGGAGGCGGCCAAGTAGGCCTAGGTCGGTGAAGCCCCTGAGTCGGGGGGGAAGAAGACCATATGCGTGGGAGATGAAAATAGTAAGCCAATGCAGGGCTCAGCAGAGGGACCGGTTGCCCTCCCAGCACAGACCCAGTGGCGGACTACACCAAGGCGAGCAGCGCGCAGTCCACAAGAGGTTGGGGTGCTGAGGAGGCGAGGTGCGCAGAGGAGATGCCCTGGAGCCAGAGGGAACGGCCCGGTGCGGTGAGGTCCGCCGCCAGTGGCGGGCCCGGTTAATGTGGCGAGGATCAAGCAGGACCAGAGAAGTGGGAGTCCGTTAGGTGTGGAGCAGGTCACCCGCCCCGGAGGAGGTGAGGTGTAGCGTAGGCTCAGGAGCGGAGAGAGGTCCCCAGACCCAGCGGGGAGGGCCGCGATCCATACATCCAGGCCTCAGCAGGCCATCCCGCCGGGAAGACGTAAAACACAGCCACCCCCGGATCTCACCTCGTAGTATGCCGCGCAGCCGATCAGGTCCAGGCAGGGCCGCCGCGGCGCGTTGGATTTCCAGCAACCCCCAGGGAGCGGAGGGAGAAGTCGCAGATCTGTGGGTCGCCTCCAGGGTCCGCAGCCGGGCGGGCAACGATCACCAGCAGGCCCGCTCAGCCCACGCCCACAGCCGCGGCCTGGCGGCTGGCGCAGTAATGATCCCGGAGGGGCGGGCAGGCGGAGATGGCTGGAACTCCGGCCCAGCGGCGTGGAGGAGTCGCGCCCAATTTGCAGGCACGATCCGGCAGCAATGGGGGCGGCGGCCAGCGCCAACTCGGCCCGAGAGACCCGGGAGGCGTACGATGGCACAGGGCCGCGTCACCGCTCGCGCTGTACGCGGGCGGCTTGCGGGCACCCGGAGTCCGCCGCCGGGCGGGCAACGATCACCAGCGGGCCCGCTCAGCCCTCGCCCTCAGCCGCGGCCCGGCGGCCGGCGCAGTAATGTTCCTCCTCCCGGAGGGGCGGGCAGGCGGGGATAGCTGGAACTCCGGCCCAGTGGCATGGAGGAGCCGCGCCAGAGATGCAGGCACGATCCGGCAGCAGTGGGGGCGGCGGCAAGCGCCAACTCGGGCCCGAGAGACGTACCGCGCGGGCGGATTACGGGCACCCGTAGACCGATTTCCTTCAGGAGTTGGTGTGGAGAGAGCCCCCCACAGCAGCCGTCGTTTGTGCGAGGCAGGGTACCAGGAACAGGCAGGGAACCGCAGATGTAGCCGGATAGAAGGCGGCTAGGCGTGGAGCTCGAGCATTAAGCGGCCATCTTGCAGGCTGCTCAACAGCGCCCCCCAATCCTTACTTCTACATACAATGGTGTGGGAAACAATGTTATGCAAAAGAAAAATGTTCCAGAAATGATATGTCAGAATATTCAAGCTATTGGCTTCCCTTCCCTATGTTTTCAGCACAGGACAAGGCAGCACACTCAAGCTTAACACACTCTCTAGCTTCTCTAGCATGAGGATGCAATTCAAAACCTCAACGTCAGGGCCTTCTGTGCCAAAGTTTCTTTGCCATTCAAAGTCTCTTTTTCCAGAGAGCCTGATGCAACACGACAGACATTAAAGTTCCTATCTTCTAAGGATTTCTCATGTACAACTTCTCGGGTGCTTTACTGTTCACCATGGGTCCCCCTCCACCGGGCTCATACCCACTTTAACAGAAAACCTTCAATTTTTCTCTGTCTGCCACGCTCGGCCCAAATTCATCTACTTTTCCAAACATTCTCTTCTCAAGAATTTCGACAGAGTGGGATTTTGCTTGACCCATCGCAGGACCATTTTGATTCAAAATGACTCATTCTCTTCTTGATTTAACCTTTTTCTCACTTTCGCTTTTGCTACTTCTCAGCTGGAGACCTTTGATTGAGCACTCACGTGGTGCTGGACCACTCTGTCAAAGTTATTGTATCTTGCTTTTAAAGTTCAATCACTCATCAGAAGTTTCACTTTACTTGCGTCTCTTATCACATGCGTTTTAACAATGTTCGTTCCAGCGCTCACCATACAACCTTGGCTTTAACACAGACCGTTCTTTTATCATTCTCCCCAACTCACCGGCTATGCTAATTTCACTGATGCTGCTTTGTTCTTGGAGCCCAGGACGGTACCACAGCGGCTGGTGCTTCTCCCCGCCTTGATTATTGACAGAGGAGGGCTAGGGTATCTCCAACACATAATGCAGGATTCTTCAGCCTGGTTTTCTGGTCTAACGCTTTCTATTCTCGAGGTTTCTGAAAAGTAATGGTTCCTTGTCGAAAAGGTCAAGGGAACTTCCCTCCCTGCGATCCCCTTGTGTTTTGCTGTCTTTCTTCTCTTGAAACTGCTCTTTCCTCATTTACTTTGCCTCGCTCAGAGTGTGCTCTTGTGCTCTGCCTTTTATCCATGTGGGGAAGCTTAGTGGAAGTCAGGTGTGTGTGATGGTCAGTAACTGCCTGACCGCGCCTGACCATTTTATTGGGACACATCAGGTATACTGCTCGGGTGTTAGTCTGTTTTCTCTCATAGCGGGCTGTCCATCTGAAGGTGTTTATGTTGTAAATGGGGGGGGCAGAGTTCCTAAATATCCTACCTGGTAGGATGGGGTAAAGGTGTTACACAGAAGGGGATACCACGTCTCACCATCCGGTGTCCCACTTCCCGCAGACCCCTCACCCAGGTTGATCCTCCCACACTGGTCCACCCGCAGGAACTGGATCCAAAAGCGATGGCCGTGTCCTTGCCACCTGGATGACAGATCCCCAGGGACTAGTGTGTGAGACACATTCTTGTTTCTCACAGCCTCATTGAGAGGGGAATGCAAGAGTGCAGATTGGGTCAAGGGAAAGCAGCAGGAGGACCCAATGCTAAGGAGACTTAGCTTCGAGGACGAGAGAGACGGAGACAGTGACAGTAGTATTATGACCATGGAGTCAGATGAGGATCGACAGGTAAGTGATGATGACAAAGTGGGGATATCACCGCTCCAGGGAAGCAAGCCTTGACAGAGACACAGTGTGGTGAGACAGAGAAGACAGGGGGAGAGAAGAGGGAGAAAACAAACTGCAAAGACACATCCCAAGAACAGATCGCACAGTGCAGATGATATTTCCTCATATGCGCAGAGGCTCAGGGCCCTGCCAGGATGGAAACAGACAGAAATTACAAGGGCGTTCATTGCCACTAAAGGCATGGGGAGACAGGATGGAGGAACAAGACTGACGCAGTCCCCATTACTGGAAAAGGGTGCTGGGCAGCCTCAGTATATTCCATGGCAACAAATGGATAAAGACAATTTAAGATGTAAGCTACATTTGTGGACTGCTAGGGCCGGGAAATGGATTTCTGAGCTTGAAAGACTGACAGCAGGGACGACATTAGAAGTGGGTGACATGAAGAGTCTACTTTCAGCCATTCTTGGGGAGGTAGCAGACCATGTGTGGAGAAGAGCAAGGTACCCTGGATTGACAGGCACTGTTCAATGATTGCTGAGCGGCTGTATGGCAAGCCCTAAGGGTGCAATACTCATACAACTCGGATATAAGTGTGATAATGCATGCAAATTGCGTGAGGATGAAGACCCATTTTATTATATTCAAGAGATTCAAGAGTTCTGGCGTCTCGAGACGAGAGAGCCATGGGAAAACTGTGGGGTTATTTTACCACATATTATGCCAAGGGTTACCTGAGCAGGTGCAAATTCCACTAAGGAGTTTGAAGGGAAAGGAGGCTAATCCGTGGTCAGAAATTCAGCTAACCATAGTGTACTATTGTAGGCTAATGCAAGAGAATGCGAGAAGGAAACTTGAGGAGAGAAAACAGAAAGAAGCGAAGTTGCTGCAGAACAAATGATCAAAGTATACAATGGAAGTGTTCATAGCGTGGCCTCCAGGGATACAGTGGAGGCCGTTATGCATACCCAAGTTCTTATTTAGACCAGAGATTCCCCTTTATGAACAGGACAGAAAGGTGATCCCAACAGAACTTGAGGCAGTTATAGTGAGAGCCGAGAGAATAGTGTTGCATGGGATGGACGACACAGGGCAATCATGGAGGACAGTGATTGCAGTGGGGGAGGGATACAGGTTGACTGACTTGACAGATGAGGAACGGTTTCAAGATGATCAATCATATCACAAGATGGTGTTTGACATGAGCATTACACACTGGGTGAGAATACATTAGAGGGAAGTACCACAGAGAATGACTGTGTTGCGAAAAGCACCACCACCATGTCTCGAGGAAGACTTGTGGTGAGTACCCAGCGTCTTACAGACCATTGGTCCCTATGACGTGGGTCTGCTAAAAGGGATAAGTGCAGTCAAGATAAAACTTAAACATGGTGCTATTTTACCAAGGGCAAGACAGTATTCTCTATCAAAGAAAGCAGATGAAAGTATTTATGAGATGATCACTGCATTAGTAAAGCAAGGCATTCTTGTACCATCAGAATCACAGTGTAACACTGCAGTGTACCTGGTAACAAAGGCAAACGGAGGGCTGTGGCGTTTTAGTTAGGATTTGCGTCCTTTGAAAAAACTATTGTAGCAGAATATCTGTTAGTTCCTAATCCAGCGACAATCCTTTGTAGCATCCCAAAGGAAACTACCCATTTCATGGTAATAGCCTTGAAGAACGCCTTCTTCTCTATAGCGCTCCATGAAAAGTCATAGAACTTTATCTCTTTTCTATATAGAAATCCGCAGTGGAAACACACAAGATTACCACAGGGGTACTGTGAGTCACCTTCTATCTTTAATAGGGTCCTCGAGACAACATTTTTTTATTTGTAATTTGCATCAAGCAAGAGGAACATTGTTAAAATGATCAGTATACTTGTTGACAGTATTGGCAGAGAAGGGTTACAAAGCAGACAAGGCAAAATGACAATGTTGCCAGAAGAAAGTGCTATATATTGGGCAATGGCTATAGTAGGAAGGGTGAAAAGTGACTCAAGAAAGGGCAGAGGCAATCGGCAGAACGCTGATGCCAAAGACAATAAGAGAAATGCAGCAGTTCTTGTGCCTCTGCAATTATTGCAGGTCCTGGGTGTCTGATTATAGCACATACACAATACCTTTGCTAAGTGGGCTCCGAGAGGCACAGAGAGGGGACTGCATGTTATGATGAACGCACAAGATGACTGAAGTATTCAAGGAGCTGAAGGAAGCAATATGCACAGCTCCAGTGTTAGGAATCCCAGACTACCATGGCAAATTCTACTTGTTCACACACTCCAATGGAGTATTGGTGACTGCAGTACTCACACAGAAGACTACCTTAGGGCACAAGCCACAGTCCTACCATAGTGGACATCTAGACCCAGTAATTATAGGACATTACCCATGTGAACAAGCACTAGCTGCTGCCGCATTAGCAGTATAAACATCAGTATTACAATGGGGTGCAGCACCACACTTTATGTGGAGCATGCCCTCTTTGGAATCCTCGAAAGACCTAAACAGAGCACGTTGACTACACAGAGAACTTCTGGATACAAGGTGATTATCTCAAACCCAGCAATAAAGGTGGTGAGGTACAGAACTGTAAGCCCTGCGACATTCCTAGCTGAACCAGTAGAAGGGGGCGACTATGTGCATGACTGTTCTGCATGCATGGCACAATACAATGCCATTCCTGAATTGAGGGAGAAGGCACTTGAGGGGAGAAGTACTTTATATTGATGGGTCCTTGACGATAGACCAGGCAACGGCGAAAAGGCAAACTGGGATAGCAGTCGTGAAGATAAAGTTAGATAGGTCAGCGGAAGTGGTAGGAAGTGCAAGGTTGCCATCACATTTTTCAGCGCAAGTGGCAGAATTAGTGGTTTTCATAATAGCATTAGAAGTGCGCAGGGACCAGGAAGTTACAATGTATTCCAATTTGACCTATGAAGTACATTCTGGACTGTCAAGATGGCAGTGGAGGGGCTTCTGACATGCTGAAGGCACACCAGTGCACCACATGCCACTATTGGGCAGGCTCATAGACGCGCTCCAACTCCCAGCAGCGATAGCAGTCCTGAAGTGCGAGGCCAACATGAGGGGGAGGACCTAGTCTCCTGTGGCAATAAAGCCACAGACGTGGAAGCGAAGCACGCAGCATATTTCTCTGAAATAACAGACTTTGATACCCCATCAAACACACATATCCGTGTGCACAACATTATTCTAAAGCAAGGCTATAATACCTTATCAGCCACACAGATAATGGAATTCCAGGGAAGGACACCGATGGAGGAGAAAGAATTATGGGTACAAAGGGTATGTTCAATATCCCCCACAGACGCTTTGTGGTGACAGGAGAGCACAGGCAAGCTAGTAATTCCAACAGCACTATTGCAGAATGCGCTCGCACAATTACACTGCCCTACTCATCTAGATAAGGATGTACTTGCTGCACACATTGGGAAAGAGTGGTTCTGTCCAAATATGGCAGAACACATAGCCGCATTCATGTAAAATTGTGTTACCTGTAAAAAAAATCACTGCTGGTCATACTTTACATGCAGTGAGAGGAGCCATACCCCACCCATAGGGTCTTTCCAATACCTCCATATTGACTACATTGACATGATCCACGTCTGCCAGGGCTACCGCTACATGATAGCAGTTGTATGCCTATTTTCCCAGTGGATCGAAGCCAGTCCCTGCTCACAACCTTATGCTCTAAGAGCAGCAAAATTCCTTGTTAGAGATGTGTTCCCATGATGGGGGTGGAGGGTTGAGGTTCTGTAGTCTGACAATGGACCTCATTTTGTGAATGAAACGTTTGACCACATCACGGCTCTATTGGGGATACAGCACAAATTCTCCTGTGCCTATCACCCACAAGCGGATGGAATCTGCGAACACCTCAACGGCCTGCTCAAAGAGAAAACTGCAAAAATAAAAGCCACTTTAAAAAAGGGGTGGCTCGATTGTTTGCCCTTAGCCCTGTTCGCATTGCGCAATCAGCCTGGATCTGACGACCACTTAACCCCCATGAGGTGGTAATCGAGTAGCACATGCAACTCCCACTGGCTCCACCCACTAGGGCATTGACAGATGCCCATGCCACTTCTGATATATTTAGAAATTAAATGCACAAATATATTGCTCTTTGATGGCTAGTGCCTCTTTTATTTCTCGCAAACTGCAGGCACAGCAGGAGAGGTAGAAGAACAGCGAGGAAAACAACACCCCAGAAATGAACTAGGGACTTTTAAAGTTGCCACTACTCTACCCAGAGGACACTGTTTTATTGCAGATTTTCTTCAGGCTCTGGTATAAACCTAGGTTTGAGGGGCTGTATGTCATGGAGCAGGCAATAGATTGTGCAGTAAAATTAAGCGGCAAGAAGGTCTGGAACTACATTGGAGACATTAAGCCCTGCCGAGGCGAGACCTCTGGCCAGAATGAAGACAATTTGATGCAATAAGAAGAACAAGACAAAGAAGAAACACTACAACCATAGCAAACACGGTCCAGAACCAAGGAGTTAGGGAAGGACAATACGCACACCTAGATTAGTCACTGTAAGAAACCCAAGGGTATTCTCCCATTGTCTCCCCATGGATCCTCTGTTCAGATGGCCAGAGACAGGCCACTGCTGTTGGATCCCAACCCGGAGGTTGCACAAGTGAGGGAGCATCAACAGAGTGGAGGGTCTCAGGGGACAGGTGGGGGGTTCATTTGGGTGAGACACAGTATCCCCCTCAGTTATGCTGCCCATCAGACTCCTCAACCTCAGCCTTATTGGATTATCTCAACTCACAAACCATGACTCCAA
The DNA here is from genome assembly GCF_040938575.1 of Ambystoma mexicanum. Lineage (NCBI taxonomy): Eukaryota > Metazoa > Chordata > Amphibia > Caudata > Ambystomatidae > Ambystoma > Ambystoma mexicanum. The sequence goes on along the minus strand of NC_090934.1, from coordinate 710,646,506 downwards.
ACCCTGCCTGGAAATCTGGTAATCAATCCAAGGAATCAGAGGCAACCATAAACTCTAAGATCAAACAATCACTCCCACTGTCTTTTCTTTCAGTAGACCATTTACCTTTAAGAATGGGAAGCAAGTGCACATGCTCACATGGGTGGAGAATGAAGCAGGGCCCATGCCCATCATACCACTCAAGAGCGCTTCCTAATGTTTCCGCAATGATGGTCCAATAAAGGTTGGTGAGAATAAAGGATGTAAGCAGATCTCGAAAATACCAGGCATGAAGGTCAGAATCACTTTGCTGATGGACCACTACTGGGCCTGCGGGTCGAAAGCATACATGCAGCTGCCACCAGGCTGGGGAGGAATGTGCTCACTCGTACAGCGAACACACAAGTATAAGTAGTTCCCCGGAAAGACATACAAGTGGACTGGTCCCCCAAAATCAAATGCTCATCAAAGAAAGAAGAGATCTGTATTGTTGACCAGAGTGAAAAGAGGGAACTATTCATCATCAAAAATGGAAGAGGCACTGGACACGATACCACCAGAGCACAGACTGTTCAGCAGAACTGTTTTTTCCATCCATCGTTCCAGCAGTCCAAACAAGCGCAAATGCCAAATAGCATGAGATAACACAGCGGGAATTGATGCAGATGATAAATTCAACTGTCAAAGGATTCAATGCCATCAGAAAAGAGCTGCGAGCAGTGAGGTTAATGGCTCTCCAGAACAGATATGTTTTAGACCTTCTCTCAGCCATGGAGGGAGGCGTTTGCGCCAAAATTGGGTCATTTTGCTGCACATTCAGCCCTACCCATGATGAAGACAATGGGACCCTAACAGCGGTCATTACCTGGCTTTCAGAGCTGCATGCCAAGATGGAGGCAGAAGCGAAAGTATTGGTAGGAGCATTGATACTAGTGTTATTCGCTTTTTCTGTCATCAGAGTAGCCATCACGCAATGCAGAAAGACCACTGAAAAGACCACAGAGATAATAGTTCTGGTAGACATAGATACAGAAGAAGACGAAGAGACAAAGATACCAAATGCACTGAAATCACAACTGACACAGTGTCCTCTGTTCCCTGCAGTAACAGTGTTCTAGTTCTCATTCAACACCCGTAACTATTGGGGGAAATCGGTTTGGTGCAACCCTGGTGGAGACTGGTGGAGACTGCAGTTACCTGACATGGAGCTTGGATGACCATGCAAAGTAGCATGGACATCTTGGAGGGCTAACAAAGGTTTGGCTCCCGAAGCTGCACGTGAACAGAGAGAGTTGTGTAGGTGGTGTGGTCGACTCATTGACCAGAAGGGGGATTGAAGACAGAGGTCCAAGCATGGCCATCATGACCCCCACACAACTCTCGGCCCGCAGGCAGAGAAACGACAGATGCACCTCACTCTTAGGCACTGCATCGCCATCATATATCACAGATGTGAGAAACGTTACTCTCTCAGACAGCCATTCAAACCATATGCAATCAATGATATGGCGGATATGGGGATGTCAGCAATCGAACAAGTCAAATGACTGCAAATTGAAAAATCAATTACTTCATCACTGACAACACAACATAGTCGCACCTAGATATGAAGCACTGTGCTCTAGTACCTTGAAGTGTCTCTTGTGCTAGATGGGATTACTAATAAAGATCTCAAACCAAATAACCGGACAGAATCAAAGAATATGGCAAAGTAATACTTTATTCTCATTTTAGTAAAGCAGGGCAGATGCCCACTCACACACAACATTGATTATACAGAGGTTTTATACACCAATCTGTGTGTGTCATCTATGACATCATCCTACATGGCAAACTGGAAAACCTACTAACAGGAGGGATTGGTTAGGGGAACATATGTACCTATATATCATATAAGTGTTAGTACATAATTGGCTGTCTCTTATCTGTACAACACAACTCAAAACTAACTCTAAATATGTATAATCCTGATTATAGCAGACAAAATGGCAGCAGATTGGTCTATGCAACATTGTATAGCAGGCTGCCCCACAGACCCACTGATTGGTTGCCATTCTCACCCAACCTTGGACTTTCAGCTCGGCTATCAGCACTTAAGTAAAATAAAACCCAGGTGCTCGAGTCACGTCAGATTACTCCCCACTTTGCCAATTAGTCCATCATCTCTCATCAGTCCCACCTTGAGCCAAGGTTTCCCGTCTGTAGTTGACCTCTGTTCTGGGACATTCAAGGGAGTCTAAGCAAATCACTATCTTAGTCCAAAGCTCAATGAATAGCCCTTGTTTTTCGACTTCTAGATCATGAGCGAACAGACCACAAATGTGTCAATTTCGACCTTTTATTTACTGCTATTTGATGAAATCATGCTGGGTGTCATTGCTCCACTTGGCCTCTAGAGACTTGCTCACTCCATCTTGTATAGACTTAATATACTTTTAATTGCAAAAACGTGGCTCTTATAAATGTTTTCTTCTTCTTTAATCTAAGAGAAATATGTCTCACGTGCATGGCTAAGCCCTCTGCCTCCCTTTGTGCTTTGCTGCTATTCCTCAAATAGCATCCTTGATCCCATGCCAACACAGACTCCTCTTACATTGTCACTCTTAAGTATTTTCATATTGTTTCAGTGTTTCTCCGTATATCTGCTTCATGACATCACCCTGCCCTCATCAGATTTCACGTATCGCTCCATGATGTCCAATGGTGCGTGCCGACATCCTTACACAGGATATCATTCCACTCTTTCAGTACGAGAATACATTTGATATGGTTATCTGAGTGCCTATCATCTCTCGTACACTAAATGCGTTGTTAGGGCTGTAGTTGTGTTACATGTTGTGCAGTCAGTTTTGAAGAGTACCCTGGCTAGAATGGGTAGCCAGTTCAATTCTCTGAAGATGGGCGAAATGTGGTCACATTTCTCAGTTTCCATTATCTGGCATGCAGCAGCATTTTCAACAGCCCTAAAGGGAGCCAGGTGTGTTTCAGAGATGCTGGAGGGGAGGGTATTCCCTAATAAAGATGTAAAATTATCATGGAGGAAGGTTTTTATATGCCAGAGGAGTGCTTGTGTGTACCAGATGAAATGATTGACGTCAACAACAAAACACAGTGAGATTTGGTACCTGGGGCCAACTGAGTTTTGAATTCATCAAGATGTACGCCATTCAGCCAGCTGTGAATGCCCTCCTGTTGAGTTGGATGGCCTAGTAGGACAAAATCCTTTTGAGTTGTATTTGGTTTCTGGTAGGTACTTGTCATCAAAGGTTGGATGGAATTAAGGCATTTCCTGAGGCATAATATGTCTTGAGTACAATTCACATTAAGGTATGACTGAATATTGTTGGTGTAAAGGTAAAGTGATATATTAGGGTCATTGGGAAGATACCAATATAGTTCCTTATAGATATTAATCGATCACTGGAGTGTGTATTGATGTCTGTGGCATCCAGCAGGTGACCTGGTGATTTTCGGATCTGAAATTACCCATCTGGACTGCTTGGATCTGTCCAAAAGCTAGGTTAGAAATCAGCTGAGGATTTTGACAATAAACCCTAATCTATCTGTGAGTAGGAATGTAAATTGATGAACCAAGCCAAATCCGCTAGAGAGACCGGGGGGACCAACAGGCAGGAGTCACCGTTTTCCATGATTTGCGAGCATCATCTATGACCTGGATGGTGGCAGTTTCCATGTTGCATCTAGGTCTACATTTAGATAGGCAGTGGGTAAGCTGGTCATGTTACCTAAACCTCACCCGCCTGTCGATCATTGCTAATCTTTTGGTGCCTTCTATTTTTGTCTCTCTTTTCTTCACTACATAAGCAGCCATCCAGACACATGATCTGCCCTGAAGCTATTTTAGGGCCAGCACAGCCAGCAGTTAGAATGATACGCTCAACTATTGGTTGTCGTTTGACTCAGTGTCAAGCAGTGCTACTCATCGTCTTGCCTTTGATCACAGCATCGTGTGATAAAACTGTAGTAATCCTGCAGTGGTGGTTCACACTAATGCCAAGCAGAGTAAACATCCCCAAAAAACAGTATAAGGGAACGAATGTCACTAGTAGATGAAAATCCAAATCGTTCCATGGCGGTTCATTGGACCTACATATAGTTTCACTGCACATGACTGCTATAAAACTATACTGTTCATATGCAATGCACGTTGTCAATTTGCATCTCCTCCTCTGGACTCGTTTTATTCCCAACCCTCCTGTACTTCATTAGCCCCCTAGAAATGGTGCTTCCGGGCACAGTGTAAGTGTTGTATCCTGCACATGTATGAATGAGGTCTAAGTCAGTGAAAGAGCTGAGTGGAATGTTAGGGGAGCTTGGAGTGTTCAGGCTCTTGGGGATTCTAGTGGAGACGGTTGGGGACTTGGAGCTGGGCAGGGAACCAAGGTAGAAGCTAATGATCTTATCTCTCCTACTTTCTGATCTAAACCTGTAACTAAGACAATAAAGCGTGTTCCTTTTATACATACCTGGGTCAGCCTGGTTCCTGCTCCTTGTTGTTACTGGCCCAGGGTAGATCCTGCAGGAGGCAGGATACATCAGTAAGGCTTACAAGCCTCCTCCACACCCTCATACAGTACACCTCTGTCCCTCTTTTGTATGGACCTAGAATGTGTCCTTGGACTTAGCTGTGAACATCTTCTGCCTTCTATGTGTCTCCTATGATTCATTTTCTTTCTCTCTCTCTCTCTCTCTCTCTCTCTCTCTCTCTCTGTCGAACCAATTTTCGTTTGTAATATAGGGCAATATAAAAAAGAACGCTAAATAAACACTGGGTCAGTTTATGACAGGCTGAGTTGGCTTTGCTGGGATTCGAAAATGCGAGCTGCTGATCCCACACAGTTGGCAGCAGTGAGCGCTCAACCCGCTGAGCTGGCCTCAGGTGAACTAGAGTGCAAGTGTAAATGGCAAGGATCCAAAGAGCAAAGGGCTTTAGGAACACGCTGGCTGAGAAAAGGCAAGACACCCAGAGCATGTATCGGCCATGGTTAGGAAGGATATCATTGCTGCTGGTGATGATCAGTTTCGACAGAAACTGATGCACAATGCCAGTTTCCATTGCTCCAGCAACAGTATCTTGATTAAGGTTTATCTTATTTCAATGCACTCACGTTTAGCCAGATATAAGGCTAGTCACAGTTCCAATCTGTCCATAATGCTTTTTTAAGGATTTCAGACAACGCAAAGGGCTATGGATAGTCTATCACCCAACCCATTGTGTGCGGCATTCAAGAACATAACATAATATATCAACTTGTCGCCTCAATCATAGCTGTTCCCCCAGAACCCCCCAAAACACTGGGGTCAGCACTAATTCAATGGTCCACCCGCCTATACGACCAAATGCAATATCTGTAACAACAGTATGATGTCTTGTAGTATTCATAATGTGTCAACAATCGCTAACATGCCTGTACCATGTAACTAAGTTATTGCAAGTAACAGCGCCTCAATGCCCCTGGGCTGCTTGCGCGCTATATAAATAAATAAATAAATCACATGGATCTGGATCACAGAGTAAAATCTCCAGGAATCCACAAGGCAACTTGGCTTTGAAAGTAGGGGCCTCTGTCTCCACATCTGGGAAACTCGTATGAATATGGATTTGATGACAGTGTTCTTTAGCAAACTAACCGCGAGGAAATCATACCGTAGTTAAGCGTGTTTTATATGATAGGGACAACTGCATTAAGTGCTCGGGAATCTGTGCCAGAGATCATAACTCGTAATGCAAAGCAATTATGATGCTGATCTGCGTTGATTTATATGGAGCATTTCTCTCTGAATAACGTCAATGAGCGACGCCGCGGGACTATTTGTTGCTAGTGGTGTCTGCCCACTTGGCAGGGCAGAAGGAAGAAGGCACAGCCAGCAGGTTTGCAGTTTTATTACATCAAGTGGTGTGTTTGTGGTTCAGGTCTCTGTGCAGTTGTAAGGGATAGACCCTGTGCAGTCATGGCTCATGCATGTCTGATTATGCAGAAAAAATCACGCAACCCTATAAAAAGCCGTTCAGCCCGAGATGTCGTGGAGTGTCGAAATGCTTCAGCAACTCGGGTCTGCCTAGGGCGATGACCTGATTTGAAAGAACTGGCACTTTCTTTTAATAACTCTGCAAGCTTGCGAGCAAAGCCCTTTGGTGCCTCAACTGTACGACAAACCCAAGCATAAGAAGCCATCTTAGATGCAGAAGGAGGCCTCCTCTTTCTTTGGAGTAGGAAAGACACCCTATGCACTCACCTAAAACAGGAAATGGACAGAGCAGTGATCAGATATTCTTTCTGGTACAGCTATCTTGTTTGCTGCCAGCCTGTGAGGCGTAGAGACCAGAAAGTGCTCTGCTTTGGTTTTAGAAGCGGGCTTGGGTGTACCTGAAAGGGTCCAGAAGGATGACAGGCTGAGTTGTCCTTGTTGGGATTCGGACCTGCCACCTGCTGATCACGCACATTTGGCAGCAGTGAGCGCTCAACCCACTGAGCTGGCCTCAGGTGAACTAGAGTAATAGGGACAACCAGATGACCTTCACCACCCGCTCCACCACCTTGAACACTGCCACGTTCCTATAGTGTGGTTTGAGAACGACCTCAAATGGTCAGTACCCACTATCAGTAACGCTGCTGATTTGTGGGTCACTTTGCTGATCGGGTGTTACCCCCCCAGGCTGTAGAGACTTCATCAGATTCTTCATATGTTCCTAAATTACAAACTCTGTACTTCTCCATTCCTATCTCTCCCAGGTTCCCCCTAAACTCTTTCTCACCTACATGCCTCGTATTACTCCACCACAGTGCCTGCCTCCATCCTACCTTAGCCAGAACCAACTGTAGTCTGCCTCTCACCTCACATTCTACTTCTGTCTTCCGCTCATCTCGCTCTCATTTTACCTGTTGGGTTGGATGGATTTTATCCCAAAAGAAAGGGGAGATTCACATTGTTCTCACCATATTAATGTTATGATGGGACAAGAATGGATGCAATATTGTTACAATGCTGCAGTTTTGCATGTATCTAGAATAGTTAATTGAGGTTTGTTAAACGTTACTTTTAGTGTTACTTTGTGTCTAGTATGATACATGTGAGGAACTCATGGTATCAAAAGGACAGTCGCATACAAGAGATGCAAGTTCAACAGCTTTATTTTGAACTTTGCAAGGGGTTGGAGACTTCCTAACTGGCCCTAAATCTAAAGTGGAAGTAAATTCGACCAAAACGTAAAAAAGTAAAACAGTCCTAGTCAGTACTGTCAAAACAAAAGGTTCTAAACCTAAACCTAATGCCTACCCTAATTCTAATACAAAAAGGTACAAGGAAAAAGTACAGAAAATGAAAAGGATAGTGTTCGCAACAAAAGTATCTGTATGGAAAAGGGTTTGAAGCAATGATGAATCCCTTCTCCATGATTTCACCATGGGACAAAAGGATTCGAGGGCCAAGGGACTTAGGCAGCACAGTTGTCCCCAGTGAGGTACACTCTGGCTTACAGGGGCAAGTCAACAGAATGTTCAGGCTTCTTTTATAATCAAATGTTAGTTTGGGCTTTCTAAAAACAAAGGTTGCAAATGTTTTCCATAAATAGACTTGTCTTGAAACAAAACCTTAATAGTCACAATCTTTCATGAAGGTCTCAGGGATACCTTTCCCCAAACTTTCTTGGTTGGAGACTTTCGTGAAGGCAGAGGTTTGGCTTCTGACCGTGCCCGACCACTTGAACAATCGTTATCTCCACTTTCTCCCAATGCTTTCTGGTACTTGTAGTTGCAAGATTATGGGCTTCTCTCCATCGGCTTGAGCCACTCACAATATTACTGCTTTGCCTCAGACCACTGAACTTTCACATCAGCCTCCCTCAATCGGGCTCAGGCATTCAATACTTTTTCCACAGTACAAGCCTCCCTCAATCGAGCTCAGGCTTGAAATGTGTTTCTCCAGCTCACACAAGTGCCCCTCGATCGGGTGCAAGCTTCAATCCACGTTATTTTCTTTTTCTAACAATCCCTTTTGCCTCAGGACTTTGTGCACTAAATTTATAACGTCTTCCCTTTCATCTTTACATGATTCAAAAATGTCTTCTATTCAGGCAAGTTAATACAGAGACTTTTGACTGTGCTGTATCCAACAACAGGACCACTCTTTGTACATTGTATCACACTGTCTCTTTAAAGCGTTGATCTTTCTTTACTCGCGGTTGGTGTATTACTTGTGTATTACTCCCAACCTTATCCTAATGCAATTACTTTCAAACAAAAACAACCAGGCCTTTGTTCTTCTCTTTTGTTAACTCACTGGCTTTGTTTTAATACTGATTGCGTGTCTGAGTTCAAGGTTCCTTTACTTGTAACTTTATCGAACCTCCCAATTCATTCCTTCACCATAAGGGAAGCAGGCTTCTCATCAAGGTTCCCCAGAAGGACGACTTCCAACCCGGGTTATCAGCTGCTTGTTGCAAGCATGGTTATTTTGCCTGGCTTTCTTGAGACTTCTCCAAAGCTCGTGAAGTCCTCTGGCTTTCTGTCCTCCAATCTCACATTCTCAGCAGCTCCTGATGTCCGGTGCCTTCTCACTCCCAGCCTCGCTCAGAGTGTACCTGTGTGCTCCGCCTTGTATCACAGGTGGGGAAGTTAAAAGGTTTCAGGTGGGGATGATTGGAAAGGGGGGCCTGGCCTCATTACCCAGACAGAGCAATTGAAAAGAGTCAGAGGTAATCTTCCTGATTCTGTACCTGATCTTCCATGGCCCAGTAGTACTGATAGAGTAGGAAGGATGAGTATCATGGGAGTTGTAGTGTCCTACAAAGTAGGTTCGGATAGGTGTAGAGACGGTGTTGGGAAAAGGGGATGCCATGTCTCACTAGTGGGTGTTCCACCCCCACTCACTGAGAACCCTTTACTTAGGTGATCCTCCCTTGCTTGTCCACCCCTAGGGTCAGGATCCAAAAGTGATGGCCCTCCCCTGGCCACCTGAGCAACGGATACCCATGGTTTAGGTAGTGAAACACTCCCTAGTTTTTCACATACATTTTGATTTGCAAACAGGTAGCAAACAAATATGTGAGCACATTGTGCACCTTAGCACGATCAGGTTTAAAGCGCAGAGCTTCATACAAAGTGAGAAAAGGCTCTTGAATGGGAAACCCATTATGAGGGGATGCAGTAGTTTTGAACACACATACATAAATATAAACACGCACACATGGGAAATACATGGGGAGATTGGATGCCACAGATTTGGTCTGTACAGGCTGAGGACTGAGTTTGTGAAATAGATTTCTAGCTTATTCGGAAGACTGGCTGTGGGGGAAGGTATTGATTGGCAGAGATACAGCCACCTAAACATGGGAGCTGCTATTTGGAGATGAAATAGCATGAAGAGAGATGGTTCTAGGGTTTTGGGCTTGGAAATTGTTGTTTGAGTGCCCAAAGAAGCATCTGACACCTGGCAGGGTCAATCTGGGTTTAGTGGCTAAAACTGTAGAAGGGTAACTGGGAGTGAAGTTGACTGCGAGGCTATGAGAAGGTCACAGAGATTAGCAAGAAAAAGAGTATAATGGGACCGGAGGCCAGATGGATTGAAATGGTGGTCGCATAATGAAAGGGCATGAGAGAATGCCAAGAATAAATATTCAGGGAATAGGATTTCTTGGAGAAATAAAGAGTTAGTGTCCAATTAAAGGAACCGCTTGTTAGCGCTCTATAGCTTCATAAAGTGAAGTGCTCATACATAAACCATGCGTGTCAGATTAAGGGCTGCAGGTCTGTGACGAAGTGGAATCAGTACTAAAACTGTATTGTGTGCCTATGTTAGGGTTGTGTGTCGAGGAACACAAGTAGAGGGTTGACTTGTATTTGAAATGTCATGAAATTGTATGTTTAAGGGGATGGTGCCGCAGTGAAAGCAGACAATGAGATTGTGGGACTAGATTTCCTTGTATAAGGCTTAACCATTTGTATTGGTGGTGATGATTTGGTAAGGGAACATGATGGAAATGTGGGAGTGTGTTGACTGTTCTGGAAATGTATATATACTGTTTCTGTTTTTAGTGGTTCAGGGATACTCAGGTTATTTCAATCTCCAAGGAGTTGTCTAGCCTTTCTACAACGGCCATTCTTGTGAAATAAACTTGCTTTAATAACAATGTGCATTCACTTCTTGAGAGGTGGGCTATTTTAGAGTACAGAGATCCGAGGTCAGCCCTGACATACATCTAACCTCCACTGCGAAACCCTCCTCTACCTCTCCAAGAGTCTGACTAACCTTAAATTCATTCTCGCACCTTGTTTCCTCCCTACCTGCAGTCATACCTACCACAAACTGCAATAGCCATGGTGGGATATGCAGAACACATGCTCTATACTTAATTATTTGTTCTAGTCTAACTGTCTTAATTTTGAGTTGATTGACTTATAATGCAGTGTTGAAAACCAGGCAGACCTGACCGCCTCCAGGTTCACATGGAATAAGCAAAAGAGATTAAACTGGGAGATTAACAGCAAGGAATAGCATGATTGAGTTGAAACAATGTGGTTACTAGATTGAAGAGTGCACGTAGGTTCCTAAAGTTCAATTTTTCTCAACAAATAGGAAGCAACAAGTTCATGTACACAATTTAAAAGCATGCAATTTATCTTAAAATGGATCCTTTCTTTAAGAGGAATCCAGTGTAGGGACTGACGTTCTATGGAAAAAGATTGACAAGAATTTTGATAGATGAACTGCAGCATTCCGAGTACATTGCATTAATGCAAGCTGGCCCACGGGGATCCCAGCATTGGCATAGTCTAATGTTGAAATTAGCGAGGGCTTCTACTAGAAAAGGGTGGTTGCCTGATTAAATTAAAGGGAAAGTGTGACGCAACAAGTAAAAAAAAATACTGGCTCATTTCCACCATCTGCTGTTCACAACACATGTTAGACTACAAGATACAGCCAAGCTTTTTCATGGTAATATCAAAGAAAACAGATAGTTCAAAAAGGCAAGAGGGATGAAGCGATCCGACTGGGTTGTTAAGTAAATATTTGGGTCCAAAAAAAAGAATCTTACTTTTTGAGGGATTTAGTTTAAGGTCATTCATAATCATTCAATTTCTAACTTCACTTAAGCAGGAGGTAACATCAGAAAATCCCAATAGGATTTGAGAGGCAGACATAGATCTGAGTGTCGTGAGCACATGAATGTTATTTGATATTCATCTTGGTGAAGATCAACATGTGGAGTTTAATATAAATATTTAAAAGAAGCAGCGACAGACCAGACCCCTGTTGGTCCCACACAGAATTTGAGATTCGGTACAAAGGAAAAGGCTACCTTTACAGATTGGGATCGACCCTCCAAAAATTAGCAAAACCTGGCCGGGTCTTGGTTGAAAATCCCAGCTATGGCAGAATGACAGGACAAAAGAGTTTTATGGTCAACCGTATGAAATGCTGCGGATCAGTCTAACATAAGTAAAAGAGAAAAATGTTCTTCATCAAAATAACTCAAGATGTCATCCCATTCGGTAACTGGTGCTGTTTCAGTTCCAAGCCTTGGGTAAAAATTGACATGTAAAGAGACCAAAATCTGGAGGTTTCTCTTTTACCATGTTTCATTTTGTACTTTTTGAATAATAGCATTCTTCCTTTTATTCTACATGTCATTTCTTAATTGTTTTCAAATGTCCTTTGTATATTTTCTTTCTTTTTTATTCTCTATGGTTTTCTTTCCTCCTTGTTTGCCTCTACCACTCCATTTCTTAATGGCTTTTGTTTGTTTGGGTTTTCGCCATATTTTATAACTTTTTCACTCGAAGAATGAACTCAGAGTGCTGTTTGGCTGTATGCACTCGGTGGCTGCAAGAAGAATTTGAAATTCTCTCCCCGGTTTGCTTGTTGCAACGTTCTTACAGAAGGAATTCTACTTTCTTATTGGTGGAGTAGAAACGCTCCTTCAATCAGCTAGGACTGCTTAAAAGCACTCGCCCACACACACTCGAAGAGTGCACTCAGAATACTGTTTGGCTGTATGCACTCGGTGGCTGTGAGAAGGAGCTAAAATTCTCTCCTCGGTTTGCTTTTTACAACATATTTATACAAGGACTTCTACTTTCTTATTGGTTGAGTGGCGACCCTCCTTCACTCATCTGGGAATGCTTAAAAGCACGCACGCATGCGCACTCGAAGAGTTCAGTCAGTGTGCTGTTTGGCTGTTAGGCAGAGAGGTGGACGAGTGGGGGTTTACCTCTTAACAGCCATGTACAAGAGCTACTGGAAGCCAGCAGTGCAAACAGCCTTGCACCGTGACAAGTTTAAGTGATCTCTAAGACTTGTCCAGACATAGGTTTATTGGGTCTTTGATTATGTTGTACGCATATACGCCTAAATCCATGATGCCGGGGGGAAAGCTGCTGGTAGCCCAGAAGGCAAAACAGTTAATTGTTCCCCCCAGCAGGACCTTGCCTGTCCCATTGCTGTAACTGACTATCGCTTCCTCAATGATACCCCAACATCACTCGGCTTCTGAAATTCGTTGTTCTTCGTAGACACCTAGGGCGGGGAACACCTTAGCGATTAGATCCATGCCACTAAACATAACATCTACAAATTCTCAAGAGCTGTCGAAGCCTCGCCCTACTGAGCATTTAATTTCTTTTGTGGACATTCCAGACTCTGGGCTCTTGACAGGAGCCTTGATGACAGAAAGTAATAATGGTTTGGCTGCTACTCAAAATAATCAATTAGCACAGCTGCCCAAAACTCTGCTAGTAGTGGAGTCGCCAGCTGCGGTAGATGGGCAGTTGGGGAGCATAGTATTTCCAATCCTAGCTCCTCCAACCATTATTGTGGCTCAGGTTCATTTTGCCAAAGATAGTGGAAACCCCCACAGTCAATACAGCTTGAAAAATATGGAATGGATGCGAAAGGTGGGGACGCCACCTCATAATACTGAAGTGTTGATGACTGAGAGGTCCCCCACCATACAAGAGACTGTCCTCCCAAATATGCAAGATGATCAGCATCTACAGATGGAAGTGTGGGAGGACTCCCCGATACAGGATACGCTGACACCAGCGGTGGGACTGGCACAGGATACGCTGACACCAGCGGTGGGACTGGCACAGGATATGCTGACACCGACGGTGGGACTGGCACAGGATACGCTGACACCGACGGTGGGACTGGCCCGGGACATGAATTTATCTGCATCACCTATACTGTATGCCCGATCTTTGAACTCTTCTTCTAATTCATCAGTATCTTTTGTTCAACCTACACCAAGACAGTCCCTTGGGTTAATGGCGACTACCACACCTACAATGGATTTAAGCCTGTCAGCTATGAACACCACTATGTTATCTTTGTCAATGTTAAGATCTCAGATCAAGTATCATTATTGTCTATGTTAAACACAAAGGTGACCTTCATCGAGGGGCAACTTTGATCTACTATCTGTACAATGACAGCAAACCATCACCCTACAAAAGTTTCAAGTAAAGCTACAATTACGCGGGAAGCATTGCAGCCAGAGATGATTCATATGGAGGACAAGTCCGGATTACCATCAGGGCAGCTGGTTTAGTTGAGTAATCAGGCTATAGTGGAAACTTCTAGGGGAAACATAAAGATTGTAGCGCAGGTGGACATTTCCAGCACAGAGTTGCAGGGTAACTGAGCTCTTCGAGTTGGAAATGTCCATCGCGCATATAAAAGGCTCGGCCACTGATAAAAAGAAAAGTGTTTGCAACCTGAACACCTTAACGACCTGCAGAGCCACAGATGCTGTGTGTGTGTCTGCCTAGCTGCGATTGGGGAAACGGGCAGTGCTTGAATGTCCGACCTGAGCTAGTTCTATATTTGGCTCTGGAGAAAGAAAAAGCGTCCTGGATGCGTTTCTTGAGCCTTTGAACTGAGGGTGCGCTGTGTAAAAATTAAAAGCACTAGTGGTGCGGCGTACCAATTATTTATACTACACTTCCATCTATGAATGTCGGTGAATTGCTGCCCCCCTCTGCCTCTTTTTGCAGGCAATAAGGCTTCATTAGCACTGTCCATAAAAGCACAGGGGAGGGCACAAAATACATGACCTGCAAACGTACTTAGAACAGCTAAAGTCACCATCACTTTATCTATGAACTCCATACCACAGAATAACAAGGAGTGTCCTAATTATAGCTGGTAAAATAGCTGAGCGGGTGGAGCGCTCGCTACTGCGATCTGTGTGTGATATGCAGGTTTGTAGGTTCTCATCCCAGCAGGACTGACTCAGCCTTTCATCCTTCCAAGGTAGATAAATTGGTACCAACCTCGGTACACTTTTATCGCCATGCAAATATGCTTATTGTACAGCACTTTAGAGAAAGTTTTTTGTGCAGCCATTTCCAGGGCTCTGCCCGCGGTGGGCTCCTAGAGCCAGGCCTGACCCCCAGGCTCGACCCTGGCTCAGCCCTACCCATGAAATGTCTGGCTCCCCCACCTCTACGTCAAATGTGCACTATACTAAACTCCTGGAACATGACACACCCAAACAAAGATGTAGTGAGTTTATTCTGCTCTAAGACCCCTCAAGTTTGGTTTGCGATGGCTCTCGCATATTCCCACTGGGTCTTCTTCCTCGGATTCCCCTCCAGTGCTACCGGAAGCACTAGAGATAATGAGCGGGTGCAGAAGCTTCTCGGACCTCTAGTAACCTCTTTATATCCTGTGAGCCCCGAGGTCATGCCCATGCATGTTCCCACTGACTCGGGGTACCAACAGGAACGTGGTTTTGAATGATTTGGGGACTTTGGAGCATCAGAAGGGCAGCCACGTTTTTCCAATTTCTGCGTCAATAATATACATTTATAATCGTGGGATCGCATCTCAAATATTATCTGTGTTGCTGGATGTCAGTGCCTTCTGTTACACACACCCCTTTCCCATGGCACAATTTCAGTCTTAAGCGCCTAGAGGCTACTCCAGTGGTGAAAGCAAGCACTATATAAGAGATAATAATATACAAACTCCCATCTCCAACTGCATTAGATTGTAAAAATAACCCCACAAAATTGATGAATACTGAAAATAAAGAGGTAAATATTATGGTTACTGAAAATAGCCAAGTAAAAAATTAAGAAAAAGGAAAGTAGCCACCATTAATCGTAAAAAGCTAAATATCATTTATTTTTTTAAATAAAAGGTCCTACCCTGAGCGGTATGGTTTAGAACAGGTAAGAAGGGTGTAGAAGGGTTGAAAGAATGCTTGGCGGGAGGAGGGGTGGGGTGATACGGGTGTTCACCACAATCTGGAAATTTAGCAACAAGGATTGAAATTGAATTGCTGATACAGGGAGCTGTGCCCTTATTCTACAAACACAATATCAAAACACATGTTTAAACAAAATACTATATTCGAGCAGACTTGCTCCATGAAAAATATAGTAAAATAATGTATGTTCACCTTTTCCCTTGAACATTTCTTTCTTTTCTTACTGTTTACACGTGTTTCAATGTGAAATGTGTTATTGTGGTGACTTTGTGTTTCCCTCCTCGTCCAGGTTTTTTCGAGCCGTCTCATTACATAGAACCAAAGCTACAGTTCCCATGTCCGCTCAGCATGGATTATACTGGCCAGGGTGGATGGGAGTCTTAGTCCAAAACATCTGGAGACCCAAAGTTTGGAAACCCCTGAAAGAACAATAAAACAGGTATCCTGCCTTTTTGAGGGTACACAGATTGCCAGAGCCATTTGCTATGCACTGACCAGGACCAAAGAAAGCATCCCTTCTCTGCTGAGCGAAACTATCCTGCCGTTTGATGGGTAGGAAACCTGGACAACTTTCCTTTTCGGAGCGGTCAGCCTCCACTTCATAAGTGCAGCAGCATGTCTTCTAATGCCCTCGATTCCCATGCTTCCTTTATCTCTCCATTTTCAGATGCACAATTTTCGTAATAATTAAAATATTAAGGGCACTAATTACCCAATTATCAGTAAACATCAATTCGATTTCGAAAATTCACATCTATCTGTCTGTCTGTCTGTCTGTCTGTCTGTCTATCTATCTATCTATCTATCCATCCATCCATCCGTCTGTCTATCTATCTATCTGTCTATCTATCTATCTATCTGTCTATCTGAACAATTCTTATATTGAGCCACTCACCCAAAGGCCTCAGGGCACTCAAAAGACAGACAACAGAAAACAAAGAAGATCAACCAGAATAGATGAAACTGAGATAACAGGATCTTTAACCTACTTCATTGTCAAAGAGGAATGTCATTAGATGCTTTTTAAAAAGAACAGTTGAAGCACATTCTCTAAGGTCCGGTGGAAGAGCATTCCACAAGACTGGCGCCCAGACATTCTTTTAAGAGTGGCTCGCGGTTGATAGAATCTGACAGTGTTATTGGAGTGCAAAGCATGACTAAAGGGAATCTTATTAACTCTAGAAGAACGATAAGAAGGCACTTCATCCCAGAGACACTTAAAGACCATGACCAGACCCTTAAACTGAATCCTTCGCTCGACTGGAAGCATATGCAGTTTTCTAAAGGCCTCAGATGCTTCAGATTGCCGCTTCAAGCCACAAACTGCCCGTATTGCTACATTTTCTCTAACCTGCAACTTTCCTATGTTAGCCTGGGAGGTCCCCACCAGCAAGCTGTTGCAATAATCTAACTTTTGGC
The DNA here is from genome assembly GCF_040938575.1 of Ambystoma mexicanum. Lineage (NCBI taxonomy): Eukaryota > Metazoa > Chordata > Amphibia > Caudata > Ambystomatidae > Ambystoma > Ambystoma mexicanum. Next base: position 710,629,873 of record NC_090934.1, on the reverse strand, counting down.
TCGATTTGGCTCTGAAAGAGAATCTGAGAAAGCATGTGGACAAAGTAGCACAGGGGGGTTTGAGATAAGTGGTATGCTTCTTGAAGGATAAGTGGGAGTCAAAAAAGACTCCCAATGATTTAACAAAATTAGAGACTTCGATTGTGTTATCAGCAATCATACACTTTTAATATTGTGAGTCTAGATTTTTCTTAGAATAAGCAGCTCTGTTTTTGAATTGTTCAGGGCTAACGAGTTCATGGCCATCCACCATTGTATGGCGAAAAAGACTTCATTAATTCTTTCAGAGTCCTTTGTACAGGATCTGGAGAGCTTCAGCACAATCTGGGTATCGTCCGCATAGTTTGCGAAATGTATCCCTAAGGAAGAGAGAAGATCACATAGTGGTCTGGAATATATATTAAAAAGAAGTGGCAACAAACAAGAGACCTGTGACCTCATATAAGAGACGTTCTGCGTGATTGAGCATTCTCTATGACCATGTTCGCAGTTCTTTGTCCTATAAATGACTTGAAACAAGAGGCCGCAGAAGGTGTACATTTGCCAACTTTGATCAATCTGTCTGCCAGAAGGGAATGATCGACTAAATCAAAGGTGGCAGAGAGATCTAATAGCAAAAGTAATGCCATACTGCCACACTAATTAATACTTGCAATATTGTTTTTTAAGTCCAAAAGAGCAGTCTCTGTCCCATAGTTGGGGTGAAAGCCAGACTGTTCCGAAGGAAGAATGTTGTTGCTCTATAAATATTTGATATTGGTTATATGCAATTGTATCCAATATTTTTAGCACAAACGGGGCATTTGTGATGGGCCTATAATTGGCTGCATCCATTGGGTCCAGGTTTTCCTTTTTCAACAATGGTGTGAACCATGCCTCTTTAATATTATCTGGAACATGAGCTTCCTGAAAACAGTGATTAATGAATCTAGTAACCATGGTATGAGGATCCCAGAAAAATCCTTGAACAAGGAGGCGGGAAAGATATCCCCCTTGCATGATATTGGTTTCAACTTTCGTACAACTTCCATAACCTCCTCCTCCGATACCTTTATTAAATTAAACAGTGAAGCCTCGGAAACGGTAATATTAAGAGAGGAAGATGTTACCTCAGCTGTACTTTGTATTGTATTCACTTGGTCAGAGATGTGTTGTTGATGTTTTAGTGTTTTCTGGATTAACCCATCGTGAATGCACGGACACCAATCAATGTCAATAATCGTCGAGGATTTAACCATAGTCCCCTTCAATTCTTGTAAAACTGCGAACAATTCTTTAGGTCATTATTTTGCCAATTCTATCCTGACATTCAAGTTAGTTTCTTTGGCTTTAAATACTGTAGATTAAAAAGGTTTAGCTCCGTAGTTATACGCTGCAAGATTAATATCTGAGGGATGTTTTCACCATGTAGGTGCAGCTTTGCGTTTGGCCAATCTAGCACTTAAGACCTCTGGTGTTTACCATGAATTAGATGCAGTAGACTTACTTAAATGATAGTTAAACTCCTCAAGAGGAATATCATCTCTCAAAGAGGGTAAACGTGGTATCACTACAGCCTCAAAAGCCTCATGCGTCACTTTCCTGCAGTTCCTGACCAGAGCAGATACTTTATTTGACTGAGAATTGTATTGGATAGATGGGAGAGGTATACCTCAAAAGATAAAGAAAGGCGATCTGACCAAATACAGTAATTTACTAGTATGGGAGACAACTTTAGATTTTTCTACCGCCCAGTCCAAAATATTACTGCCCTTATGAATGGTAAATTTAACATGCTGAGTAAATCCCACGGATTGAAGCGTTTGCAATAAAGATACTGCATCATAGTCCATGGGATAATTTGCCCATAAATTAAAATCACTCAGTACTAAAAGAGATGATTGATGTTTGAAAATACTGCACAAGGCGGCAAGAAGTTGTTCCTCAAACGTTGGCGTCATGATAGGTGGTCTATACAATAACAGTTAACCGAAAGTATTAACAGAGTTAATACTAACTTTTAAAAGCAAGGCCTCACAGTGATCAAAATGTGGTACAACCGATATGTAAAAATTAAGATCATGCTTAAAGATTAGGGCCACAAATGGAAATGTAATTGGGGCTACTAGACAAATTAAAATTCTGTTTCAATTTTTAGTTTTGGCTATTAGGTGGTGCTGAAAGCGCTACCTATAAAGCCGAAATGATGGTCAATAAAATACGAGCTTTAACATAAGAGCTTGAAATAAGGGCTTTGGATACAGGTTTGTAATGCATTTCAAAGCAGGTTGACACATGAGGATTGATATTATGTAGGTTGGCCATGTGTCCCACTCATTTAACACCCATCACCAAGGAAAATCTAGAGGGTTTTACTCCCATTCCAACCCATCTCCTCCCACGACACACCTCTTTTTGCACTCTTTAGCTGATTTTCTGCTGTGTGGTAAATTTGTCAGCCATTTTTACTTCCAAAATGGCAGTCGCCATCTGTGAATGTTATTTAAAAGTTATCTGACTTGATTGATGCTTTTAAAAATATGCACTGCATTTGTTCAACTATGTCACATGTTGTAATGTATTTTGTATTAAAAATAAACAAGTTACTATAAGAGTTACATTTGGTTTTAAAATGGCTATGAAAATGTCCATGGCCTTATTTACGGTGCTTAGTCTAGCCATTTCTGATGAAAGCAGTAGCTGATTGGATGTGCAGCGTGCTAGTGATTTGATTGGCTCTGGAGTACGTGCTTGTTTCCCAAGACAGCCAAGAGCCATTTTATTTCAGCATTGGAAGAGAAACTGTAGTAAAGGAAGCCTCCTTCTTCATAGAACCAGAACCACAGAAGGTAAGTTTACATGTAGGTTTATTCTCATAAAATATTTAGTAAAGAAAGCACTGGGACATCCATCCTGCCCAGCACATTAGGTCCAACTGCCAACAGTAGAGCCCCAGCCACTCCAAACATCCTTCAACATTCCACCCAGTGACATCACCACCCTAAGCCTCCATCTAGAATGCCAGTGACATCACCAGCCCATCCTAACACTCACAGCCATAATCAGGCCCCAGCACAGATTATGACATATCTCCCTCTCTTCCATTAACGCAACACCACACCCATGGTAGAAACCCATCACCAACAATACTACCATAAAAGTTAATAAATTCCAAACTCATAGCAGCTCAGAGACCATACTCAACTCCCCTGAGCCACACCACTAGACCCTAACATCTAACATCTCTAGATGAAAAACACCATCAACAACTAAACTTGAATAGCAGGCACTTCCCCAGAGCCTGAACCCCCAACCAGCTCTAACCCGCTGATGGACACAACAATGGAAGAACAACACTAGTCCTTCCCCTGAGGGGACCCCGCACACCACAACCAAAACTAACCCACTAAACTTCTGATCCCCACACAGACATGTGGCCACCATGTCTATGTCCAACTAAAATAACCAAACCAGAACTCTGATCCTACCACCAAACATCACCCACTATCCCCATAACTTACAGCACATCTCTGCCCCTTACTACACCTTAGACAGCACCTCACTGCCCCTTAAAATAACCAGAAAGCACCTCACTGCCCCTTAAACTCCAGCAGGACCTAACTGCCCTCTAAAAAAACAGCAGCACCTCATTGCCCCCTTAAAAGCATCAGACAGAACCTCACTGCCCCTTAAAATAACCAGCAGCACCTTACTGCCCCTAAAACACCAGCAGCACATCACTGCCCCTTAAAAGCATAAGACAGCACCTCACTGCCCCTAAATACTACCAGCAGCACCTCACTGCCCCTTAAAATAACCAGCAGCACCTTACTGCCCCTAAAACACCAGCAGCACCTCACTGCCCCTTAAAAGTATAAGACAGCACCTCACTGCCCCTAAATACTACCAGCAGCACCTCACTGCCCCTCAAAATCACCGACACCCTCCACACTGACATCATCTACATATATCCAGGGGACAAGCCCCTACAAACAATGACAAACAAAAACTCCAAAGGACAACATATAAAATCCCATGAAAACAATGACAGATAAAGTCATGGCGCCCAAAGTCCCTGTGCCAACCCCAACATATCCATATAATGCAAAACCAATTGTAAATCCATGGCGCCAAAGTCCCTGCGCCAATCCCAACATACAACATATCCATATAATGCAAAACCAATTGTAAATCCATGGCGCCAAAGTCCCTGCGCCAACCCCAACATATCCATATAATGCAAAACCAATTGTAAATTCATGGCGCCAAAGTCCCTGCGCCAATCCCAGCATACCCATGAAGTGCAGGAAAAATAAAAGCAAAAACATTGACATGGCGCAAAAGTCCCTGCGTCAACCCCACACCCCCATGTCCAATTCAACCCACCTGGAAGAAAAACATTGCAAAGATTACAAACTTTGCCAATGAACCCCACCCACGAGTCCATATAGCAAACCCATGGAAATGTCCTAAACAGCAGGCCACGACATAAACACAACAGCAGTACATTAGATCACAGGCCTTACACTGCTAACATCAACCCAGGACCCTAACCACAACTGTACTAAACCCAGAGGCCACAATAAAAACACAAATAGCATTAACCATTAAAACCGGATGTGAGTGATATGTAAGGAAACCTTACATATCACCCACATCTGAAACAGCTATACCTAGACGCAGCGTTCAATTTGTAAACTTCTACAACGGCTGCCCAGATGCTCCTCAGCGTGCGGGAAAGCCTGCACGCCGCTCCAAGGGCATAATTCATTAATTATTTTAAAATTACAGAAGCGCCATCAGCGCAGAAAGGCCCTGTGATCTTTTTTCAATGCTGCTTTCAATGTAGTTTAAGGGGTACCTGCACTGCGACTTGTGGGAGCTGCCGACTGCTCGGGGAGGCGCCTACACTAACTGTACCAACACGGCGTTCTGGTAGTGGCAGTTTAGGAAATCCTGTGTGCCAGGCTGCATAGACAGTGTCTTCCCATGGAGCATTTCATTAATACAAAATATGTTTTCCTTTACCGATGCTGTTATCTTGGGGATCTTTCACCCTCATGCTCTGGTGACAATTGTCATGCTCGGCTCGTTACATTAACTACGGGGCCCTGGCAGGACAGGACACAAACAATAAGCAGTGCCTGCCCCGCGGGCGGCTGCAAAGGCCCGGCAATTACTACTATAAAGCCTTTCATTGATAGGAAGTGCGTTCCTAAGCAAAGCATTTGCTTTCACTTTCATGTTTACCCGACTGGCTTCGATCTGATCCTTTTACTGGGGCTGCGTGCGCACAACAGAGGTGATGCAGGGCACGAATGCCCAATGGCAGGCTTCATGCGCCTAGATTAGAGGCGTGCCATTGATGAGAAGGAAAGACAGGAACATAGACTGACTTTTCACAAGTCCGGTGGAGACAAAGGTGCCGTTATCCTCGTGCTCTGACAGGGCTACCTTAGTAAAACCCCCCGCCACTGCCTTAAAGAATCCTGAGAATGGACAAAGGGAAACGGACCTTCGCTGACTCCACCTTTTACACGGCTTTAAACATTTCGTTTGTTTTCATGTTTACATTCGGTATTGCAATGCCACCATTTTTTGTTGATAATCTGCCCTATTCTGAATTGGTGTTCATGCTCTCAGAAGTGACTTGTGTGTTTTTTCCTGACAAACCTCTTGACCAACAATGTTTCATTAAAAATCTTTCATGGTGGGTGCCAGACCGCTGTGATTAACCAAGAACGAGAAGCTATTATGTCACCATATCTCCGTTCTGTTCCTTGCAAAGCACATTGGAGCATCCCATGTATTTGGCACAAGCTGGATTTGCAGAAAACGACCATCAGGGGAAATCAAACATATGATGCAATTGAGATGACTTTGTAACCCCCAGATGCTTGCTGGGTTGTCCACTTGAATGGTAACTCATTCAGAAGTGGATCAATTATACATTATAAAAATGATCTTTGTCTGTAAACTCACAAGTTGATCAATTAATGACATACTTGCAATCTTTGATGCTGACCCCCCTTATCAAACTATTGAAAAGCAATTTAATAATCCTTCCATGTTTTCAAAGTAGTTCTGTGCTCCTTTAGTGAGGTCTTACAGCATTTGACGATGTAGAACTGCGCCATTGGCGCAATGCAAACAGATTATCATATTTCAACGGTAATGCCGGATTCAGAGTCTCCTCCTCTACGGTAGTTTATCCACATGGTATCCTCCACCCGGCTAAATGGGGAAAGGTGAATTGATAAAAGAGGAGATTTGATGACCTTTTGGGAGGCAAGCAACCAGTGGCTGTGTTTCTTGGACCAGAGTCAGAGCCTGATTTTTTTTTTACCAGCTTCTGAGGATCTATGTGTATTTATGAACAAGTGTCTGACCAACAAGACTCCACGTCTAAGGGTAGAACTCATCTGCTGTCTAGCGAGGCTAGTGGCTCCTCATCCTTTCCCATCAAAGGTGGGGTGGCCTCGTTGACCCACAGAATTGCAGTATGCGTCAACCGGGAAACAAAGTGTGCCGAACATTTCACACATTGCAGAAAATATGTAATGCTTCTAAACTCTTGTATTATAGGGTTCCCATGAGGACAGGCAGTTGGGCTGAATGAAGTTAAAGAATAATGGGCAGCTTATCTATCACCAGTTTCCATGGCTATGCTGGCTCTGTATGTGCCCGCCCTGCCCTGACGCAGCGACAGATAAGAAAGTCTTGGCATAACTTTAAATCATAGCGAGGTTATATATGTGCATTGATTTGCATTTAGGACATTTCGATTTTTCATAAGTAAAAGTGATTTCAACGTTTAAGTTATGTAAGGAAGCTGAGAATAGGATGCCACAGCTTCACATTTCATTACATCACTTCCTGCCTTTTGTCTCTGTGCCAATGTGTTTTTGAGTTAATGTAGTACATCATAACTCTGTACTTTTTATTTATAAGCTCTCCCACATTTGGTAGCTAAGGAAACTGGAATACAGTGAGCTTTCGTGATGTGCCCAAGATCACAACATGTTGGTCACGTGGGTTTATCGGGATTGGAATTGATATTGTCTGGTTCCAAAGGTTGTGGTCTAATCACTAGCCCAGATCACTCCTCTTTTGGCCAGTCTTTCTGGTTTATAAAAAAATACTTTATACTCATATTACTTTGTACCTATAAGCCTGCAACATTTGGTAGATGAGCAAAAAAAAGCATAAGGACAGAACATGATTTGCTGAAGATCACTCCACTTTGATCAAAACATGGAAACTGGTACTAGAGCCCATCGGCCTGATCACGAGTTGGGTGCTAGCCCTTAAATGCGCCGGTAACACTGTTACCGCCACATTTAAGGGCTGGCCCTATTACAATTCTGGCGTGTTTACCCCCAGCTCAGACCTGGGGGTAAACACACCTAGAGAAAAAACTTTTTTTGGTGCAATTACCGCTGGCGGTATTACCGCACTTTTATTGCGTCAAGAATTCCCCATTGGGAACTCAATGGGGAATGGGGATTTACAGTTAACGCCCAACCCGTGATCGGGCGGTAATAGCACCGGACTGGTGGGCACTAATGCTAATAAAGTTGGGCTATATCTCAGCCGGGATACCGTCCAACTCGTGATCAGGCTCCATATCTTTTGGCTCCGAAGTTGGCAACATGTTAGCAAAAACAACTCTTCTGTTCCCCTTGTTTCTTTGAAGCACTGGTGGGGTTTTGGCTTGTGTATGAGTAGTAGGCCTCTGCCAGGCAGTGCTATTATATGCCCAGGTACTTGGACCAGTTTGCAGCTGCTACCATCAATGGGCAGTTAATATCACTTCAGGAGTGCCTGGCAAACATATTTATAGGACCTTACACATATTTACACTTGTAAACATAGGATAAAATAATTGGACACAAAGCGCACATTTACATTGGTCAAGTGCCAGAGCCACGATTAGAACCCCGTACTCCACATCCCAAGGTTCTCAACTCGTCCACCGAACCCATATGGCTCTTAAAAGGACTACATTAAAAGTCTGTGAGAAGATGCTCATATCTATATTTTCAGTGGTATTTGCTGCTACTGCATTGAGAGGGAAACACGCGCCAGGACAGCCTTTAGGTTGCGGGATGGTTTATTGCACAGAGTGTGTTGGGGGAGGGCTGTCCATGCGTTATCACCTGCCTCTCTGACTTGAACTATGCTGAACTCATTAGGGAACCCTTCGGTTTGGCTCCAGTAATGGCCGCCATGATAAACCGCGTCGTTTCTGCTTTGTTCGGGCTCTACCTGCTGGGCGAAGGCTTCGCGTCATGCCTGGGCCCCAACAGTGTGCGCGCTAGGCAGGGTATGGCAGGCTACACTTCACGCAGCAATATTCGGTATTTCACTTCCCTAATGATATGTTTTCCATGAATACTCAAACCAGGGCATCTTTCGCACACGGGGCTAAGAGCAAACGTGGTGCGCAATGCAAAGGAGCGCGCCTGTGGCTCAAGAAAGAGCACAACCGCCTCAGGCGCACTGTCCTCCCTCACGCAAGGAAATCAGAAGCGTTTGCAGGTGCCTCGCGTTGCCTGCTGGATCCAAACGCTCTGGAGAAGCCTTCCAGGATGTGTGATTCATGTGAAAGTAGGCAAAGGAGGCCCAAGACACACAATGCATATGTCAACACACCCAGGATTACATTTCTGCTGATTGCACTTACATCTAGGAACTGGTAGGCAAAGCGATTGTTTCTAATGGTGTCTCATGGTTGCAGTTTGCACTTGCATTACGCAAGTACTAGTGTACGGAGCACAACGTTGGGTTCCTTTCGGCCAATCTGGAATGAGAGCCCCAAGGCAATATTTTGGAGAGTTTCCTGCTGGCCAAGAGACCTCCATTTTCTAATCTGGGGCCAGTTCCCTTCACCAAAGTCATCCGCCACCTACCGTTGCCCCTCGCCGCTGGCCGCCTCTTCCTCGCTGTTCTCTTCCATCTTCTTCCTGGCTGGGTCCCCCTCCTTGGCCAACAGCAAGGAAGGAAGTCTTTTGCGTTGCCGGTGTGTGCCGCGCACCTCCACGAGGCACCAGGCAACGCGACTTGGCACTATTTAAGCAGAAGCGGATCTAACAATCGCCAGGCAGACAAATGGCGACCTGGCCTCTTCCATACAGCACAGGGCCCTTTCTGTTGGACGTCAATCCAGTCAAGCTCCTATCAGTATGGTGATTGGTGAATCAATGATTCACTCACTCTCCACCAGTCTCCATGTATTTACTTTCTCCCTTCCAATCCTGGGCCATTGTACGAATGAGATGTGTCTACGTTACGGTCGTCATCTCAGATGACTCATCTGCTGTGTTATGTGCCAGTGCTGTGCCATGAGGAAGGAGGAGTCACCACTGCCCGGGTCTAGCTGTAGCAGGGAGGGTGCTGCGTGCTGGTCGAGTCGAGGCTGTCGTGTGTCAAGCAGTGTTTGCTGTCTGGTGCTGCCAACTAAAACGACATGGAAGCTATTGTGGAGATGGGGGGTGGATGGAGTGAACACAGGCTGCGGTCCCCTGCTGTGCCGCCTGCACTGATGCACGGCCTGGAGATGGGGGCTACCCGGCTGCCCCAGAGGAAGCCCCAGGACAGGGATCGTTCCTGGCCCGGTGAGTCAGAGGTTCGGGCCCGTCTCAGAGGGGGAAGTCATGGACCACAGCAGTGCGTATAGCAGCTGCCCGGCTCCCCGGCAGCCCACGGGCCGCCATCAGGGTCCCACCTCGTTACCTCTCTGTCTCTCTATCTGCGTGTGTTTCTCTATCTTTCCTTCTCATCCTGCCCGCCTTCTTCTCCTTTCCCCTCCATCGCCCTATCTCGTTCTTCCTCTGTTTCTCTACCGTCCTATCACCTGCATTCTTCTCTCACCCCATCGCCCTTCCCCTTTACCCACCACGACTTCCTCTTCCATCCTATGTTCCGTCTTTCTTTCTCTTTACTCACTTTATATAATCTTTCTCACTCCCTCTCCTAGCCTCTCTGTCTTTCCTTATATTTCTTTCTCCTTCGTTCTTATCCCTTCATCTCACTTCTCCCTTGCCCCTCTCTGTCTCCCTCGCCCCTCTTGTTCCTCTTTCTCATCGCCCTTCTCTGGCACCCATCATTACTTCTCTCGCCTTTCATTGTATTTCCCTCGTCCCCCTCCCATCCACCTCCAAAGCACTCTTTCTCTCTCCCTTTGCTTTTCTTTTCCTTTCCATCTAGCTCGCGCTCTCTTCCACTCCTCACTCCCCAGCTCACCGCACCCTCCCCTTTCTTTCCACCAATGCATGCTGAACCCTGAAAACGTGGTCTCTTGAGGCCTGCACTCCAGTCTTTATGCAGCGCCTGCAAAGTAAGTAATTCCTTGTATAACCTGCAATTCTTGAGTAGTGCTCTGACACCATTCACCACTTTCTAACCTGGTGCTCACTAGTGGCCCACTGCTCACTTGGTTGACCGTGCATCCAAACCTGCCTTTACCATACTCACTAGCCTCTTCCCACGGTGCTTCCATCGCCCATGTCACCTTAGGAGGTTTTAGTACTAGTGGTGTAGGGAAGGCATGGTATCAAAGTAATATTGTAGAGGACTAGAAGCTCAGAGGCTACAACTAAAAGTCTTGCTAGCCTCGAGTCCAGACAGTCCCGACATTAGGAATGGCCGGATCTTTTCCAAATCTAGCAACACCCCTGTCGGAAAGGGTGGGCTTGTGGGGATAGATGGGCCTCTGTCAAACGTGACCATTTAGGAATCAAACATGTGACTTGCCAACCTAACTCGCTGTTGAGATTCAATGAGTATACAAGTGCATCATGCGTATTGGTGCAGCAGTTGCTACCCTAGGTTGCTGCTTGTTAAAACACTGCCCCCCACACACCAATGTAGCATAATCGGGACACTGATAAACTAAAGAGAAATCTGCCTTTGTCTTTTTTCAAATGTTACTGTCTGAGGTCAAAGTTGAAAGTCATTCATTTGAGCCTCAGGAGGGGGCTGAAAGAGTTCTTAAAGGTAAAGCTTGACTGGAGTGTAACTGACCCAATATCCTCAAAGCACTGTAACTTGAGACTTCAGCCTTTCATCCTTCTGAGGTTGATAAATCAGTGCCAACTTTGGTTGGGGGATTATTGTATGTGAATATGTTCTATATATAGTGGTTGGCAAAATAACCAATAATGATCATTAACTAGAGTTTAGTGTGTCGAGAGTAGATTTTATTTCATAACAAAAGTTGCCGGACAGCGGGGCCATGGATAAAATGGACCTGCATGTTGTAGGAATTATCCTGTGATGTCACCTCCTGTGATGTCTTCCCATTGCCCATGTTAATAAGGGCCCTTCTTTTTCTTTTGTAAGACTTGCCCTGCCACGTACATATGTGCGTCAGTCATCAGCTACTGAAACAGTCAGGATATAGTACTAGAATGGCTCCAAATGACGTGGACACCACCTACAAGCACAAGTCTGGTGCTTTGAAAAGAAAAGGATAAGGATCTACTACTTTTGAATTCTGCAGCAAGAAATCCAAAACAGAGGAGATTATGTTTTTTCAGCACAGATTGTCAGAAGAGCTTCAGTAGAGAAAGAGGAGGGCAAACGTCCGTTGGGGTCTCAGATGCTCTGCAAATTAGTGAACCTGCTATGGCATTTCCATTGTCTGTGTGCACTCAACAGCTTTACAAATGTGCACCGGTAGCTACGGCTACTACAGCAACTAACCTAAACCAAAACGTTGACCATGTTGATGTGATCAGAAACATGAGCCCACAAAATGTACTCCAGAAACCTTCTGTAACCGATTTCAAAATAGGAAGTGCTGCAGATAATAATACAGAGAATGAATGCATCACTGTGGTGGAATCACCAGGTGATAAACTAAGATATGTTTGTTTTGTAACAAATAAAGCGCTGTACAAACATGTTACTCAAGCTGAACTTTGTGCTCTTGTTTCTCATGGTGCATGGCAACCACTTGAAAAAGACTTTCCAGATGGCCAATATCCAAGAAATGCCAGTTTGCGTCACTTCTCCTCTTCATCATATTCCATAAAGAATGCATTAAATGAAAGCGTAAGAGTGAAATGGCTGGCTTACTCATACAAAGAAGACTACGCATATTGCCATTATTGCTGGCTTTTGGGTGATCATGAAGCCAAAAATGTTAAGTGGGTTCAAAGCTTCAATGATTGACGGCGTCTTGGACAAACAATGATGCTACACGCAAAAATAAATTGCACACTGAGATGTACTTTAGCTTTTTTAGCTTAAAACAATAACCAAAGCATTGAAACATTTATTGACAGACACATTTCCAAAAAAGCTAAGAAGTGGCATGAAGTGCTAACTATTCTTTTAGACATAGTTCGGAGTTTGTCTACTTTAGCAATGCCTTTTCCGGGTCATCGGGAAAACCTAGATGATCTCAACTGTGGACTTTTTTTGACGGTTGCTAAGTTGATTGCCAGGTACAATCCTACTTTTAATGCTCATCTCAAGTCACAAAGCCGTATAAAGTATGTCAGCAAAACCATAACCAATGAGCTCATTGGCATGATTGTTTTGGAGACTAGGAAGTCAATCCTAGATTTGTGTAAAGAGGCGAAATTCTTTACATTGATTGCTGATTCAACGACTGATATATCCCATGTAGATCAAATGGCCATATTGGTACGATATGTTCATATTGATGGAGAAAAAAACAATGGGGGTCATTCCGAGTTGGGCGGTAGGGGATACCGGGCACCGGTAAGGAGACCGGTGCCGGTAATCCCCTACTGCCCGATTGCGAGGTCCCCTAACAAGACCCGTAAGGTACGTTTGGTCTGACTAACCGTACCTTACGGGCCCCGTTAGGGGACCAAGGCACACATAACGGGTTTGCCATTAGTTAGCCTGTTATTTATGCCCTCCCCATTCCCATTGAGCCCTATGGGGGCCCAATGGGAATGGGGAATAGTTTGGTAAATGGGGACTTACAGGTCCCTCCAGGGTCGGAATGGACCGGTAAGTCCCCATTGAACCAAACCGGAGTCGGTATAGGTATGGGAGGCAGCCATGGAGCTAATTGCTCCATGGCTACGACCATACTCGGAATGACCCCCAATGTGACCATCAATGAGAGCTTTCTTTCTTTCATTGACCTACAACAAGCAGATGTGCCCGCATTGTGAATGTTCTTTTTGAGGAATATGGGCTGAATCACAATTATCTATGTGGGCAGGGATATGATGGAGCAGGTGTGATGTCAGGTGTACAGGGAGGATTGCAGGCAAAAATTAAAGATTATTTGGGAGACCATCTCTATGCCCCTTACATGCACTGCCCTGATCATCAAATTTACTTGGTTCTGGTAGATGCAGCAGGGAATAGGGCCAGCCCAACCACCAGATGTTTCTCTGCCATCATACAATCCGTGTACACTTACTTTGCATTTTCCAATCGTCGCTGGGCATTTTTATTGAAAAAAGCAGAAAACCATGCACACCTTACTTCTCTTGCCCAAGAAAGTAACTAAATAGTTACAAAGGCAAATGCCCAACTAGATGACATTTGTAACTTTGATGCTCTAGAAGGCTGCAACGGAATTCCACAAGAGGAATCCTCCAGTGCAGTAGAAAATGAAAAAGAACTATATGATGTCACACCTAGTTCATCACGCCAAGAATATGAAAAACCTTGCCATGTGCCATTGCGCTTAAAAGCCCTGTGTGAAACACGTTGGTTTGCTCGTTTGAAGGAAGTTGATGCTATGAAAGACAACGTTTTAAACATAATTGTGTGCCTTGAGGATGAAGCCCATGCCCAACGAAGTAATGGAGAGGATGTAATGAAGGCAAGAACACTCCTCTTATCAATGGATTAGGTATTGTATCTGAACTTGTTGTGGTGGCAGAAGGTCCTGACTGTCATGGATGGTGTGGCACGCATCTTACAGTCGAAGTCCATTGACCTATTTTTGGTTGCTGAAACTTTCAAAGTGACAATACAGAAGCTTAAAAATGTAATGTCAGATGATGCATACTTTGATTTTATTAAATGTGCCACAGAAGAATGGGAAGCAATGGGGCTTGAACGAATGTGGCACTTTCACCTTTGGAAAAACATGAACTAGGATACTTTGAAGTATTAGATAACATGCTTGGTGAAATGGGAGAGCGATGCAATGGCTTCAAAGAAGTGAGCGAACTGTTTGGCTTCCTAGAGCCCCAAAGGTTATCAGGCATGAGCAGTGTTGAGCTAGGGAAACCAGTTGAACTGCTCCTAAAGAAATATTCGGTCTTCAGCCAGGAGCTACTAGGCAACCTGGTCTTATTCCAGACCTACTATTTTGGAGTTCAGAAACATGTCAAAACTGGGAGTGCATGTCCCACGAGTACAGTGCTAAACTATCTGCAGTTTATAGTCTCCTCTTCTCTGGAAGATGTCTTACCAGAGATGTCCATGCTGTGCAGGATAGTTTTGACCCTGCCAATAGGCAGTGCAAGCGCAGAGAGGAGCATGAGTAATTTAAGGCGTGTGAAAAACTATACGCGCTGTACCATGAAACAGAAGCGTCTAAGTGACTTGGCACTTGAGGCAATTGAACAAGATACTTTGTGTAATTTAGATGTATCAAAACTGATAGAAGCATTTGCAAAGGCAAAGGCACGAAGAGACAGTGTATTCCTATCAAATTTGGGGACCTTTGGTTGGCACTGGCAATTTATTTACTTCTAACATGGCACTTTATTTTTTTATTTATACGTTGGGCATTATTTTATGAAGCTTAGCTGGCAATTGTGTTTTTACTTTCCTTATTGCACAAGAATGTCTATCAAGGAATTGTTTTTTTTGTTGCACAATACTGAATTTATTGTATTGCGAAATGTGTACTTATTAAAGACATATTTCCACAAGGTTTTGTATTTTTGTGAAAAAGGTCCAGAGTTGTAATTACAAACATTGGATCCAGCTAGACTTCTTAGAGCCATTTTTCTAGGAAATTGTGTGCTCTTGAAAAGCTTTAAGTAATTCTCTTTCGCCCTTAGGGTCAGGTGCTGCCCACAGGGCCCTTTGCCTTAAATCTGCCACTGTATTTAAGCAATATTTTCTGATAATGCTGGGCAATACAGCTTCATATACATGTGTATCCCTCTTTAAGCGCCCTTACTTCACTTGGACCCATAGGTTACGCTGGCAAGAGAATAAGTATGCATACTGCTAAATTAGTACAGAGTGTGGAAGTTGGAATCCTGGAAAAAGCTGGCCAATATGTACTGGTGTAGCCATGGATCCTGATGGCTCCCAGAATTCCATGGGTCCTGTGCTACACAGTCTCCGCAGCCTCTACATCCCTTTCCGCGTTCTCTCCCTGCTCTCTTCCTACCTTCCCCAGCTCAGTTAACCTGCCACCTCTATCAGCTCCCCTCCACCTGAGCCCTGTGCACCTCTCCCCATCGCGTGCCCTGGGACACAAACAACAGACCCCTACTGCCAGGCCACTGAGCATCTTGTTTTTTCCCCCTTTTTCTCAGCACAGACGCCTGGCGGCCAGTAGCACCCAGCTCTGCAAACTGGTGCTTTTAGGAGCCCAAAACCTCCGCCTAGGCACCCTTGCTTGACTCGGGCCCATAAGTTGGATTTCCAAGCTCATAAGAGTCTATATTGCCAGTAATAATGCTTGACAACGTGCCCTGTTTGTTTCGCTGGTAGCCTATCGCATAAAACCCATGTCATGATTTGTCTTTTGCATCATGAAATAGGCATTTGCCAAGCACTGCCATGAAGATACTATGTGGCCGAAATGGTACAACTGCTGGGAAATTGTGTGAGCACTGGTGCACATCATGTCACTGCCTGGCAAATACCTATCAAATAACTATACACACGCCAAAACCGTTGGCTTTTGTCAATGCTTGTTTTTAACACAACTTCAGTGCAAGGAACAGATGTGAACACACTCAATGCTGATTAATCAATTGTATGAAGGCACACTTGATTAAGATATGTGTATTACCCAGTAGCTCATTTACAACTTCAATCAAGTCATTGGGCCTCATTACACGGTAGGCGGTAGCCATGGCGCTCTTAGCGCCATGGCTACCCCTTTAGCGCATTCCGGTTCCGTGTTCCCGGAATAGGAACTTACCGGGTCATTCCGACCCTGGAGGACCTGGTAAGTCCCCATTCCGGGAACCATTCCCCATTCCCATTTGAGCCCTCATAGGGCTCAATGGGAATGGGGAAGGAGCTAATAACGGTACCGCAATTTGTGGTACCGTTATTAGCTCTGAAGTCCCTTAGCAGGTCCCTTCCATAACGCCTGGTAAAACCAGGCATTAGGGGAGGGACCCACTAAGGGACCTCGTAGTAGGGCGGTAAGGGATTACCGGCACCGGTGCCGGTAATCCCTTACCGCCTACCATGTAATGAGGCTCATTAACTCTAAGAAGACCCCTTAGAAAGAAATCTGGCAGACCCTTGCAATATTTCCATTGTAAGACGCAGTGTAAAGTATAGTATTAATCTCGATGTTACTGTGTGATAGAGCTGGCCCAAAGAGATCCCAGTAGGATGTGTATTGGGCAGGGAATGGCCATCAGGCTGAGGACGGTCAATGGTTGTGTGGAAAGCCAAAAAACACCCAGAGCCGGGTGTCCCTCTTCACACTGCATCTCTCTTCTATCTTTACTCCAAAGCAATAGTTTGTGTGTAATATCACAAACAAAATAGAGACAACAAATACAAACTCAGGGCTGTGTACTGTGATACTGCAAAGCTTAGGAATCAAGTGGGTGAAGGCACACATGATTATGACGTTTAATTACGCCAGAGGCTGCTTGATGTCTGCAATTAACCCACTACCTTTTAGACAGATGCTTTTCAAAACAGAAATGGCTGTTTTATATTGCCTATATGTGAGATTAATCTAGGTAAGGATCACATGAATTCCTACAGGTAACCCACTGTCTTTCAGACAATTGTTTTTACAGGGAATAGTAACTGTTTAAAATCACCCAGATATGCCCGTAAATTAGAAAACACAGATACTTTGTTCCTGTTTACAGTAATGGTGTTTCTGGGCCTCATTACAAATGGTAGCCTACCAGCACTGTTGTTACCGGACCGGCACAGTACAACTCTGTGGGTGGGTGCCGTCCGGCCCGGCAGGCCTGGCCTGCCGGGCGGGAAGGCACCCCCCTCGCAGAGTTCTCACGGGAGCACCAGCATTGTTGTTAACAACTAACATAATTACTGGCGCCTGACTTCCCGGCCGTCGGGGTTCTAATACCCCAGTGTTACCAGGAAGTCAAGTGCCGGTAACTGTTTTCGGGTCTGGCGGCAACCAGCCGTTATCACCGGCAGAGTTACCACCAGACCCGTAATGAGGCCCTCGGTATCCTCATGAATGCCAGGAGAAAGCGTCAAGCCCACATTTACTGTGTTTACCAATCGTTTCTTTCTGAAACATGTGGCTCTCACCACCTCTATTATTTGGAACTAAAAAAGCAGCAGTCCACAATTACGACAACTTGGCTCTGCTATCGATCACTGCAAGACTTAGTAGGCTTTTGGTGGAACTATTTACTTCATTTTGCAATGGCATCTGAGTCAGTGGGCATGCAATGAAACCTCCATTTCAATTTCATCTAGAGAACTACTGCAGTCAGGAGTGGACTGGGAACCAAACGAGGCCCTAGAAATAATGTCCAAAGTGGCCGTATATGACACATTTTCAGCAAGTCCAAGCCTTTTCCTATGAGAACATTTGGAAATATAATAGGTTACCACATAAAAGAGGCCCAGAATGCAGAGGCCTACCAGGAAATCTCCACAGTTCCCCATAGGCCAGTCCATCCCTTACTGTAGTGCAACAATGGCACTGTTTTTCCTATTAATCTTGTTGCAATTTAAATTTAAAATTATTTAATCTAAAACATATTCATCTAAAATGTATGGTTGGCTTAAGGAGGCTCAGGGTTTTGAAGCAACAGGAGAAGAAGAGAAATCAAAAGTTAGCTGTAAATTGTGAAGGAGTGCACATGGTCTGCTGGTGGAGCGGGCTGCCGGATACATGGCTCAGTGGACTAATGCAATGACTGTGTGATGACAGGGTCACATGTTCAAATACCAGCAGGTTTACTCTGCCCTGCAGACTTCTGAGATTGATAAAATGGGCCTCATTACGGGTTTGGCGGTAGCCAATCCTGTAACAAAGGCACAGCTGCCGCCAAACCTGTGATTTTACCGGCACCCGTGAATGGGCAATTACCGGGTCATGCTGAGGTCAGCAGACCCGGTAATTGCCCATTCACGGGTGCCGGCAATAAGGGACTCCCCATCCCCATTTGGCCCCATAGGGCTGAATGGGAGTGGGGAGCTCGGATGCACCAGCACCGTTCATAACGTTGCCGGTACATCCACGAGTTGTGCCTGCGGGTGCGCACTGCCCGCCAGGTCGAACCTGGCGGGCAGAGCAAGAGCCGCAAGCATAACTCGTAGTATGGCGGTATGGTAGCAACGGTGCCGGTAGCAATACTGACGCCGTTGTTGCCTTACCGCCATACTTATAATGAGGCCCAATGAGTACCATTGCATTTGGAAATATTGAATACCTTTTTCTGCCTAGAGCGCCAAGATACTCCCCTGATGGTCAGTGTGCGCTCGACAAAGAGACATTGTGGAACTTGCAGAGGCGGTGGGGGGATAAGGAACAGTGAAGATGGCAACAGGTGAAGACGTAGGAAGGGGAACTAACTGATATGGGCTAGCTGCAGAGGAATGCTGGGATAAAAGAAAGAGCATGTGAGTAATATCTTAACCACTTAACTGCTGGGCTTTACCAATACAACTGTTGTTCGGAGATGTTATTGCGGAGATGAAATCACATAGTACTGGATCGGTGAGACTGTCTCATTGCACTACGTCTCTGCTTCAGTAATAAGGTGGTGCCAGCTTGCGGCATGAAACCTGCACTCCCTGGTATGTCTAACATTTGCATATGTGTAAGAGAATGGCATGCTTACAATTTTGCCCCATGGGGCAGATTGCATGCCTATATATTTTAGGATTGTAATTTGTTTCTCCGTAAAGAGGCAACTCAAAAAATAAAGGATTGCAATTTGGGGAAAGCAGCTAGCCCCCATCGTCAGCGTTCTAGACCCATTCCAGTTTTAATGTGGGAACATATTAAAATACTATTAAAAAAATGTTGTTCACTCAAACATTGACCTGAGTAAAGTTGACTTAAAAAATTAATCGGCGAAACTCTCAAATAAACGAATGAAAAGAAGTTATGGAGAGGGGAGTTGGTAGTAGGGAAAAGACCCAGAGTAAGGGTGAATACCACTGGGCGATAATTTAAAACAAGCCTTGGCAAGGCCAACAGTTTTTGCTTTTGTGCGTAGGCACTGCCATAATGGTACCATTTGGACATAAAATGGCAAACGTGGGAAAGGGTGTAATTACTTGAGCATTTGATAGGGGTGCCTGGCAGATGCCTGTCTAGTACCTATATGTAAGACTAAATTGTTGGGTTCGTCAATGCTTGTTTTTAACTGGACTTTACTGCAAGGAACATATATAAATCAAATAGCTGAAGGTGCACTTGGTCAAGACATTTTATTACAGCAATAATGCATTTAGAAATAACAAAGGCAGGACAATGTTTGATGTTATTGCTTGATAGAGATAGCTCAAAGAGATCCCAGGAGATTTGTTTTGGGCGGGGAAGGGCAGTTAATGGGTGGAAATAGCCATAGGAATTAGCATTGTCAGGGGCAGTCAATGAGTGAGAAAATAAGCAAACAACACCCACAAACTCTGTGTGCCCCTTCAAATGTGACCTCCCCCCTAGCTATGTGAAACTGTCTCACCTTATAGGAGGTGACGAAGAGCCAGCTGAATGAATGAATTAATGCATGTACAAAAATGGCTACTAAATTAGGTGACGTTTTTAGAGAAGAGATTTTTCAAATGCTTCTATTACGCGCAAACCTTTCTGCAGCTGAGAATCGTGCCTAATCTTCCTTCAGACAGTGCTGAACGGAAGGGGGGCCCCGGGGGAAACGCGAAGCGTTTCCCCCGGGAGGTTTTTGGCGCTGCACACGGCCAGCGAGTGGCCGTGGGGGGCAGAGCGCCTCCTCAGGGTATTTAAGGGTCCAGGGAAGGTTCGGGAGGCAGGCAACGGTTGGGCTTGGTGATTGATCAGTCCTGTCGCCTGCTCCCGAGCCTTCCCTGAAGTAGCTGGGCCTTGTGTGTGCGAGGTTAGAGCAGGTGAGGTAGGGTTGGTGTTAGTGACTCGGGGTTTAGGCAGTTAGTTAGGTAATTTAAATTTATAATTTTGTGAAACTGCATATATTTAGGGGTGCAGTAGATAAGACACCTCTCTCTTCTTACCAGAGGTTCAGGCGGGTTGCGTAGGGAGCAGCTGTTGTTTTCGGTCTGGGGCGGGCATCTCAGCTCGTTTGTTGTTGTTGTGAGGGAGAGTAAAGTGCTATTGATCAGCCATCGGTCATCTGGTGCCAGTGTAGTGGAGTTTTTGTCTCATTTGAGAGGATTTGTGAGACAGGGATCTTCGGGCCCCTCGTGTGTGGCTGTACTTAATTCAGCCTGTCATCTTTTTACGCAGTGTTTGATGCGTGGTAGCACTCGCTGGTGTTAGGGGGCACTGCAGTTCCCTTAAAGGGACAGCTCTATTTCCTGTGCTAGTGCGGTGCAGCCTGCAGGCCACTAGGGGGCAGTGTTCTAATCTCGTTTTTGGGCCCCAGTTGATCCTGGGTTTCTGGTTTTGGGCGTTTTCTCCTCTGGGGCAGGTTAGGAGCAGGAGGGGTAGGGGGTTTAGGGCAGGGGTATTATTTTAAAAAAATAATAATAAAAAATAAATACATTTTTTAAAAAAAATCCTGTAGGTTCATAATTATTTATATAGGTTGTATCTTGGAATTATAGAAGTTAATTGACCTTTATTAGGGGATATTAGCTTTTAGAGCACAGTTATCTGTTCTGGGTTTTACATCCCTAGGGGGGTTTGTCCAAGGGTAGGTGCTGGCTCGGGGGTTTAGCTTAGCTAGTTGAGCTGCAAGGGGCATATTGGTAGTGCACATTAAGAGTATTAGTGCACAATGGTGGGACAGGGAGCCAGTAAGAAGGGTCTGGTGGATGCTAGGGCTCTGAGGGAGGCCCTGGAAATCATTAGCAGGGCATC
This sequence comes from Ambystoma mexicanum, assembly GCF_040938575.1. Classification (NCBI taxonomy): domain Eukaryota; kingdom Metazoa; phylum Chordata; class Amphibia; order Caudata; family Ambystomatidae; genus Ambystoma; species Ambystoma mexicanum. The sequence goes on along the minus strand of NC_090934.1, from coordinate 710,608,722 downwards.
TAAGGCCCGATTGGAAGGGGTGGTAGGGGAAGTAACGGGAGAAGAGGAGGTAGGTGGAGGCAGGCCGCAGCGTAGAGCTGCGGCTGGCGGGGCTCTCGCGGCAGTGGTGGCTTGCACCCCCGCGGCGGGGAGAGCGGAGGTTTGGGAATCCAGGGGCAGGAAGATGAGGAGGGAGTTAGACAGGAGGGTGTCCGGGGGAGAAATGTCGGGTGGGGAGCCAGTGAGGGAGGGAGTGAATGAGAGCCCTAAGGAAGCTAGGAGTGCCCAAAAAGAGGTGGGGCAAGGGAACCACGGTGGGGGCGGTGATGGGGCGCAGAAGGGGTTGTCAGGGCAGAGGGAAAGAGGGGGTAAATACCTGCAGAAGAGTGGGGGAAGGAGGGAGAGGTCCCCATCAATTGAGGAGGGTAGAGTGGGGCGCAGAACGGCCCCCCTGGGTAGGAGGAGTGAGGGCGGAGGGCGCTGTGCAGCCCCCGCTGTTCAGGTGGAGGTAGAGGGTTTTAGAACAGCCCCTCCTCAGTTAGCACAAGGAGATCCTAGAGGGTGCAGCACGGCCCCTAGCGATGAGGATTCCAGGGTGGAGGACGGCACACCTCGCCCGAGAGAAGAGGACCAGGAAGGGGTTTCTGCGGCCCCGCCGAGAAGACGTCAAAGGAGTGGCGGGGCGGACGCCCTGAGCTCGCAAGAAGAAGATGAACTCAACTCGGGCATGAGCTCACATTTACAATGGTATTTAAGGGGTGATGAAGTTGGATTGGAGGATTATGTGGGCAGTGGGAGGTAGAAGGTTATAGGGCTGTAAGGGAAAGGGGGGAGGAGAGAAGAAGTTTGAGGTGGGATCTGGAAAGGCAGGTGCAGGGTGGTCAGGGGCAAGAGGTCGGGGGAACTATTGGCTGGGTGAGTCTGCTGGCATGTTTTGTCCCTGCAGTAGGAGCCCTCTAAGAAAAGAGATGAGGAGCATTCGGTGTGGACGCCAGACCGCAGGCGGCCGGCATGGAAAGAGGTGAGCAGGAAAGGGAATGGTCATCTGCATGGCAGAGAGGGACACGAAAAGGGGGACCGGAAATGAAAGGTCTGGACGGCAAGGGGTAAGGAAAGAAGTTGGTGTACAGGCTATTGGAGCCTTGGGGGATGAGAAGAGCATTTGCTCAGTGGAGGTCCAAACGGACAAGGTGGTGGAGCCATTTGGTGCTCGAGGTGCAAGTTGAAAAAGAAAAGGAGGTTGAAGTGAAAGGCAAGGAGAAAAAACTGCCATACATGGGTATAACAAAACCGTTGGGGGCGCACTTGATGGCAGCGACCAGGGAGAAAATTCAGGCGGGGGAATTTGTAGATGTTTTTAAGTTGCTCCATAGGGAAGTGAGAGCAAAGGAGGGGTCTAAAGAAGAAGAGAGGGAACTGGCTTCGCGCCCAAGGGTCCCGGTGATTATTGAGAATTGGATGTTGGCATTTATCATTTATGCCAATGTTTATTGCGAAAAATTACCGGAGCGTTGCGTGGCCCTGCTTAAATATATGGACGTAATTAGGAAGGCTTTCACGAGTTTTGGGGGTTTTGCCTGGGTACGCTATGATGAGGAATTCAGAGCAAGAATGGCGGAGGACAGTCAGGCGGTCTGGGGGGAGATGGACATGGATCTTTGGCTGCAATGGATGGCTCCGACGAGGCCTGCCCCGACATTGCATACAGCAAGTGGGCTGCCTGTGCCTTACCGGCCCTTTCTTGGTCGCCCCGCCCATGAGGGGGTGGGGGGGAGGAGGCAGAGTACAGCCCTCAACAGCATGCTGGGCATTTAATAAAGAAGGCTGCACGAGGTGGATGTGCAAATTTAAACACGTGTGCAGTAGGCATCCGGTTACAGATTTTTTTCAGGCAGGGGACAGTGGGTCAGGGCGAGGAGCGGGGCAAGGAGGTGGGGGGGAAGGACCGCATGCCAGGTAAGTTGGGGTGTTCTGGTAGGTCGGGCTCAGTTTATCGTAAAAGGAGGGGGGCACAAGGTTTGATGAGAGGTTTTGGGGACAATCCAAAGGGGGTAGGAGAGGGGTGAGGAGGAAGACGTGTAGGTAGGGCAGGGGAGGGCCGCAGGGGGGATGTAACTGTGGAAATTGTTAAGGGGTGGTGGCCGTCGTTTAGGGGGCATGGACGACGGTGGCGAAGCCCTCACGCTTGCCGCACGACAAGGTGAGTAAGCTTCAGGCTGCATGGATGGGGGTGCGGGAGTGCCTCTGGTGCAGCAGGGGGAAGTGATGAGATGGGTCTGCATGGACGGGGGTGCACTAGGGCCCCTGGTGCAGCTGGGGGAAGTGGAGCAACGAAGCAAGGTGCTGGAAGAGGAATTTATATGGAATGGACTGCATGGACGGGTGCGCAGGTTTGGCCCCTGGTGCAGTGGTGGAGAGGAGTAAGGCAGAAAAGGGGCCTGCATGGACGGGGGTGCACTAGGGCCCCTGGTGCAGTTGGGAAACAGGGGTAATGGACGCAAGGAGCTTGAAGATTAGTTATATGGAATGGACCGCATGGACGGGGGTGCAGGTTTGCTCCCTGGTGCAGTGGCAAAGAGGATTAATAAAGAAAAGGGCCTGCATGGACGGGGGTGCACGTGGGCCCCCGGTGCAGGAGAGGCAATGCAGGGCCATATTAATAAGGTGATGGAAGGTGGGGGGCAAGGGTGAGCAGGAGGGGAATAGTTTGGAAGAAAAAGGGGGGCTAAGTGGGTTTAGGTGTATTGTTTAAAGGTTAGGTGAAAGGTGCGAAATATAGGGGGACAGGTAGGAGAATACCAGGGGATGTTTTCGGAGAGGGTTAAGGAAATGGCCAGGAAGGATAGGGTACTGAGGAAGGTGTTACTAGTGGTGTGGGAAAGGTTAGGAGATTGTAACTCATTAATTTAGGAGGGGTGCAGCATCTGTAGGTAGCAGGCTGGGCTATTCAGAGGAGTAGGTGAAAAGGTTGGTACGCTGGAAGTAAGGGAGATACAAAGGGTATGTCAGAGACCGGGGCAAACGGGATGTCTTTATAGAGTTTTTCAGTGGGTAGCAGGAGTGTTGCATTTATTAGGTTGTTGTTGATTTGTAAGTGATTTTGTAATTTCTTTTTCAGATGCTGCTAGGAGGTCGGGTCAGCTGGCAAAAATCTGGTTTGTGGGACATTCTAGGTTTAAGTGTGCGGGGAAAGAAGCTGAGAAAAGGATTGTTGGCAGGCAACTGGGTTGCAACTATAAAGATGTTGTGGTCAGATGGCACGGGTTGGGGGGTCTGCGGGGGGATCAGTTGCTTCCTATGTTGGCTGGGTTGACGGAACGCTATGGGGCTCCGAGGCATTGATTATTCATGCTGGGGAGAATGGCCTGGTAAGGGATACGGGGGTGGCTCTTCTGAGGAAAATGAAAAGGGATTTAGTCTGGGTTCGTGAAATGTGGCCTCAAGCAGCTGTAGTGTGGTCTAAGTTGTTGCCGCGGACAGTTTGGAGGGGAGCGAGAAGTAAGTGAGCGATAGAGCGGGCTAGGTAGGGGATAAACAGAGAGATGGTTAAGTTTTGTGCCTCGGTGGCGGTACAGGTTATGGACCATAAGGAAATAGTCTATGAGGGATTCATGATCTTTAGAGAGGATGGTGTACACTTGTCGTTTTATGGGAATAAACATTATCTGGCGGACTTGGGCTCTTGCCTGGGAGATTGGTTAAGGAGTTGGAGGTAAAGAAAACTAGTGGGGGGTGGGGCAGAAAGAACACCTCGGTGGAGGGTTTTTCTGGTGCCGGGGGCATGGCCTCTTTAGATGTGGGGGGTGGGAAGCACAATGGGGGAATGGCACGGCAAAGGATGGGGTGGTGCTGTTTGCACAAGCGGGCCACCCCGGGGGAACAGGTATTGAGCCTGGAGGGGCATGGCCCCGGGGAGAAAGCGGGACACCTGGAAAAGGGGTAAGGAGACGGTAGGGTCCAAGGGATAGTTAGGAAGGAAGTGGCTTTATTTAATTATTTAATTGTTGGGGGGAAATGAAAATGTTTAATTATTTAATTGGTTGTTTAAAATATTTCTTCAGTCTGTAAGGCCATGGAGCCAGGTAAGCTTTTAATTGTAAGCTTTGGCCTGTCACATTAAAGCGACCTTTTCCACTTTTAAATGAGTCTGGGTTTTTGTGCAGTAAGCCAAAAGGGGGGCACCGGGGGGAACGTGAAGCGCTTCCCCCCGGGGAGGTTTTTGGCGCTGCACACGGCCAGCGAGTGGCCGTGGGGGGCAGAGCGCCTCCTCAGGGTATTTAAGGGTCCAGGGAAGGTTCGGGAGGCAGGCGACGGTTGGGCTTGGTGATTGTCCCGCCCTCCCACCCCTTTCTTTTGGGTTAGGTCTGGTATCTGGTTTTATTAAATGGCGGGGGGTTCATTGTACTTGGGTTCTGCAGGGTTTTTTACTTCCCATATCAAGTTTTTACGGGGTTTTTTGGTGTCTGTTAAGGAGCTAGTGTCTGGTAGTTTTGTGTGACAGGTCGGGGCATTAGTGAAGTTGTAATGTAAAATGTCTGTTAATGATGTGGCAGGTCAGACTGGCTGCAGGTCATAGGAAGGGGGGGATTGGTGTAGAGGGGAGTCTGAGGGGTATTGAAGTGGTTCTGGGCTCCGGGGGCATGGCCCCTTTAGATGTGGGGGGAGGGAAGCACAATGGGGGAATGGCACGGGAAAGGATGGGGTGGTGCTGTTTGCACAAGCAGGCCACCCCGGGGGAACAGGTATTGAGCCTGGAGGGGCATGGCCCCGGGGAGAAAGCGGGACACCTGGAAAAGGGGTAAGGAGACGGTAGGGTCCAAGGGATAGTTAGGAAGGAAGTGGCTTTATTTAATTATTTAATTGTTGGGGGGAAATGAAAATGTTTAATTATTTAATTGGTTGTTTAAAATATTTCTTCAGTCTGTATGGCCATGGAGCCAGGTAAGCGTTTAATTGTAAGCTTTGGCCTGTCACATTAAAGCAACCTTTTCCACTTTTAAATGAGTCTGGGTTTTTGTGCAGTAAGCCAAAAGGAAAGCAGTTTTTCTTACCACTACTTGTTAGGGAGACAAACGTTGGCAGTTCTCTGCGCACAAATGTCACGTTTCGAAATTGAACCAGAACGAACATACTGAAAACCGACTTTTCCCACTATCCAACAAACCAAGCACAGTACGGATTGTGGTGAGGCAAGCTTGTACCCAAGACCGGCCATTGGACCTCCCGCCATGAGCTCCATGGTGAGTGGGCATATTTGTACTTTATGTCCAGACCACAGACACCACAAACCCTTTGCTCAGCAGCATCCCACTGACCCGGAATACTTACAATGGGGGACAGATTGCAACCAACGACCTATTGGTTGGTGATGCACTTTACAAGTAGGGTGACCAGACGTCGCGGTTTTGCCGGGACAGTCCCGGATTAAGCCCTCCCCCCGTCAAGAGAGTGTTTTTAATTTAAAAACCCTGTCCCGGGTTTGGGACGAGGAGGGTGGTCACTGCAGACATACAACAATTAAAGTCAGCATTTTTACATAATATACAGTTCCCCAGCTTTTCATGACTAGATCTATGACACCGCAGGGCAGCCAGGAACCTACAACCTTCTTGTTCATAGCTATATGCTCTTGCTAATTGCGTCACAGAGACCAGTGAATAAACTCACATAACCTGTAACAATATGAAAGGAAAAATGCTCTAGTGTCGTATAATTTTGCAACCCTGCAGTTAATGTATAGAAGTGCTGGAAATATGTATTTGAATGTGTATGGTGGGGCATGAGATGGGAATGGCGTGAGGGGGGCGGAGTTGAATAGGCTCAGGGGTGCTAGTCCTACTTTTATGTTTTTATCAGGTCCCGGTTTTTGTTTTTCAAAATCTGGTCACCCTATTTACACGGCTGTTTTGCGATGGTAATCATGCCTTCTACCTCATCCACAATCACACACATTGTTCTAAGCAGGCATATGTCAGCTTCCAGATGCGATGATGAGGGCACAGAAATCAAGTCATACGATTCGTGCGACGCCATTTTGGCTGAGCTTCCCTGGAGGGTTCCCTTACTCAGGATCACTGGGAGCAATACCATATTCAGGAAATTTGAAGACAGCAGAATTTGATGTAGACTATGATTGTCGTAATTACATACACATCTAAGCATGGACTTAGATGTGTTTCAATAATGTGACCAGCTTCTTACCCTGGTGCCGCTGTCATTAAAACAACATGAAAGCGGGAGGATGAGAGAAAATGCGTGCCCCTTGTCCCCCACCCCTTCTTTCCCAAAGTAGAAACATCGGTGCTATTTTTTATGAGCAGTTGCACCAATTAAATCACAAGCCACATCACAAAGCCTTTCACCCCGAACAAATTACATGAACAGGATAAAAAAAATCTAAAATAAGTCCAAAAATAATAATAGTTCCAAAATGTCATAGAAGGAGGTATAGACAGTGTGGAAGGCATGGGATTGTGTCCGTGCTAGTAGGTTCAGCAGCGCTTTAGGTGTGATACAAAATCGACAGAGAAAGGGGCCCTAGAAAAGGGGCGTGGGCAAATGTAGCTAGGCATGGCCTAAAGGAGGGGCAGATGGTTAAACGAGGGCCATCTTCTGCAAAAACATACTTCACTCGCCCCTGCAAACATGGGTGAGTCAGGGTTGTCTCGTGTGGCGTTGTCTGCATACTGTAAATGGAGCCGTCCCAGGTTCACTTTCTAAATAAACTGCTGCCTGTAAATTAACCCTTTCTCGTTTGCTATATGAGCAATGGTATCAGCGGGTATATCCTTCAATCTGATAATAAATGCCCCAGGCCTAGTGTGATTAAAAGTGTTGCTCGTCTAGGGCTTCAGTTCTCCTGCTGTCTGCCTGTCCAGGGGCAATCTGTAGGCATTCACTCCCTACCCCCATTGTGCTATCGAGGAGTTTGCCACAGTATAAACCTGCAAAGAAGGGCTGGTATGTACATATTCCATAGGGACGCACCAGTCTTCTCAAACGAGAGGCTGTGTTACCCTAAATCTGCCTTAAAAACAGACCTTCTTGAAAAGGCGTGAACATATCAATGAACTGTTTACCCTGCGTTCAGCTCTTTGGTGTGAGGCAGGGATTATGCTAAGGGAATATCGAGGCTCATGCAATGCTTCCTCCATGCTAAACCCAGGGAAATCATCCATTGGAATTTGCATTAGGAAGCCTCTTCCTTATTATCTACGCATCACACAGCTGCCTTCGGGGTTGGGGGGAGTTGGTAGTGGCCACCACGAGCCCCCCATGCACCTTCAGTTGATCCTGAAGTCACCCAGGTGAGCACCCGTGAGAAACGACTTGCTGATTTGCATAGAATCAAAGACCATCTTGGGCACATAGGTATGAACACATATTTTTTAAATATGACATATCCATGCCAGTGATTCAAGCCTGCAACTCAAATAATGCACTCTGGCTTTCCTGCTTCTTTCATTTATAGTAACACCCTACCAGTAAAATGGCCGCAAACCAGAGTCATATATGCTCATCTGGGCACAGTCAACCGTTTGGGAGTCAGGTGCTGGTCGTCCAGCTAGTGCTGACACACACTACCTTGGGTGACTAAGGGAGCCCAGGCTCACAGGCAGTTTTTTTGAGACTGCTCGGCTAGCCTCCACCCACTTAATGGCCTGATCACCAGTGACCTCTGTAAGACACCGCGCCTCAGTTACTTAGCCATAAAATGGATGGAGCACCCCTCCTTGCTGTTTTCAGTGCAGTGGAGGTGACGTACAAAAGGACACGTAGGGAGACAAGAGGAGGGGAACAAAATATTCCAGTTAGGCTGGAAGGAGCACCAGGGCCTGCCGTAGCTTCCATAAGAGGCCTGGTGCTTAAAAAGGTCTCGGGCACCAATGAAAAAGTGGCCCACAGTTGAAAACGGCAATTCATTCCTTTTGTTTGTTTGTGCATTTTATACAGCGCTACGAACCCTCAGGTATATGAGGGCTGCTTATTTCCCCCGGTGTGTGGTGCTCATTTATCGACCTTGGAAGGATGAAAGGCGGAGTTTGGCCCTGCCGGGATTCGAACCTGCGTCATCAAAGGGAGCACTCTACTCGCTGTGCTATCTGTTTGAGTAGGCCCCAAGAGGGAAGGTTTTTTATGCAAATTGTGCATTTTAAAGAACATGTATTCAGTAACACTGGTCCAAACTACTAGCCGAATTGGTTTAGTAACTTATCAAACTGGCCCACATAGGTAAATAAATCGTCCCACATGGATCAAAGAAAATAGTCCACACTAGCATTTAGTGTTTTTGGTTCGGCCATTTTGTCTAGTATGAGCGTAGTCCAGTTCCTGGAATGCCCAAGGCCTGGTGCAGGACCTCTCAGCATTTCCGGGGCCTCCCGGCAGTGTTTGATCATCACAGCACACTGCACAGAGCCAGTGCCTCACAGAAGGGCCCTTTGATGGCATCACGCTGTGCAAAGCAGGAACAAGTGTCCATAATTACCTTTCCTCGGCCTGGTGCCTCACTCCTGGCCACAGCACCACCTCACGATGCAGGGGCTGGCTAAGAAATCTTTTTCCCCCAGAGAGATATTCAGGGAGATGTCTGCTGTTGCAGGCTTTCACGGTCCCCTCCTGCATGACTAATTCCACATGACATATTCAGGTTGTGTGCAGAGTTGCCAGAACGTTTCAGGTGGAGACATGATGCCATTGACACCTAGAAGGAGGACCGCACAATGAACCTCAGAGAGGGGTTGGAAATATTGCCGCTCTGCACAAGATACTCAGAATGCATACAGTGGAGGATATCAGGAGATGCCCCTGAGCCTCTCGGATTTACACAAGCGGCCTGATATTTCATTCAGGAAGCCATGAACTGCAGAAAATCAGCCGAAGCCTGAGCAAATATCCCTGAAAGTAATTCTTTGTGAATCCCGTTTGCACGTGAGCATCTTGAATATGTTTCAGGCCTCTCGAGATGTCCCCCAATTGGGGGCTTTGTGCATGAGGTGTCAATCAGAGATGCTCTCGGGGATCTTCTCAAATGCACCAGTGGGAGTCTTTGTGAATCAGACCTAAAATGTACAGGCCGCGTGTCAGCAGAAGGCCGGCGTGTCGGACGGAACACAGTTGTTGGAAAAAGTGGATATGAGGTACAGACATTTTTGCTTAGGTCAAGCGGGTAGCATTCTTCCACGACTGGCTGTAGGGCGGCTGTATTGAATCTCCATGGCTTTGCCTACGAATGGATGTAGGGCGACTGTACTGATTCTCCATGGCTTTGCCTGCGAATGGATGTAGGGCGGCTATATTGATTCTCCATGGCTTTGCCTGCGAATGGATGTAGGGCGGCTGTATTGATTCTCCATGGCTTTGCCTGCGAATGGATGTAGGGTGGCTTTATTGATTCTCCATGGCTTTGCCTGCGAATGGTTGTAGGGTGACTGTATTGATTCTCCATGGCTTTGCCTGCTAATGGCTGTATTGATTCTCCATGGCTTTGCCTACGAATGGATGTAGGGCGGCTGTACTGATTCTCCATGGCTTTGCCTGCGAATGGATGTAGGGCGGCTGTATTGATTCTCCATGCCTTTGCCTGCGAATGGATGTAGGGCGGCTGTATTGATTCTCCATGGCTTTGCCTGCGAATGGATGTAGGGCGGCTGTATTGATTCTCCATGACTTTGCCTACGAATGGATGTAGGGCGGCTGTATTGATTCTCCATGGCTTTGCCTACGAATGGATGTAGGGCGGATGTATTGATTCTCCATGGCTTTGCCTGCGAATGGATGTGGGGCGGTTGTATTGATTCTCCATGGCTTTACTGGGAAACCCCACCTGTGAAGCACGATTGCGTAATTCATTTATAACGTTTGTGTTGATTTATGACATATGCCCCATGCAAGAGAGTGTGTGGAAGTCAATCACAACCGTCGTTCTACTAGACAAGGGGGTGCACATTGCGTACAATGGGACAAGGGGACAAGGGACCATTGATCCTGGAAGGGGTAACCCAAAAGGCCCAGACAGAATCTAAGTGACCCAAAATCTAGGTCAGGCACTGGTTACACCAGGTGGGGGGTAAAAAGGGGGGGGGAGACAGCCAGACTGCCCATCTGCGAGGACTGCCCTTTCCAAGATGCTCGGTTGGCCAAGAAATCCGCAGGGGAGGTTAGTTCATGATCCTTCGCATGGAAGGCACCACCAGTCAGTCACTTCCCCTGGTATCCAGAAAGAAAGAGGAACCCCCACCAGAAGCTGAAAGGATAGCCCCAATAGAGCAAAAGGGAGGGACCCTGCCTTTCCTCAATGTCACCTTTAATCATATAAGAAATAGGTGTGGCCAGCAGTTGAAAGACCACTGTACAAATAGCATGTCTTTAGAATTAGTGAACATTTTTAAAATAACAATATTACCCTAATGTTATATCTACCAGATACAGCAATGAAATTGTGATATGCCTTCGTCAGGACAAAAGCTTTAAGACACCGGTGGTCTGGTGGTTATCCAGCATTGAAGATACTTCGCCTGTTATGGGCTTCGAGGTTCGTGGTTATTTTTGATAATATACGAGGTGTTCGCTCCCGCGCATGGGACCAAGATCATTACTGCAGCATGGCTCAGGCAGCCCACCTGAGGCATCACTGGAACAGAGGGTTGTAATGATTAACCGGGCAGCCATCTGTGCACTTGTGGTGCTCCGGGCCTATTCAGCACCCCGGACAGTAAAGATTCAGTAATCATATTCAATGCCCCCGTGAAGCGCGAGTTCACCACTAGGAGAAATGTGGAAAACAGGAAGGACTCAAGGTTGCAAAGTAATGAGCCGAATGCAACATGTGTAATTGTGTTGTTTCAGCCAGGTGCCTAACTCATAGTCTCTTCAGTGTTGGGAAAAGCGGGAGAAGTCCATCGCTAACCAGAACCACAAGTTACAGAAGGATTATCTTTCACCGAATGCAACAGTGCTTCAAAAAAAGAAAGGAGCAGATGAAGAAACTGTGCACAAAGATGGGTAATTGAAGGAAATTATGATTATGATTGGCTGTTTATAACGTGCTTAATACCCGGAGGTTTCGAAGCGCGGACCCGGGAATCGAACGCAACGCCTTGCTTGCTAGGCGAGCGCGTTGCCCCTCAGCTATCCTCCCTATTCTATTGCTATTAAGGCTGAAAACATACACACTGCCAGGTGAGGAAGCAGATTTAGGTCAGCACAATGTCGGGAAACTGCACGGCCCCGCCCCATGCGCCCATGCAATAGCCAGGCCGTCACAGGTACGGTCCGTCCCATCAGTGTGTGCATTGAGAGAGAGGTGCACGCAAGGCTCTGAGACGCAACTTCATCAGTCTGTCCTTCTTAGCTCGGAGGCTCCCTGATGGCAATTCCGACCCATGTTATTCTGACCCTTCCTGGAGGCAAGTCTGCTTCTTCAAGACAAGTCCTGTTTAAAGCCGCATCTGCGTGTCTGATCACACCAGGTTATTGGCCATAGTGTCACTTATTCAGCGACATCCCTACCTAGGAGGCTGGACAGGCAGTTGCCTGACTCTTTGTTCTTCCATACCACCACAGGGGCCTGCACATTGCTTTCTGAAGAAGTAACATGGGTACTGCATATCAAGAAAGAGGCACACTTCGCTGTTATGATTAAAAACGGCGATTTACATATGTAATTAGAATGGTGTAACCCAGGTGGTCTCTTAAAAGACCGTACTGCTGGTGGGCAGTCAGTCAAACCATGTTCAGTGTTAAGGAGTGCGAATGAGGATAGGTCACCTTTTCGGATGAGTGCATTTTTGAACCCTTCACTCGATGAAAGGTGTATTATCATTTGTGGTTGACAGGTGAATTGTTCATAAGGGCAGTACAGAATTCCTCGTCTGCTACCGCCACACGGATTGCTGAAGTAAGCACAAGTGCCCTCTCCAGGGCCGAATACTACAGTAATGCCAATGTAGACTTACCCGCCAGCATCTGGAGACACTCAAGTGAGTAAAGAATGGTGCCACCGGCTCATCCCCGCTGAGCCGGCTGGACCTCATCTCTGCGCCAATGGATCCACCGGTGCCAGTTAAGCAATCCGTGGCATTCAAGACAGTGTGCTCTTATTTGTTGTACATTGATTGTCTTGGGTTTTTGTTGTACATGTTGTGTAAATAAAGACAGTGCGCTCTTGGGAAAGCTCTGCAGCGCCCGGCACCTGACTGCAAGGGAAGCTCTGTTAGGATATATAGTTTGAACATGTGTACTGCGCCCATTGCACCCGTAGTGGTCAGACGGCGCCTGAACCTTGTCCAAGAGGTAGTGCATTAACTGCAACACTCGAGCAGAGACATCGAGCTCGCATAGGTCTTTTTGATCGCGTTTCTGGTTCTCTGCCGTTCAGGTTTCTGGCATTAAGTTGTCCGCCACATTTTCTATCTGGCACAACTGGGTCCGAATTGGTGCCAGATAACGAAGCTTTTACTGTATTTTGAAAGTAACATCTGAGATCACAGTTGTGCAGGCAGAGATCCTTTCGCCACTGGGGCTCCTCCATGCTGGACTCCCGTGCTCCCTGCCTTCAACTGAGAATGGCTTTGAAAAGGCATCTCCTCCGCCAGGATCTGCGATCTGGCACTTCAGAGAACGTCCCGGTGCTTGGCTGTTTATCTTCTGCCCCCTGTTTGATGACCCCTGCCACCCCTCCTTTGGGCTACTGCCAGACTGACCCTGCAACCAGACAAGGTGTGCTCTAGCTAAAAAAAAAAAAATCGTCTTGAATAAGGGCAAGGTAGATAGCTCCGGGGTTAAGAGTTTATCCTGACATGTGGCAAGTCTGCTTTTCGCAAGTCTGAGTCAAGCCAGTGCCGGCTCAGTTCTTCAGTCTGTTATGGGGGCGAAAGGAAGTACCATTAAATCGGGTAATTATAAAACGCTGGTATTACAGCACTTAGAAGTGAGTGAAAGCAGCGTTCAGCACTATGCAAACATTATAATAAGATTTGAGTATGTTAAGATGCATGGGAAATACAAATATAGGTAACAATGGCTAGCTAGCAGAATGTGCATACTGGAACTCTCACACTGGGGTGCATTTGCCCAGGATTTGGAAAACGAAATTCTGAATAGAGTAGAGTCCCTCGTTAGAGATTATTCAAGACAAGACAAAGGAAACTCTCCTGGCAGAGGGCAACAGGAAATATCGGCAAGCGAACACGTCTAACAAGGAACAGCCTCTTGCCGGCTTTAGGGGTGAAAGCAAACCACTCAGAACAACGTCATCACCCGGGCACCTGAAACATGATGCACGCTGTCCCATTGCTCCTAAGGGATGAGCCCCTCCCCATACACCCCAGCAATAGTTTGCATTTCAGATAACTTTAGGTTAGTTGCACGCACCAAACATTCAATGCATTCATTTGGAGATTTGCCATGGCAGTAACACACCTGAATCCTTACTTTCCAGGCACCATTTGCAGAGGTGATGCACCATATCTGCCCGCAGCCCTTCTTATCCAAGCACTTAGTGCAGGGCATAGTTTACACTGGTTTCTGTGAAGAAGGTTTAGATTCACAATAAACATGTGATCAGCTAAAACCAGGAGAGTGTCCCAGGCTCAGGCTATCGGATGAAGGTGACCTAGTGGGGTCCCAGTGCCAGCACTACTCGGACGGGTTGCTTAATTCACCCCCATTCTAAGGCTATAATACTTATTTATCTATTTAGAAATGTGTATAGTGCACCCAACCCGCAGGCATCTAGGTGCTGTAATATAAATGTGACACCCCAATAAAAAGAGCTTGGCAAATACAGCGATGGCAAGATGAGTTTCTATAAGGAAAAGGCAGAAACGCGCTTAATAAGTGCCAACAGCCGTATATTGTAATATACAAGATGAGCCCCTAACGTGAGTAGGACTAAAATCATGGCCAACCATTCGCTGCCATGTGTTGGGTTCCTATTCCTGGACTGCGGCGAGAGCAGAGCAGGCAGTGTTCACACCATGAAACCAACTCAAGAGACATCTTTGCTGATGAGGATTCTTGATTAAAAACACATGGCCCCTGAAGAAGATGGCACAACCCTATCCCACATATGCGCGCCTCCACATTGATGAAGTGATGGCAAAAAGCCGATCACAGCTCAGAAAAGAAGAGGAAGGCAGCCCTGAAGGAGCTGTACAAAAGGGACTACTGCTCTGCAACGTAGCGTGGTTCTCCAAGAAGAGGCCCAACTTTTCATATCGTTGTCCCCACAGCAGATGCCTTTATGTTTTTTGGGGAGGATCTCTGCCCCCCCCCATGGGGACTAGTGAGATAGGTTATTCTCAGAGGGCGAGCAGAAAGGATCCTACTCGGACTCAGGCCAGCTTAGGCCGTCAGCGATACGCGGAGATTCAGGGATCACCCAAACCGTAGGCTTTGAGAGAGAATACAGGAAAAATAGGGCTACTAGGGAGCAGTCTGTTTCCTTAGCACCCTTACTCAGATGTTTTAGTCCAGCAGAAAATGCCCCTCTAAAAAAAATGTGTTCTATTGACTTTTCAACTGAGTTGAGGCAAATAAGCTGTGGCTTACATACATAACCCTTACTAGAGGTGATCCAAGGTAAGTACAGAAATGACACCGCTAGTGTCATATATGGCCAAGGGGAGGAGGGCACAGGCCCTTTTCGGGTCGACATGAGTGTAAGATAGGGGTTTATGTTTTGTTTTTACTACACATTAATGCCTGGCACTGTTTATCCAAGATCTGGAATGTGATGCTCCTAGAATTGGTGGTTCTAAAAGTGGGACACTGCTCAGTCTAGACGACAGGGTTTTCATTTCAAACCCCCCCGCTGGCATGATGAAACAACTGGAAATGCTGCACTCATGTTACATTGATCTCTTGGGTTGCCCACCCCCACCAAGTCTATTAACGTGGCACTTGGTGTTGCAATAAAGCAGGTCAACGATGTGGATTCAGACGGGCAGCCAATGGCTCCTGGTCAGAACAAGTTCAGCGCAGGAGGAGTCTTTTGAACCAGAGAAATGGAGTAGCCCTTTCACCGGGGCACAGTTTTGGCAGGAAGGTGATATTGCCAACCACAGAATTACATATGGTCCAGGTTCGTATTGCATTTTTATATGGGGCCGTCCAATGAGGACATGTGCCAATAACATCCTGGAAGTGGATGAGCAGTGTATATATATAATAATATTAATAATAATTTGGCATTTATATAGCGCTACGAACCCTCAGGTATCTGAGGGCTGCTTATTATTACCCACGGTGTGTGGGGCTCATTTATCGACCTCGGAAGGATGAAGTGCAGAGTTTGGCCCTGCCTGGGATTCGAACCTGTGTTAGCAGGCTCTGCACGGATGTCAAAGCGAGCACTCAACTCGCTGTGCCACTTGACTAGGCCCTGCCAGAAAGCACCTCTAGTGCCTCTGTATTTAGACGTGGGTCTGCAGACTATTTGCTATGTGACCTGCCTCAGATCAGTAGTATTTTGGCTGCGTCTGAACACAGTGAACAACGTATCTTTTCACAAAGGCGTTCTGTGGGAACTTGCAGGATCAGATGACGGTCCACTGTGGAAGGGGCTCTGCTCTAGGACCCCTGGCCTAGCAGAACTGGACCTGCTTCGCCGTTGGAATGCCAGCGCAGTCATTGCTGCTGGTACTCATACTATTTTATAGATGGCAATATAATCAAAGTGGCAAAGGAGGTAAAAACACTAGGTTTTTACCTTGACTCCACTTTATCTCTCAAAAAACAAGTCAACGCCTTGGCTTCCTCCACAGCCAACACCTGCAAATTAATTAGGGCCTGCAGACCTTACCTGTCCAAAACCAATTGCATCACACTAGCCAATGCCCTAGTAATGTCCAAACTGGATTACTGTAATGCCCTATATGCGGGCGCCAATAAAACTGTCACTCACAAATTGCAAATATTGCAGAATAATGCTCTTAGAGCAGCCCTTGACATACCCGCAGAGCACATATATCTAATATTAGGAAAGACAACCACTGACTAAAAATTAACGACAGAGTTCTCCTTAAAACACTTTCTCTCACATATAAAGGACTGAACAACACTGCGCCCCCTTACATCTCGGCTAGACTGACTAGAAAATCCTCTACTCACCGTACTAGAGCCTCTATCCACTCCCTACTTGAAACTCCCAGATTTAGACTAACTAAAGCAGGCGGAGCTAGCTTCCCTGTTAGAGTGGCCTCTGCTTGGAATTCACTCCCTATGGCATTGAGAGCTGATCTACCCTACTTTAGTTTCAGGAGTAAGGTGAAAAGTTGGCTCTGGAGTAACAACAACTAACCCATTGAACCTGGCCCTATCATTGCGCACAACCACCTTTGACTCCCCTGATACCAGACCTATGAGAGGGACTCACATTCCTGTATTTCTTGTATATTTGTACATTGGTATTGTATATATGTTAATAACTCACATAATGCATATTCTGTATGTATCCTTTGTATGTACGCAACCTTAAGCCTAAGTATTCTTGTAACTGCTGCGCCCGGCTACCCCTGGGTTTTGGAGCGCATTATCAAATAATAAACTAAACTAAACTAAACTAAATAGGAATGCTGAATGGGCAATGAGCCACTTCCTGTCAGGTACGGCTGGGGGCGCACTTTCCTATAATTACATATGAATCAAAACAGTTTGAGAAGTTAACATACCTCAGCTGGTTAACTAACCCCTGCCAAAATGATCAAAATAATGTGTTTTTGAAACAAATTTAGGTTGAATATCCTGCCAATTGCTAGACTTACCCTCCAAATGGCCTTCCAGCGCTTAAGCAAATCTGCTAATTGTTGTAACGCAAATGCCTGTTTTGCATTGCTTTCCTCGGTGCGCCAAGGACAGGAGGAACATGCTTCACCCCTGTACAATACCTAATAGGATATCCCTAACAGGATCGCAGGTGCACTGGCCGCCATAAAGATTCTCAGAAATTGCCATCTTTTCAATGTTGTCATGGCCACTGCCAGCTTCCCATAGGCTGTGCTTGGTTCATTCGAGGTACATATTCGAAATGGATGTGTTGATACATGTGTTTAAGTAAGGTTTTATGACTTATGATACAGTCTTAATCTTGTTTTATATATATTTTTTATGGATTTTGTAATGAATGTGTATACTATGCACATTAAAAGACAAAATAAACAGGGCCACTCTACACACGAGTGACCATATCGCCGTGCACACTTTTGAGCATAACACTATGCAAATTTCGATTTAGCCTTTCAATTATGAATTCAATCTCAAAAGTAATTTTTTTCGATTATTTAATGTTCTGAGACAAAGTATAAACGTGTTTCAAAAAAGAAAAGAATTGAATTTCTGTGTTTCTCATAATGCATTCAACATTAACAGTTTTCTATGTACATGGTACATTTTCAATAACCTAAATAAACATTTCTTTTTTTGCATCTAATATAATAACGAATTCAGTCACATAGTCCAAATGTAAGGCTTATTTCTTTCACTTAAGTTGCCTTTAAGCTGTTGTTTAGTGCACAACTCGTTTCGGGCAATTCTTGCCCTTCATCAGGTGAGGGCAATACTCAAATTCTGGTAACTCTGTTTCTGAAATTTAAATAGAAACTATGCACATTACCAGAAAACTATGATGACCTCCTACCGAAATGCACCAACATACCAAGCTCAGGTAGTCTATGCAATATAGTCCATCGATCATCAGAAGCAGACAGATGTGCAGTTGTGTTTAATGCGCATAGTGCAAAGGGCAAAGGGCTTTTAAGGAACAAATTATAAGGCACTCCTTGCCTTTCACTGGCCTTATTCTCTTTCTCAATGTACAGCTCGTGTAAAGAAAATAAACTTCAAATGGAATGACATTTTGGGATTGCAATGCATTTACTATGCAGAGCTGCCACGCCTTCACCAAGTCCATAGAGTAATGGCTATTTCAATGCAGGCAGTCCTCCTAATGCGAACAGCACTAAAACGAGGAGGAAGCAGCGAGGGCCAGGCCACTTGCTCTACACATGTTCCTTTGATAAATGAAGCTGGCAATGCCTGCCATGCCCGCTTAATCATGATAACCCAAAGCGTTGTTCATACTCTATGTGCCACATGGGCAACTTACTGATTGATTTATCTGGATTTGCATTGCTTTACATGCAGTTTATAGCATCCTTGGAGCATTCAAAAGGGGAAGAGGCGCACACACATAGAGGATGCGTGCTTAAAGGGGAAAAGTGCCTATTTGCCTCTCACCCGAGTGGAAAAATGAGGCCCTATATTATAGGCGGAGTGGCCTCCACATTTAGGATGGTTAGAGTTTGCAGATCTCAGGTGTCTGAAAGGTTGTCTAGTGTGGAAAGCGCCGAAAGTTAGTTGGGGAAATGCCCAGAAGGGATTTGTGGACTGGTGTGAGGGGTCAGAAATGAGAGGCGGGCACAAGTGGTAGTGTTTTCAACATCAGACATCTTTATTAAAAGAAAGGGTTGGATAAAGGCCTTTCTGTCCATAGCCTAAAGAACGTTTCCCTGCCCAGGAAACGAAAACTAAAGTGTCTTGTCCTCAAAATTATATAAACGGTCCTTGTGTCCAAAACATATCTGTCCCTTACACTAGAAATGAACAACTAAGCAGTGGAAGAAAAAAGTGTTGCTGACTTCTGTTTAACTAAAATGTTCAAAGGCGAAACAAATACAGAAATCCAACAAAAATGGGTTCTCCATAAGAGAAGTCCTTGGTCCAGAGGGTTGTTCCCATCCCCTGGATTATTTCAGGAAGGATGGCAAGAATGTCTCTTCCAAGTAACAGTTTCTCAGAGCTACAAAAAGTGTTCCTTTTACACAATTGTTATTTCAAAGATAGAAAAATATCTCTTCCATATAACTGCTTCGCAGATGGCAAAGTGTCTCTTTTACACAACTGCTTCGAGGGTGACAAAGTGTCTCTTTTACACAACTGCTTCAAAGATGACCTCCTGGCATACTCCCTCATACGCTTCAGTAGTTTCCTTAGATCCCCTGGTATACTCTCCTGCCAGGTATCTTTGTACAATATCGCTTTTTTCATACACTTTGAACGGACTCCCTGGTATGCTCTCTTGCCAGGTATTCCATTCTGGGTTCTATAAATCCCCTTGTGAGCTCGCCTGCCAGGTTCCTTTCCCCCAAAAGGCTCACTGCCTGATATACCCCATGTATCATGTCCTCTTCCAATGTTCTCTTTATTTCCAAGTTTAGCACAGTTGTACTCCTGTACTGTCTATACTTCATTGACTCTGGATTTAACTTGTCCCAAGCTTCCCCGTATGGACCTCTCACAAATGAAGATTTGTTCAAGTTCTGTGTCTATACTTCTTCACCAGTACTTATTTGCTTTTGGCAATGCCTGCTCCAACTTTCCCCATATGAGCTTCACATACATGGAGACCTGCGCAAATCGTGTCTTTCGTCGTCTTCATTAACATTCAACTGCTTATAATCACATTTGCTACAGCTTTCCCCATATTGACATTTCAGGCATGAGGAATTGTGCAAATTCAGTCCTTTTAATTTACTTGGTCTATATCCAAAATGCACTTTCAATTGTCTGTGTGCTCGTCAGTATGCCCCAGAGTTCCCACTATCTCTTGGCCAACTAACCAGTGTCCCATGGCGTTTCCAAACTCCAGCAAATTGCTAAGGCGAAGTCTCGATGCAGGTATGACGTTCCCCGCCTGGCAGATTCTCGTTCAGCTGTTCACACTGTTTCGTATTCACTCGCCGGTAAAGTGGCTGCTTTTCAGCTCGACTGAGTCCTGCACAACTTCTTCTTTGGTGCCGGTCCCCTCCTAGCTTTTCCCTGGAGGTTGCCATGCTCCTCTGGGACGCTCGCCACACTGGGGCAAATTGGTGATAAGCAGCAGCTTGGGAGCACCTACCTGCTTCAACACAGGCTGCTCCCATGGGTCTGCCTTCCCCTGCGATTCTGACGCCCACTTCTCCAAAGCTAGGTCTCTGCTCTCCAACTTCCAATTGCCAACAAAAACCATATTTAAATGTCCTGTGCAGCTGATTCACCTTACAACAACTAGTCTGTACGTTTTGCTAAGGGTTTCTTTCAATCCACAGTAACTCCTTCTCGCTCTTTGTCGTCTTAGTACCTGAGGAACTATGGGAGTTGGAGTCCATAGGATTAACAGGACTTGCAATGAGATTTTTGTTTGTGATTTCTAGCTAGTAAAAAATCATCAGAGATAGGAGGTGTGATTTGTGTGTTATATACACATGAGGTATGAGAGGTTTGAGTTTTATTCCTGGAGACATTTGTACAGTGACAGCGTGCCATCAGGGATTTAGGAATTAGAAGGTCCTCCTCATTTATAAAGGAAGAAGATTGCATTTCCCCTGATAGGGTCACCACATCTCCCCGACAGCCATCTCCTCCCATGTGATCCTCCCTCATAATACCGCCCTCAGGGTCAGGATCAGATAGCGGCTGCCGCCCCCAGGCCACATGGGAGGAGATCTTAGGCTGGGAATCAGTGATGACTCCACAGGAGTGTTTTGAATTGAGCCCTTTCCTTGATCAATCGCCAGTCTAGAGCATTCAGTGCTGCAGCAATATGATCTCTATGGGGAACACCATGTATGAGGTGGTCAGCATGATTTTTGTTTTTGCTTCTGTAAAGACCTTTCTGGGGGTCCAGTGTACCTGCCTTTGCAGTAGGCCAGAAGGAAGGAGACCACTGTGAGGACTACATTCCACAGTAACCACCCCATCGTTGTCAATGGGAATGCCACTCAAAAGTCCCTCAGTCTCCCGCTCTCTTGATCGCCCCATCTCTCATGTCTTAGCTTTGTACATCATATCTCTTCTTCATGAAAATGTGTGCATCGGAAGGTGAGGGGCCAGAGCAAATCCCACCACAGGGGCATTATGGGGTGCTCATTGCCCCCCCGCCCCTGCTTGGGTAGGGAAGAGTCCTACTCTCATGCCAGAACCATCGGTTCACATGGCCCTGACCCCCTGTAAAGTAACCTAAGACTGAAATTGAAAGGGGGTAGCCATAGCAGAGGCTCTAGAGGGGCTTGGTGGCGTTAGTGGACAACGGCAAGACTGATGGCAGAGCTACACGATCCCAAACGTCCTAAGCCCCCAGTCTACTTATACGGTCTCACTGTAAAAGTGCCAAGTAAGAAATTAATGTGGCAATAGTAAAAAAATCTTTGAGAGCATCCCGCAAGGCCAGATCATTGGAGATCTTCGGCAGAGGTCCACATTTTCAAGTCCTGCCTTGGATAGGATCCTGAGACATCAATTCCCTCCCACCCACTCAGATTGATCTTCTCAACAGTAAGTCAAAAAACCTTTCTGTATGAATTTGTCAAGGGAAGTCGGAAAGAAAAAACACTGTATAGCCACGTCACTGCTACACACTTAATGAACACGCGCAAAGTCACTAGGAATTGTCAATAATGCAATGCCAGGTACAAAAATCAAAATCTTCTAAGTCTTTCCCAGTATGAGACTAATAGTTATTTTGTCCATGCGGGTTCCAGGCTGTCTTGTGTGACAGTCTCTGTGGGAGATGAAAATGTCTCCTGCCAATGATAACCAAACAGGCCAAGATGAGGAGGGCTCAGAGAATCACTCTCATTGGGTAACTCCTACAGGGTCGAGCTGGAGAAAGGAATCCGCCGCAGGGATCCTCCATTCAATCAGACGCACTGCCTGGCTGTTACTTGCAGTGCACATGTAACACTTCATAAAATGTAGGGTTTAGCCAAGACCCCTTTTACTATGTATGTAAATGTGCAAAGGGCAGACTGTGCTGCCTAAAATGTATGGTTAACTGTGTAGATGCCTGCATTGTAAAGTGGAGTTCATTTGGTGGCACGCGCTATGTCCAGATCTCGTGAATTAATTCGGGGTCTGTTCAGCCCAAAATATGGGAATCCAGTGCAGGCTGCTCATGGAAGTCATGCTATGATAGGTTATTTATAACGCGCTTAATACCCAGAGGTTTCTAAGCGCGTATCCGGGGATAGAACCTGTGGTGCTCCGTGTCGTCTTGTTTCCGAGGCGAGCACGTTGCCGCTGAGCTATCCTCCCGAGAACAAGTCAGGTCTGTGCCACCTAGGTTGGATTTCTTTTCCTCCTCTGTGGTCTTTGCCACTGCCGTCCTCTTGAAGGCACCCTTGTTGAGCCAGTCGTTCGATGGCTTTCTGTCACAGTTGAGAAAGGATAAGTATAAACTTTGCTACGTTTTTCCCCTGTGTATGCACTTCTTTGTATTGTGTTTGTGGTAGAAGGTAGCTGCTTATAGTGTCATACTGTAAGGGGCTAAAGGAACTAGACAGAGAGTTTAATGCAGCACCCTGGGGTTTAAACACAGCAAGGTGGGCCGCATACAGACCCCTATTAATGTTGGTGGTGAGGGTTAGGGGGTAGCCAAGAAAAGAATACCCTTCTGGATAAACCATCTCCTGGAGAAAAAAGATTGGTGTGTACAACCTACTCTCGTAGGATATGGAGGGGGAGCATTGAGAGGGCAATATGTGGAACCAAGATACGAGATGGGGAGAATGGCCATATGCAGGGGTTCCTTTATCATTGCACTAAGGAGATAAGCACATATAACTATTAACCAGTGTAGTACTGTTCTATGTTTGTTGTGAATTTAATGCTGTTACGGTGGGGCCTGGGAATGGACATTGAGCCTTGCTGAAATGGGTGTGGCAAGCAAATGGGTTGGAAGGTCGCTCCATGTTTTAATGTGAATCTAATGCATGTATTTATTTCATATGTGTGAGCATAAAAGTCGGCGTTATCCACATTACTGTAATGTATGTCTTGACATGCAAGGTCAAACACCAAATCAAAGGGGGCGGCCAGTTGATCTCATTTTACTGTGAATCGAATGCATGTATGGATTTATATATTCTGAACATAAAGGTTGGTCACACAATTCCAACCAGTGTATATTCTAGTTTTGTTACTCCAGTTGTACCTTGAAGTCCCCCCAGCCCCCATCGCGGGAAGGGTCACCCTCTTATGCTCAGGCTGGGTGTTCTTTCACACTATCCCCCGGATCACTGTAGATGGGCACAGGTGTGCCGTAAGACATAGGACCATTTCCCCGGCAGGTTATTACTAGGTGAGTACAGGTACGCCCATTATCCCTATCACCCCAAGGTCTGTGCTCAATTTACGCGCATCACTCCCCGCAGTGAGCAGAAGGAGAGCTGGTCGGAAACCTCACCAGGATGGGGTGAGGATGTGAGCGAGGGTAAACGGGCGCATGGAAGCAATGCGCAGGATCTACCTGGAAGAGCAGTAAAACGCAAGGTCTTACAGACAACAAGGTCCATGGGAGGAAAGAATGTTGTTGAAAAGCCAGGATAGAGGTAGCAGGGGTGAAAGACGAAAAGGCTGGCAGGGGAGCATAGAGAAGACCCCCACCGCTCTGAAGAAGCCTGTAGTCAGAAACGGCTGGCCAGGAAAATGAATGAGAACATGCCATCACACCAAGACGTTGCCACGCACCGAACTGACGGTTCCATGTTGGTGTATCCACCTTTGGAACTCTAGTCCCCATGGTCCTTCCCCACATGTCGCGTCTCTCTGCTGCCTCCCGTTCTGCCATCTGGAAACAGCGTTGCTCCCTTTGTTCTATGCCCCATCTTCCTCCCACAGATGCTTATCCTCATTCTCCACTTATGCTACAGTTTCCAAGATGGCCGCCGCCTTCCTTGCATTCCTGGCACAAATGAAGCTGTGCCCAACGTTCTGGCCCTGAAGCCTGCTTGCTGTAAATCTCCCCCAGAGATCGGAATGCCGAAGCACCCCACTGTCTTTTCTTAAAGGCAGTGCACCCCAAGTGTCCTTGTGGGATCCGAAGGTGACAGTCTGCCCCTGAGCCCACACCAGTCCACAAAACCACAAAAAATGGCCTTTCCTCCAGGATAGAAGTAATACCTCCACCCAGGAGAGGAATTGCCCTTCATGCTGGAACTGCCCCACCCTTTCCCCATGTGTGTCCTGATAATACATATCTCCCTCACCAATCTTAGAAATTAATCGGAGATATTAGAATGTGCTAAGAGAACGATTGTTGGGAAGTCTGTGTAAATATGGAAAACTGATGGGTCCTAAAGTAAGCGTAATGGCACTTCCACTCTCTCTCTCTCTCTCTATATATATATATATATATATATATACATATATCAATGAAAAAACTTTGTTAAAGGGACGTTATGGTTCAAAGTAAAACCAAAAAACCCCTGAAATTCAGCAGTTATGGTAAGATAAGCAACCATAACTCACGCCACCGTGCACTGCTACCACTAACACCCAGGACATCAAAGATGACATCACAAATGTCCATGTAATATATATACCGCGTCCATGTAATATATATGCCAGTATGACAAATCAATTGCTAAAGAGATGTCTGCACTCAGCTGCCCTCCAGGTGGGCCAAGTCTGCCAAATAGGACTGGTGGAGACACTAGCTCCTATATACCATTCAAGGCACAAGGGTGATATATCCACACCGTGGTGGTATTTAGGGGTAACGGGGAAAGCAAAGACAGCTCGGTAGAGTTTAGTCCAGAACATGTCTTCTATGGACAGAAACAGGTATCACCCATCGCCTAAGAAAACCAGGGTTACACTAACGCCATTTAATGTTGAAACTGGCGCAGGGGGAGAATTCCTTTGAGCTGGTAAAGGCGGAAGAAGACGTTTTCAACAGCTATGTATACTTCAGCATTAAGCATAAGGCCACTTTGGATTACAACTCCCACATTCCGAAATGCACCATCGCTAGTGCACTCCAGTCATGCACCCAGTGGCCATCGCACTATGCACGGTCACAGCAAGTGCTGCGTAAAAATGCGTGCTTGAAGGGTGCACACACTCAACACTGCGACGGTTGCGAGCTTAATCTGCCCTTTCCCATTCCGTTTCCTCGCGGCAAAGGACGGCATTGGAAATGCGAAGGGCGCAGCGGTCGAGAAGGTTTGAGATTTCACACTAAAGCAAATCCCAAAACCAAACTTCTAACCGGCTGCTTCTCCATACCCTGAAATCTCGGCCATTCTACAAGCTGCGGCCTGTTGAGTTGTTCACTCATTCGAAAGTTGAGAGTTTATCATTTACAGTCCAGTCAATGTCGTTTTTTGCTGCTGATCCAACTCCTATACTATTTAGGCATCACTCAGAGTTCAGTATCTTTTTTATACTCCTTTGCAATCATTATTATCACGTGGTTAATTTTAAGGCTTGCCGTGTCCGACAATAAACAGACAGTTTTTTCAGAAAGTGAGGGCCAATCTGCATGAAGGAAAATAGGTCCTATTGAAGTAGGGGTGATTTTGAGAGATGCCACCATTATATGTGGCCGCTTATTACTTAGAAAAGGCCGTGTGGTGGGGTCAGTTGCAGCACTGCTATGACACAGCCTGGCCATGCAGCGCAAGGCAGGTGTGGGAAAAGGTGGCACGCAGGAGCCGCCATCCATTCCTCCAGGACACAGCCTAATACTATGCATTCCTTTGAAGCAGCTTGGGCCTCAGAGTACATGTTGCCCTAGTTCAGGGCTCTGCAATCCTTGGCTCTCCAGATGTTTTGGACTACAGTGCCCACCAGACCTAGACAGCGTAGTCAATAGTGGGAGGTCATGGGAGTAGTAGTCCAGAGCATCTGGATGCCCGCAGGTTGCAGACCCCTGCCCTAGGTAAATTTGAACCTGTATTCCCTCAAGTACACCCGCACACGCCTCCAATTATATCACCAGACCATCATAGGTGTGAGAGGAGCCACAGAGAATGGGCAATGACCCAGTGCAGAGCTTTCACGCTGTCTTTCTCCCAATCGCTTCCTTCAATCCTTCCTGCTCTCTTTCCTTTCTGGCTGATTCTTTCATTTGCTTTCCCATCCAATTTTATGTCCCATTCATCCAATCTATTTTCCCAACCAATCCATCTATCCACCTTGGATCTATTCTCCCTTCTCCCTGTGTCGCCTATAATCCTCGTTTGTCCATCCATTCCCCCATTATCCATCAATCCAGTCATGTGTGCCTCCATTATTCACTTCTCGTTGTATCCATCTGCGTATCTGCACCATCCACTTCCCCTTAGGCAATCATCCAATCCCACGTCTTTCTTTCTTCATATCTCCCTATTAACTTTCATGCAACCAACTTTTTCTTGGCAACTGTTTCAATGTCCCCCTAGTTCCCCTTTCTTTACTCCACCCTCCAACGTCCTTTCTGCTTTTTATCTTCTCTCGTCCCCAATTGCTTTCATTTTATCTCACCGTTTGTCCTTTTCTTTTCATTCACAACTCCAGCATTTATTCTCATTTCCTTTTCCGATTGCATTCAGCTCTCTTTTTTGATTTTGTTTAACTTCACACTACGTCGCCCCCTAGACTCTCCAAATGTAGGCCTGTAGTGCTGTAAAAAGTGAATGGAAACATAACAAACAGTTCAAAGGTTTTTTTCTTTTTTTGAGGTGCAGGTGCTAAAATCTGAGGGCACATTTGTCTGGAAGTCGTGTCACCCCTTTACTTTACTACCCCAGGCGAATACATGTTCTGATGGTCCTGGTGGTCCGGCCCAGCTTTAATGCCAAACTCAGACTACACACAATGCTCCACGTTTCTGTCCCAACCTGATCCTTGTCAATTCCCTAATGACCGCTTCTCTGTTCTACCCGGTGCCCACTTCATGTCACACCTGGCATCAGAATCATGCCTACTCATCCCTCTCACTGAACCAGCGTGGGGAAAGTCACGTCGGCATTCCCAGCAACTACCGTAGAGGCTGGTCCGGTGGGTGAATGTGTAATCCTTAGCTTTGCATATACATGTAAAGCTCACGTGTGTGAGGGGGAAATACCTTGTACAACAATAAGTGTAGCGTGAGGCGTGATATTTCTGAAACGATGACAATGCAGCCAGGACAGACAAGACATTGGCCCTCGTTACAAGTTTGCCGGTCCGGAAACAATGTTGCCGGTAGGCTCACAGGCACCATTGTATCCAGACCGGCAAACTACGTGTTTGCCTGTTGTGGCCGCTGCGTCCGATGGGTCTGATCTTGCTGGGCGCAGCAGACACGGTAGGTAGACCCTTCACGGAAGCGCCGGCACCATTAACAACAGTGCCAGCGCTACCGATTCTGGACTCTATGGAAATGTGGACTTATATTTTACTGGTGCCTGACTTCCCGGGCCGCCGGACTTGTAATCTCCCGGAGGAACCAGGAAGTCAGGCGCCGGTAACATTTTATGAGTCCACAGGCAACCCGCTGGTAGCACTGGCAGGGTTACCGCCGGACTCGTATTGAGACCAATTGTGTCGATTCAGTTCAATTGATATGAATAGGATGATCTCCGAGGCTACATAAACAAACAAGGAGCAAGAAACAACACCGAGTTAAAGTAGCCGAGCAGGTTCAGCTGTGAGCGGAATATGGTACAAGCCGGCACCGCCTCCTAGGTAATGTGGTCAATTTCCTAATGAACCAACCAGTAGGGGACGCCATCACAAAAAGTAGAATTGTATTTTGATCAAACTTAGAATGCACATGCATGCTTGCTCAGGCTGCTTTTAAATAAAACCTGTGGCTCACCTTGAAAGTAGCCCCAAAGTTCCTCTGCATTTGCTTCTGTAAAAATTGATGTTGAACACTATTTATGTATTATGTGTTCTGATTTATAGTAAACATTACACTATAGAATACAAATCATTCAAACATTTTTCAGTTTGTGAGCAAAAATACTAATACGTCATGAGCGCAAATGCACTATTTACAAACAATTAAAAGCAGAACAAAATACAAAAAAAAATGCGCAGGTTGCAAATTCGTCGATACTTGTGTGCCATTTGAAACGCATTCAAGAAAAACAATGTTGATATAATTTCTCTGTTTCTTACAAAACGACCTAAACATGCATTCTCAACTCTTCTGTGCTACAACAATAAATAAACACGTTTTAACGTCGCTATGCTCTCCCGCGATTTACACAGTCTACAAATACTAGTTTCTCTCAGTTCCATATGTTTGGCACCAAGAATTTCTTCTGTTTCCAGAAAATTGAATCGAAATAGCATACAAATATTATTGTTCAATATCAATAATCATCGAACATATCCTTGTACTGTATTGTACTTCAGAAATACCTTCCTATAGTCTATCATACTCTTTTATTTTCCAAATGTCTATCTTTTGCACACCAGTCGTACTTAAGCAATTTATTTCTTGTTCCTGTTTGATCGTTTGACTTATTGGTTGGGACTAGTTAACCAGACATTCGATTTCCTTAAAAAAAAACTCCAACACTCTGAGACCATTCAAGGGTTTTTATTGAGAATGCAATGGGCCCCAGGGCCTCCATCTCTATCCCGCATTCTCGTCTATAAAGCACCAATCTTACCTAACTCAGGCGCCCCTATTCCCAAGGCTAGTATATACTGCAGATTCCACCCTCCAGTCTAAGTCAACAACACTGTGTGTAAAGACCTAAATGCCATATGCCTTCTCTATCTGGACTCATTCAGGGACTTGCTATCTGTCCCTACTTCATCCAGGGGTTAATGGCCTAACAGGGAATGTAAGTGTGCCTTACAGACACGCAGCCAGACTCAGTCTCCTTTCTATCATGTTCTTACTCTCCTCTCCCTCTCACTTCCTGGTGTTATATCACTACTCTCCACCATCCGACTCCACCCTCCTACTCTCCTACTCCATGTGTCTTTCTCCTTTAGTCCTCAGATATGTGTCTCTCTCTCTCTACAACTTGCACCTACCCTCTGAAGTCACTGCTACCTTCCTGATACTCCTATTCCCTCCTCCACATTACAACTCCCTCCACCGCACGACAGCTCCCTCCTCCACACTAAAACTACCACCCAGCCACTTTCCTACTCAAACCCCCTCCTTTCCCTCGCACAAGCATTTTACAAAAGCTCCATAGTCTTGCTCTCCTAGCCACATGTTACCCTCTCATGTACACTGACAATGCAATACCATTTCCATTCACTAACCAATACCTCACCTGCTACAGAAATTACCAAAAATCCGAAGTGCTATCACAAGTGTGGCTGTTTGGCTTTGAGTTCTGTTCCCCCAGTTTTGTCTTGTTCGAGTGTGGGAGAGTGCCGTTGGCTAGCTGAAGCTTTGTGCCTGCTGCAACAGAAACAACAAGAACTTTGTGCCCGCCCACCTGGCAAAACTCCTCCCACATCACCGCCCACAGCCTGCTGTCACCTGCCTCACTGCCATAATAGCACCGGGGCACGCGCATCTCGCGCGCGCATCCGAAGTGCTATCACAAGTGTGGCTGTTTGGCTGGGAGTTCTGTTCCCCCAGTTTTGTCTTGTTCGAGTTTGTGAGAGTGCCGTCAGCAAGCTGAAGCTTCGTCCCTGCCGCAACAGAAACAACAAGAACTTTGTGCCCGCCCACCTGGCAAAAGTAATTATGGATGTTGTTTTTCCCACAAACTCTATAAGGTTTTGAGTTGGAGTTCTAGTTTTGAGTTTGTGGGTTGCCAGCGCTGGTTTACTTCTCTCTATGGTGACGCCACTTTACTGACCAACTTATGTTATTTCCATTTCTCCTCAGCTCCTCCCACATCACCGCTCACAGCCTGCCGTCAGCTGCCTCACTGCCATAATAGCACCGGTGCACGCACATCTCGCGCACGCATCCAAAGTGCTTTCACAAGTGTGGCTGTTTGACTGTTCGGCTGGCCGGCGAGGGCGGGCGGTGATGGTTCTTAGGATTCCAACACGTATTTTTTGGAACTGAAAACGCTGTTTGGCGTGTGTCCAGACTGCGCCAACGGTGGAAAGCTGATTGATTTCTAAGTGCTGACTTAACCACTAGAGGGCGGTTACCTGCGCATTGTTCTACCTACGTTGATATTGTTAGAGTATACAGTTAACGTGTGCTGTCAAGACTAAATATATACCAAAGAAAAAAGAAAATATATATATAATATATATATATATATATATATATATATATATATATATATATATATATCGGTGCCTAAATCTATTTCTGCCCCAGAAAAATGGTTAAAAATCTGAGAAGCGGGAAATGCTGTTTAAACGGCTACCCAAATAACATGCCTGAAGGGAATGTGCCGGATGAAGATATGTCAGAAGAATCTGTAAATCAAATTAAAAAGAAGAGGAGGTGCGTGAGGA
The DNA here is from genome assembly GCF_040938575.1 of Ambystoma mexicanum. Classification (NCBI taxonomy): domain Eukaryota; kingdom Metazoa; phylum Chordata; class Amphibia; order Caudata; family Ambystomatidae; genus Ambystoma; species Ambystoma mexicanum. The sequence continues at coordinate 710,578,560 of NC_090934.1, read as the reverse complement.
ATGTAGTAGGGAGTAGTGTCCCTCCAGGTCCTACCAGTATGCATACTGGTATGGTCCTGTCTTCTAGCTCTACCATGTCAGAGAATCATGTTGCAGAACCATATCCCGCTCAATTAGACTTGTTAAAGAACAATAGTCTAGATGCTAATGATGATCAATTATACCCCTCAAACCCAATCTGCAACGTGCCAATTAATGACAACTCTCTTTTGGGTGCGTTTGGTGACGCTTCTATCCTCCCCCCTTCAGACACTTCTTTAGTGGCTCCAGTTGTCTTGGCTGAGCTACACAGCAGAACCCGTCTATCTAACAGTTCATCAACACCAGCCTCATGCTCTCGTGGGTTTAGAGAGCAGGTACACTTTCACGTGGCAATTGCTGCGAATTTGAACCAGTTAAAAGAAAAAGGGAAAAAGATATGGGTGTAGCAGCAAAGGGGACGAAGCAAAAGGCTAGTTCTCCGGCACACAGGCTCGTGGGTAGCCCAAGAGACATCATATACCCGCATTCTCCTGTGTTAGGATTTGACTTACATCAACATAAAGGCATCCCTGATCAGCCTCGCCAACCCAACTCATCGCTCCCCCTATATCCACTTGAGGATACACTAGTAGATCTCAACCAACAAGAACTTCAAAATTTCCCGGTACTGACTAGGATTTTGAACTTGTTAGATAAAGGGCATGAATATACCCATGGTGCCATTAACGCCTTAAGCTCATCTAACTCTGAAATATCGAACAGGCCAAGTAGAATTGAAGGGTTCCTGATGGCCCAGGAAAGATGCCACACATTCTGGCCGGATCAACTCCTTAATGGGAAACACAATATACAAAATCAACAAATGGCTCCACTCGGGTACAAGCCACCCAAACCGAGGTGTGTTAGAGTCCCCATTACAAACAATATGTGATAAAACTAAGCAGACAGAAGTCTTTATAGTTAACAAGCACAGTCAAGGCCCTATCCCGGCTTACATAGAAATTGCCAAACTTCAACATGAGCGCATACTGGTCTTAGAAAACATTCTGGTGGCTGCCAATCTGGTTCCTCCGGAGATATTGCGAGGCGAACAGGTTGAAAGTTCTGCAATGAAGATTCCAGTTATCAATCACATGCCGGACAGCCTGTCTGCCCTGACTGATTTAATTGACCTGAATGTGGCTCCTCTTATAGATACTCTACCAACCCCTGAAGACTTGGCAGAACAGAATGGGACCCAACAATCTGCATTCTTTATGTCTCGTAAAGCTAAAAAAGCTCCATGCTAGAGCATTGAAAAGGCAGGCACATACAAATGGTCAAAATGTTAATATTCGAACCGTGGTCCCTATTACAAAAAAAAGCAAAAAAACAAAAAAAACATTCCTCAGATCTCGAAGGTCAGTGGCCCGCACTCATTTTCTAAAACCGTTATTTTAAGATCTGCGGACGATATGATTATTGACCTTACTCAACGGAATACTGAAAGTCAATCACATTTAGAGGTTAATGAGTGTCTTCAAAATGAAGGACTTTCAGCCTTACCTCTTACTGGGCAGCCCATTATACATTCACATGAGATGACAAAAGGGGCCTAAGATCTTGATAAGGATGTCCATTCCCAAAGCTCACCTTATCTAATTCAAACACATTTGCAAAGGTTCTTTGTGAAAATGGATAAGAAAATTACATCATTAACTCAGCATTCATCAAACACAGTGAACCATTCTGAGGAACTCGGCAAAAATAGCAATGGGTCTAAGGTTGCAATGGGGGGTCAGAGCAAATTGGTTCCATCTAATAATTTAAAGCAAGAAGTGTCAAGGGACAATGGACACAGTAAATGGGTTCCCTAAAGTCGCGTCAGTATTAAATCCGAAAACACACACTTCTGGCTCTGTTCTTCCAAAACTGATTCCAGCAACAATTGATAGAACTCTTGTTGATGGTTCTAGCCTTGAATCGATGACAGCGTGTAAAGAAATACCCGCTGAGATGAAACTGGTGATGGGGTGGATCGCTGACTCGTCTAAGATAGATAAACCTAATCTAAATTGTGCCTCCTTGATGAAACTTTTTCACCAAATTCCGGCACTGCGAAATCTGGTATCTGATGATATAGACTGGAATAGACTTCCCCACTCGCCCAACTTTCGTGTGATTTGTAAATACCAAACCACAATAATTGCCTCACTAATCTGGAATCATCAGAAAGACCTAGAACAGCTAGGCTATAAAATATTGGCATGTTATTCAATGGAAGATGCTACAAGGTTCATTGAGTATCACGCTTCAGTGTTGTTACAAGACTTGAATTCTGATTCAAGGGACTCTCAGTTGGCAGCTATGAATGAAAAAATAAGAGTTCAATCGGAATCAGTAGCACAAATTGTAACAAGTCTTGCCTGGTTGGAACCTTTGATGAAGTCAATACTTAATGACATATCAGTGAAGGAAAAGTCATAAAACTATATTTTGGTGGTAAATTCTTGGAATTGCTGTGGGTTTAGAAACCTTTGCTCATGGTTCAGCAAGTTGCCGCTGAACAAGCACCCTGCAATTATTCTGGTGCAAGAAACAATGTCAATGTCGGATATGCACTTTGAAGGCTATTGTTCATTCTTTAACCATGCCGAAAGGGGAGATCTTGGGTGCCCTTTGGGTGGTCTTGCCATATTTGTGAAGAATGTGTATTGTGTTAAAGTGCGGCAAGTTTACTCTACGCCTGAGATGCTTGCTATTGAAAAAGCCCCTTGTTCTCTAGTGAGTGCTCATTTATTAATTATCTCCTTATGTTGTAATACTAACGCTATACACATTGAAGGCATAATTGACTGATTGAAAAACCTTTTGATGGACGTTGTTGCTGAAACTCCAAATGTGCAAATTATCCTAGGCAGTGACTTTAATTCTACTCTAATGTCAAATAGCCTTAGTAATGAAATACAAAATTATGTTTATGCTACTGCCTCCCATGAGAGAGGACAATTATGGGTCAAGTTTTTTGAAGAGTGGGATATGCAAATTGTGGCCTTTAATCCAAATGAATCGTTGGTTACATGGTCTCGGGGATCGAAATCCTTGACTATTGACTATATTGTGTTGTCAAGTAGCTTGTCTAATATGGCCTCTCTGTGTACTGTTTCGAAATCGTACCTGAGTGATCATTGTTTGTTGGAGTGTGCCATTGAGATTATGTATCCAATGTACAAACTTTTAAAATCATTGTCACTGCCAGAAATTGATAGGTATACTCTATCCATTAGGTGGAACCCAGGTATTTGCAGGCAATTGAATTTCCTAGTGAATCAGGACATTGTAATAATCAACCCTAATTTTATGTCTGCAGTGGAATGCAGGTCATGTGACCTGCTGAATGAAACTATGATCCACAAGCATCTTGAGCTTTAGGCAGTCCAGAAATCTTATGCACAAAGTAACAACTCATCTGGGGTATTTAGCGCATCAATTGTGAAATGAAAATGGCAGAAAAACATTGTGATTCGCACCTTGTTAAGGAACACTAAGAATATAAGTGAAAATATGGTGGAGAAAAAGGTAATCTTGACAAAATACAAAAACGATATTAAAACTTAAAATTTAGCAATTATCTCAAAAACAATCAAAAAATTATTTCTGATCTACTATTATTACTGATATTGAGATGGCAATTAAGAACTTGAAACCCTCCAAATCAGCTGGGCCAGTCGGTATTTTACCTTGTGTATTAAAAGATGATCCAAAGTTATGGGCAAGCTGCTTGAAATGTCGATTTGAGTATTTATTTCGAACAAAAACTCTTCCATCCTCCTGGTTATCTGCGATCTGCGATTGTGATCCCTTTGCACAAAAAGGGTTCGCTCAATGATCCGGGGAATTTTAGACCTATTGCGCTAATAGATGTGTCCGCTAAAATCTTTGCCGCATTAATCCTCAGAGAATTAAATGAATTTATTTCATCTCAGCGCATCCTTTCAATATTCCAGACTGGTTTCAGGAAAGGAATGGGCACCCAATTGAATGCTACCATTCTAGCGCACTTACTCCGGGTCTCTCGACTGAAGGAGTGTGGGCCAATTTATATGGCCCTCTTAGATCTTTCCTCAGTCATCAACAGCGTTATTAGAAAGTGGGGGAAAATGCAATCCCTGCAAATTCCAGCACATCTCATTGCCATGATTGCCCTCTTGCACACTAATACAAGAATAGACCAAACAGAGATTTTAACAGATCCTATACCTACCTTTATAGGAGTCAAACAAGGATGCAATCTAGCGGCCATACTATTTAACTTGTATCTGACTGATATTGACAATCTATGGTCGAATTGTAATTCCTTTCAGGTCAAATTAGGAACCCTTCGTATCAACTGGTTAGCCTTTGCTGATGATTTGAACCTGTTTGACCGGTCACCATTTGGTCTTCAAAATAAATTGCTGCACTTTGCTGAGTTTTGTGACAATCCTAATTTGACGATAAATCTGGCAAAATCAAATATTCTTGTCTTTCCAAACCAAGGAAAGATCACTCACTATCGATGGCACATCAAGGGGATCGTGATCCCACGGGCATTGGGGATGATTTATTTGGGTTATAATTTGTCTAATACTGACTCTGTAGCAAAATAGCAGACAGCAATTTCAATCAAAACTAGCCCATTGATCACACAGATGAAGTTCAATTACTTAAAGGTCTGCAGATTCTCTCTAATTCCACGTATTGAGTTTTATCTCCTTAAGGTAGAAGCAATTATTCCATACGGATTGGATCTGTGTACCTTAGCTATTGGCCTGGTCTTGAACAAAATTCATGGCAAGGTATGGAAAAAGGTGTTGCATTTACCCAATTCATTGCCCAACTCTATTATCATCCATGAATTAGTTCTCTCTTTGCTTGCATCAAAATGTTTATGGCGTAGGCTTTCTAACTATGCAAAGATGATAAATCCAATACCGAATTCACTATATGAAGATTTGGCCATCATGTTAATGAATGGCACCCCTAAATCTTTGCATATAGCTGCACAACTGTGCCAACAGAATTTGGACCCGATTGCAATGCATACAGAAGATTTGGTTAGGCGGCCACCAATAGTAAAATCAAAGCAGTATCAGTACGATTGGGCCATTAACTGTGATATGATTGGGAACTATACAGCGTATACAGAATATGCGAAATTTCGTCACAACCAGAAACCATATCTCTCATATATTAGGCAGTGTCCTTGCCACAAGGTTAGAACAATGTACATGCGTTTTAAATTCAACCTTTTGGCAACTAGAGATCGCATGAAACACTGGCAAAACTCTAATGAGATGTTATATGAGGATGGTTGCAGATTCTGTAAAAGCAATGTGAGCAAAACCCTAAAACATCTTGTTATAGACTGCCTTTTTCGAGAAAGAGAGGCAAAAACCTATGGGACCTCATGTGAATCTTGCAGATGGTTCAAACTTAGATCTGCTATGGATACAACGCATGTGGGGATATAGGCAATCTCTGTTAATTGCGCTGTTTCACTTTTTGACAATAATAGATAGAAATTTGGAACAACGAAGCCATATGTTGACCTAAACTGTTAATAGAGCATTGTTGCTGATGTTTCTGCGAACGATAGTGGGAAAAAGACCTGTAGATCGTTTTTGAGACGTGAAGAGTTGCCTAGTGTTGTAAATTGCAATCACTCCAACTATTGGGATTTGTTTAGAGTTTTCTTATTTAACTTTTAATTGATGTTTTAAATGCTTGAATTGATATTTTTTCTTTTTTCTTAATGTTGAATTTGCATTTTTTTAAAAACGTTTTCTGTAACATAAGTGTTGTAAAGATGTTCACATCAAAAACAACAATAATAAATAAAATAAAAAAAGAAATGACCTCTGCACTCCGTACCTCCTTCCTTCCTCCTGCTGGTCTCTTGGTCTCCCACCTGCTCCCCTGTGACCTCACCAGAACAACACACACCTCCCTGCTTCGAGTTACCCCCTTTATTCTCCCCCTCCTCTGCCATTGGATCCCTTGCCCCGACCAATCTGGCCCGGTCTTCAGCAGCCAGAAGGTGTTACAAGCAGCAAAGATGTTAAATAGAAGGTTAATCCCGCACCTTTCTTCTCACATGGCCACTGAAAAATAGTGATGGTGCTAAATGCAGTCTGTTCGGGGGTCTGTGCCAGGTTCATTCCCTGCCCATCTAGGTAGAAGACTGCCAGCTGCAGATGTTTGCCCACAGCACCTGGGAGTGTTGTGTGGCTTCTCTCGCAGCTACATATGTGTTGTTATGCTGGATTCCTCTCTCTTAGCTGGTTTTATGACCCTGGAGTTTCAACACAGGCAGCGAGGGATGCGGTCAGGTGGTTGGATCCAGGTCTGAAAGCAAATGTACCTGCTTGTGCGTCATCTCCATGTTAGGAGTCCTGTCCACCCATTACCTTTCTCAGTGGCTGTGTACAAGCTCTACAAAGCTACCAGGATTACTTCAGATGTATGATTTAAGTGTTGCATAACCATTGGCCTGCGGAGAAAGGGAGTCCCAGCATAGTTCATTTTTATGCCAATTCAACTTTCATATGTACCATGGGGAGGCTCATCCATAATGGGTGAAGGGGCGTTGACCCACCCATTTTGGACACACTGCAAGCCAGCCCAGTAAAATCACTGAACACTTCCTCAGTCGCAACAAGTGACTGAGGGCATTTATGATACATCATACTAAGCATGATAGGTGTTATTAAGTTCCTAGACTGGCATTTTGGTGCAGCAAGACTACCATTTCTTACAGTGGCATGTGATTTTATACTTGGCATCTTCGATAAAGCATGATATGTGTTATTGTATGGCTAGACTAGTATTTCAGAGCAGCCAATCTAGCCATATCTTACTGTGGCATGTTTTTTCTACTGGGCATCTATGATAAAGCAAACAAAAGTGTTATTACATGTCAGACTTTTTTATTGTGGCATCGCATTTCTTTTGGCAAAGCCAACAGGAGTATATTCTTCTGTGCAAATACTGGCACATATTGGCAGAGCCAGTTTGGACATGTTCTCTTATAGTATAATTACTAGCATTATGCACAAAGCAAATAGGAGTATGTTCTTATATGGTAATACAGTCTTGGATAGGTGCAGCCAGCATGGAAATGTATGGGCACAACCCGAGTTAACACGTGTTTTATAGTGGCTTATATTGTGGGGAAAGGCATCATGAGAATGCATTGGAAAATGCTGCTTTGCACTGCTGGTGACTTGCATCTATTGTATTTTTGTCATGCTTTATCTAACAAAACAGATTGCAAACTGTCTGGCTTTTGGCCAAATTTTTAACAGTGTTCTCCATAATACAACATTTTAACCCATTATTCAAAAAAGTTTTTAGGGGGAGAACCCCTACTCGAAACCCCCTTGGTAGGTTTGGGCTCTCCGGCTACCTTCAGTTGCTCACACATATTTGTGTCAATCATTTCCGCCTCTCCAAATAATAAATTCACCAGCCGCAACTGTACCTACCAGATAACACAGAGAAGGTGCTTTTGCAGACATAGATGGACTCCCAATGTGATTTATCAAAATGCAATCAATTGGTGGGGTTTCTGGCACAGATGATTCATCTCCCATTCGGGTGTAATTTTGTCATGAATCATGCTAACATACTCATGTCACTGTCCCAGTAATAAATTAAGATGTTTCTCTTGTCCAAAGATATGAGTGGAGATCCTAAGTGAGATGGCTGGTGGGAGGGCCTAATATGACTTCCCAAGAACGGTCCAGGTTTATCACGTGCAGTGAAGCCCATTACAGGGGCCTTTTTGCATCGATCCTATAAAAGGAACTGTCTATTCAGGTATTTCCCTTTGTCTGATTGTCACCTTCTTCCCCTTGAGATTACTCAATTTCCTTAGCGGAGGAGGCAAAAGATGAAGAAGAAGGAAACCTTCCTTTGGCAGACTTCTTCCTACAACGCCACCAGAGGTATTGTAATGTTTCGTTGACAATGTCTCTATTTCTGTAACTGGAGCACGGCACTGCAGAGGAGTTCTATGCTTCGTTGACTGAGGTTGCAGGCAAGAGGATACCCTCCGGTGCTGACTGGAATAGGTATCCTGCAGTGAGTACATCAATGCGTACAGAGAAACAAAGAATGCCCACAGCTGCACAGCACTGGTGGCAGAGTCCATTGCAAAGCAAATGTCAATGGGTTTGAGTCTGCAAGGAGCTTTATCAAGGCTAAGTGAATACCATACAACATATTAATAACTGTTCTTAACCTAGGTATCTGCAACGTGTAGCTGTTCAGATGTTTTGGACTACGACTACCATGTTCCCACACCATTGACTGTTCTGGCTAGTGCAGATACTTAACCAATGTTTGGAATGTTTGTTACGGCTGAAAGCATAGCTCAGGAGCAACGTGATTGTCTTGGAAGCAAGACAGCACTGAGCAGCATGGGTTCAATACTGGATCTCATGCTTAAAGTCTGGACTCTGGCATGAAGCGCAATATAAAAGCCACATTTCTAATGTGGAGAACAGGCTAGCTGTGAACATCTAGACCAAAGATTTGGTGAAACACCCACCCTCTGACAGAATCTATGCATATATAGCACCCAAAAAATGTTTTTTTAGTGTATGTCTATGTATAGTTCATTTACCTTTCACACAATATCAAAACATACAAAGAAATGTTCATTTTTCTGATCTTTACATAGCATAAATAAAAAACAAATTAACAATTTCATAATCAAGAATAAAAACAATATAAAATAACATCAGTTCATTGAGGGTCGCTTTGGTGCATACATATACGGTAATTCATAGTCACAGTTCATAGGAACAATTGTGCTCACCACTGATTACTAGACCCCGAATTTAAAAGGCCTATCTAGTTTGCCGCTGGCTAAAACTTACTTCCTAACCCGAAAGAGTGCACTGCAACTTGTACTGATTTGTTAACTGAATTGAGACAATATGACCATAAACAGTCACTTTTGGTTGCATCATAATTAGCCACTAGGCGACCCAGCAGAGTCATATACAATGGGCTAAATTCTTGAAATTCCTTCAGAACATGGTGGGCAGTTTCCATTTTGCCCAATTTCACACATATGCAGCATATCCTTGCCTCACTAGGAATGGCGAGATCAGGTCCCACAATAGCCAAAACCGGAAGTTTGTTTATTCTCAGAAGTAATACACATTTGAACATTGTCGGCGATGGACATAATTTCAAATAGCCCTGTGGTTCTTTGTATTCATAGACTACATAGGGCATCTCTTCTCGATAGCTTTTTAGCGTGCTGAGGTAGTTGTGATTGGAGCCCCAGTCCCACTTCTCCAGTGTTGCCTCAAACTTGCCCTTCTGAGAAGAGTAATCTGATTCCCAGTTAGGCTTCCGTTCCACCATTTTAAACACTTCCTTTGCCATATAAGCACATTTATTATTTCTCTTTCCTGGTGGTTTCAATACCTAGGAGGTTCGATAATGAACAAATGGGAGACAATCCAGATTTTAGTTTAGAGGTGGCCACTTCTTTTTAAAACTTGAGCTATTAACGAAGTTAAGCCCAGTTCCAACCTTAGTATTTCTACAGGCATGCTGGGGCCAGTCCCTAGGACAGACCTCCAAAATGTTCCATCCAAGACCTCAACCAAGACAGATCCTCATGCACAGTGCCTCCAGCCTGTATGGAATGGTACCACTAAACCTCTGCCTAGATAGGGCTAAAATGCCATGGAGGCTAGAGCCTGAGGTTTCTTTAATACATCTTGTGAGAACCTGAGTCAGGACAATTGCCTTGTGTTTTTTTTCAGCAAATAATGATGCATAATCACAGCTGGTCGTAATCTGCAGACCCAAAAATGTATACTTAGAGACTTGTTCTATATGCTGCTCTTCCACTGTCGTCTTAGGTGTCGGCATCTTTTTGTAGGCATAATGCATGTATTTAGTTTTCTCAAAATGTATTTTCATGCCATTTGCCTCCACGTACTTACACAGTGCAGTTAGAGACCATTTTAACTCAGAGAACGTATGGTCGCAGAGAACAAGGTCTTCAGCGTATAGTAAACACCTGGACTTAACACCAGCAATATTTGGGGGATGGTTTGCAACTTGGTCCAAATGCTGAGGCATGTCCGCCAGGTACAGATTGAAAAGTAGAATAATACAGTAGAATAATGAGAAGAAAAAAGGGTAGAGCCAGGAGAGCAAACATGAAAGGAGAACGGGGGCGGGTGAAAGCAGTCAATTGAGAGGTAGGAGATACCAACATCATGATAGGGCAAGAACTAGATCTTAACATTGAGCAGGGTCTATCGGCTCTCAGAAGAAACTGGCTGGCAAACCCTCAAACAAGTCATAATTTGAATAGGTTGAGAGCCGGAGGTAACGCATAGAAAATAACAGAAATAAGTTTCAAGCATGAAATAAACTCTTTGACAATGTTGAACGGTGGGGAGCAGCAGATCCTAGGGGCAAGACTACCAAAGCAACTAAGAGAAGAAGTCACACATATTAGTTAAGGAAGTGAGAGAACGAGGAGGGACTAGCCTAAGATCAAGATAAGTTGGATTGAAAAATAAAGACATCCAGCAATGGAAACTAAAGGTTACATTCGGAAACAATTGATGTTCCCAAGCCACATTGATGCCATATTCCTTGCTGTGAAGTGCTAGGAACCATTTCTCTTCAGCCTTGCAAAACAGGTGTTCTGTGGCTGCGTGATCTTGAACGTTTTGTACATTGTATAAAAAATTGTCAAACAATTAGCGTAACTGACATGCTTGGTAAAAAAAACATGTTGTGCTAGTGGCGAGCAGTTATCTTGTTTTCTGATTGCTACAAGATATTCAGAAATCAGCTTATTCATAGGTCTTTAGATTTTAGGGACATGTGCACAGTCGAAGGTAAACCTCATAACAGGTTTGACAATTGACGAAATTATGTACTTCAAAAATTGTGTGACTTTTTAAATGAAAAAGTAGTTTGCTTGGTAATTCCAAAGGGGCTAGACTTTGCATTCAGAGTGTGAAAATTCCCTTGGCCGTATGAGGCGGCCGTCTTCTTACCTGGCTGTTTGGATCTTGATTTCACTGGGGCAACGGGATGCCCTTGCTCCTCCAGCATGTGATGCTGGGTTGATCATTAAGGATGCCATCGAGATCAATGTCCATTTTCAAGAGGTGACCATGTTTTTTGGGAGTATTGTGCGCCACGTTACTTTGGTTGTGTTAGTACTGATGAATCTCAGTGGAGTATGGCCAATCGTGCTCATACCATACGTTTTTGGGGTCAACAGGCGATGTCTGTGTCGAAGAAATACTTCCTCTTTCGCTGTAGTTCTTGGGGCTGGGGTGTTACCACTGTGATGGAAACAAAATGCACTCACATTTGCTTGTGTGTAGAAGTCTGATGCTAAACTACAGTTCCCTCGCACACTTAGGAATTACCCTTATAATCAACTGCTTGGTATGAGCATTTCCGGCAAGTATGGTGAAGTTGGCAGCCATAGGTTTTCTATTACTACTTCTCTATGCAGACTGTTTCTCGGCAAAGACTTCCAGAAACAGAACTGTGTTTACTGCTATCTCCGCTGAATTTTCTCAGGGCCCCTTCAGACACAGGTTGCACCACGGCTTGAGACCTAAGCTTCCAAGACTGACTTCTTCTTACAAGGACTCCTCCGTGGCTGTGATGCCCTCCTCTTCACAGAATGAAACACATATAGCTGCCCTGCTGCAGGTTACAACAGAACGTACTCCAACGCCTCGGTTTGATCTCCAGAAGTGCACTGGGGGAGAGTGTGCGCTATCCTAGGCCCTGGTTGGATGCTCGGTCCCTTCGTAGTAGAGAAAACATGTAGGAAAACAAATTGCCCACAATGTAAAAACATGACCTGCCCATAAACCTCAGAGTGGCATCCATAAAACAAGCAAACGAAGATACCTGCGGCCTCAACCATATGGGTGGATGACGTGGTCTCTCTAGCCCTAGAGTGTCACAGGGTTGGCTGTCCGTGTCCCTGCTCGAAATAAACCACCTGATATTTCCAGCCAAGAGGGATCTTTCCTCGTGCTTGATATATGTCACCTTAGGACCCCCCCTCCCCGCCAGGAAGGTCTCAGGGAATAAACATTCTTAAAGAGTGGACGAGAATGACCCAGGTCCCAACTTGCCATGGAGTCCACTGCTCTGCAGCGTGTCTGACCTGTTCCTGACACCACATGGGGTGCACACGATCGTCTTTGATTGGCAAAGAACGAGTTAAACTTTTTACGGAACTTGAAATGTTATGCATAGCACGAAGCGTACCTGTGTCAGAAAATAGCTACACACGCGACTTGGACAAAGGCTCTTCTGAAGAGTGTGTATATATTTTGAAAATAGTACAGCCCCCTTTGACACGTTAAGTAGCCCCATGCCAGGTGTGAAATAATCAGTCTCAGCTTTTAGGCTCACGTGATCGTTCATTCTGTTACTTGTAGGTCTGCATTTATAAACTGCACAGCAGTGCAAACTGACACGTGCTTACAATGCCAAGACTTGCATAACAAGATTTAAGAGCCCTGTTTCGGCATATGTTTAGGAAACTAATGTGACTGAAGTAGGTGGGTGACAAAAGTGGGCGGTGGGTTAAAGAGTATTAGTTTGTTCCCACAGCAGTCCTTGTGTATGCAACATAGAAAGCATGTACATGTGTATGTGGTTTAAATAGTGCGAATGTAGCCAGCAAGCAGCTGAGTATTGCACAAAAAAAGAGAAGAAGGCAGAAAGAGAGAGAGAATGACAGCGAGAATGTGAGAGAGAGCGGGAAGAGAGAATGAGAGAAAGCAAGAATGAGAGAATGAGAGAGCAAGAATGAGCGAGAGAAAGAGAGAGAATGGGAGCGAGAGAGAGAGCAAGAAGAGAGAGCAAGAATGAGAGAGAGAGAACGAGAGAAAGCGAGAAGAGAGAATCAGAGAGCAAGAATGAGAGAATGAGAGAGAACAAGAATGAGCGAGAGAGAGAATGGGAGCAAGAGAGAATGAGAGAGAGAGTGAGAAGAGAATGAGAGCAAGAATGAGAGAGAATGAGAGAGAGCAAGAATGAGCGAGCGCTAGAGAGAGAGAGAATGAGCGCGCAAGAGAGTGAGCAATTTAGAGAGCAAGAGAGAGCGAGAGAGACTAGGAAAGCCTGGTGCAGGGAGGCCAATGAAAAGGGTTCATTCTATTGGGCTCATGCATGTAGTCCTGCAGAGATCTTTGTGGGATCTACCTGCATATATTCAAATTCTGACAGGGTCCTATAGAACTTCTATTCTTTAAACAATGGACAAAATGAGTGCCATACCATTGGGAGTTCCTACCAGTTAATTGTAATGAGATGAGGATAGCATATAAAAGGTTAAACTTCAGCCTGGTCACAGGAGCCCGCAGAAGAAAACACTTCAATTGTATAAATATCTCTCTTTTCGTTTATTAGGACCTATGCTCTACACGGGTGTGAAGTTCGAGTTACTCCACTATCCTCGAATAATCGATGCTATTTCTCAAAAGCGTACACCATACTTTAGTGCGAAATTTAAAGGATCCAACAATCCCTCCCAAACAAATAGATGTTCCGTGGGGCAGAGGGGTTGCTAGGGGGGGGCTAAGGAGGCTAAAGCCCCGGGTCTCTTGGTTGTAGCCCCAGATAAAAGCTCAGTGGATACACCCAAAAGGCCAGCTAGCCCCGAGTCCCGACAGTCCCAAAATTAGTGTAGCCCTGGATCATTTCCAGACGTAGCAACACCCCTGCTGTGGGGTAACCAAATGTTTAAGAGGATAGTGTGGCCTCATGACACTGGTGCGCCACTTTTCCAATCCTGGATTATCATTTAACAAACAAATGCATTCTGAGGAATATAGTCTTCTTTCATTCGCACAAAATGAACTAGACCATGATTTGTAAACGGGGAGCAAAGGGCTGGATACGCGATGCAATGTTCGGCTGTCACCCCCTAGGTATGACGTCTTTCTGCATTTCCTTGCGGGTGGCCTTGGTTCACTGAAATCCTCTATGAGGGAGCAGATCAAGGAAGCACGCTGTTTACCGCGTACATCAGCAGACGGCCTAAAATGGCCTACCCTCTGGGATTAGCCCGGAACCCCTGGGGTGTAACACTGTTCTTCGGGTTTCCGGGGAAGAGTGCGCATTCCCCGGAATTGTTAATGTTAAAGGTATTTGTACTGTGCACCGTCACCAAGGGAATTGGTCCCCAGGCGCTCAGGCGGATCTGCAAAGGAGAAGGCGGGTTGGGTTAGTGAGGAGAAGAGGGAGTAGGCTACAAAGAGAGGTGGGGTCCCGTTGGCAGCTCCAGTTCGTTATACACAGTGCGCTGAGCTTTGGAATTCAAATGTAGGGAGGGGCAGTGATCCGTGGCTGGCTTCACTCACGGGTGTGGCCACGTAATTTAAAGACAATCCTAGGTGATTCACGGCGGCATCAACGTCTGCTTTTCAGGTTGTGCAGAAGGCGCCCTCCTTGAGTTATGACTTCCCACTGCTTCTGTTTTGCCTGAAGACTGAACATTAACGTAACAATGGCTCCCAGCAGCACACATGAAAACCTGTGGATTTTAAAAGGGGTGTATGGTATGTTTTGTAGTAACATAATGTTACTAGCACCGTTTGCCACATTTGCATGGGCATACTTTAGGGTGACCACTGTCCCAGTATTTGATGCTCTGTCCCCCTATCTCCAGATGATGTTCATATTGGAAACTGCAGTGGTCCCAGTTTTTTGTAGTAGTTCTTCATAGCTGGCAAGCAGGAATACCCAATCTCGCACAGAAGGAATGTTGCATTTTACAACTTAAGATAGTGTTCGTTTATGATGAATTCATTATAATATGTGTTTCTATGAAGAGCAACACTTAAAACCCCTTGTCCCCCAAATGCTACTGAAGTGTAGTGCCTTGACAGCCACTTTCAAGAGTTAGTCCTACAAAACAGATGAACCGCTCAACATCATCAACTCTGAAACCATGGTTATAAACCTAACTACGAGCCCAAAAACCAACATCACATTCATCCTGGTGTACAGACCACCGACATACGATGCATCCTTCGTCAACACCTTCATAGAAGCCATCACCAACATAGCCATCAAGCACGAACACCTAATCATCCTCAGGGACTTCAACATCTGGTTTGAAGACAGACACGCCAACTCCCTAAACTCACTGATTGGACAACTCACCACCATGAAACTATGACAGCTAGTCAAAGTGGCAACACACTCGGCAGGACACACCCTCGATGCAATTTTCACCAAGGAAAAACTCATCACCATGGCACCGCCGAAACAAATACTGTGGAGCGACCATCTCATCATCCCATTCGTGATCACCCTGCCAACTCAAGTCTACATCCAACCCACTAAACTCACAACCATCACAAAAAGAAACTGAAAACACATCAAAAAGAGAAACCTATTTGAACAACTGGAGATGACCAAACCCTCAACTACAGAACTAGAGCTAGCTGATCTAGATGGGAAAGCGGCGCTACTACACAAATGGATTGCAGATACAATTGACAAGATCGCCACAGAAAAACCATTCACCTCATCAAAAAAAAGAGCAATGGCAAAATGGTTCACCCCACTACTAAGCTCCATGAAAAAAGAAAACAAAAAGATGGAACTGGAATGGAGGAAAGAATACAACCCAGACAAAAAAACACTCTTCCAGAAACAAATCCGCGCATACAAGAAGGAAATTCAAAAGGCGAAGAGAAGGCATTATGATGACAGAATCACAAATGCCACCAACACACAAAAAGAAATGTTCAACATCATCAAAGAGATGAGAAACCCACCAGGCTGCGACAACACCCCACCCCCCTCAGAGAAACTATGCAATGATCTGGCAGACCACTTCAAGAAAAAAATCACTGAAATCCGACAAACCATACAAAACAGACCAACCAACCACAACACACAACCAAAAGAACCCAACACAGAACCACAGCACAAACTCCAAAACATTCCTGAAATATCAACAGAGGCATTCGCCATGTTGGTAAAACACAGCAAAAAAGCAGGATCACCCATGGATCCCTGTCCCCCGGACATGTACAAATCAATCCTTGCACAAGTAACACCAGCAGAATATTACAGAAACCTTCTAAATCTATCACTAGCAACAGGTACTGTACCAAGAACCTTCAAATCAGCATATATCAAACCAATTTTTAAAAACACAAGTGGTGACGTAGAAGACCTCTCCAACAACAGGCCGATTTCAAACATTCCCTACCCAGCAAAACTCCTTGAAACCTATGTATACAAACTAACCAAAGAACACATAGAAAAACACCACCTGCTAGACCAAGCTCAAGTCGGTTTCAGACCCGCAAGAGGAACAGAAACAGCACTACTATCCATCTGGGACGACCTAAAAACAAACGCAGACTCAAACACAACCTCAACCCTTATCGTGCTTGACCTCTCCACAGCCTTTGACACAGTTAGCCATGACACCTTAACCAAAAGACCAGAAGACATAGGCATAACAGACAGAGCACTACTCTGGACTAAATCATTCCTAGCAGACAGAACAGAAACCGTATGGATTAAACCCTTCAAATCCACCCCACGAGTTAACAACTGTGGCGTGCCACAAGGATCCTTACTATGTCCACTGTACTTCAACATCTACCAGACTCCAGTTATCAGAATCTTCAAAAAATACATTACATGCTACAACTATGCAGATGATACTCAAATCATCTACAAAATCGAAGACACCCAAGCCGATCACTCAACCCTAATCGAGTGTCTAAAAGGAGTCTTCAACTGGATGAATACTAACAATCTGAAAATCAACCCAGGAAAGATAGAAATCATGATCATATCCAAAGACCAAGAGAACGAAACCGCCATCCCATGGCCAACGGAAATGGGAACCGCACTATCACCATCTAAGGTAGTAAAAAATCTGGGAGTCCTGATGGACCACACCCTAACCTTAGAACCACAATTAAAGGCAACAGTCAAAAAATGCTTCTTCCTCCTCCACACGGCAAGAAGAATCCTACATTTCCTCTGCTTCACGCACAAAACACTCACAATCGTCACCCTCATCATGTCAAGAATCGACTATGCAAACAGCCTCTACCTCGGAATACCAGAATACCTCCTGAAGAAACTACAACGGATCCAAAATACAGCAGCCAGACTACTACTCAAACTATCCAGAAGAGACCACATCACTCCTGCCCTAAAAACACTACACTGGCTCCCAGTAAAACATTGTGTCACCTTCAAAACAATGTGCATAAATCACAGGGCAATCAGTGGACAAGGAACATAATTCCTACAAAAGAAAATAACAATCTACCTGCCAACGAGACTCCTCAGGTCAAGCAATGAAATCTGCCTGGAACAAAAACCTTACCTTAAGAAAAAACTCTGAGGCACCTCCTTTTACCACTTAGCCGTAAAAATCTGGAACATCACCCCAAAAGAAATAAGAAACACCAAAGATCACCTGAAATTCAGGAAATTACTAAAAACCTGGTTCTTCAACACCACAGACTCAAAGTGAAAACCGAAACATCAGAAAGGAAAAAGGATGCCTAAACTTAAGAGGACACTGACAACACCCAGATCCGACTAAGAAACTCCCACCACAACTAGACAGGTAATGCCAATTCAAAGAGAACACAAGCGACACCCATTAAGACAGAATCAATAACCCGAGCCAATCCCAGCCAACATCCTCACTCGCCCCATAATTGCTACCAGGTACCACACTGTTATAGAGTTATTTAAATGTTAGAAATCACCACACTGGAACTGAGTTGTGGATATTAGTAGGTACACTGGCCGTATGAGTGGAAAAAGAAAGGCAGGTAAGGTTATGAAGGAAGTAGATGGAAGTGGAGGCCAGATGTGAAAGGGACTGTGAGTACCTGACAAGTCCAGATCAGGACAGAGGCGCAGAATGCACACCCCAACTGGGGAGATTACACAAACCCAGCGCCTCACTTCGAGACAGAAATGCCAACTAACCAATCCACTAACAATTTCCCCCTCTGCATACACCTCTCAAACTCCAAACCAAACACAACCACAAACCTACAGCACAACAAACCGCACAAACTTCACTACATTGCAACAACAAAACATAAAACACACATAGACTCACACAACAGTACACAACGACTACCGGCCGCAAACACTGCAGGCCCAGCCAAAGGACCCACTGGGCTGAGGCCGCCAACAGCACATCACTGCTCCCTTGCACTTTTCCAGCTTCCTCCTACTAACTCACCCTCCCTTCCTCTTTCAGAGCCGCCAGAGCGCCAGGGGACCACTCCGGTGGCAGCATTGGGTTGAGCCGTCGGCCCATCGGCCCGTGGCCGATAAGAAATCATGGAGGAGACCTGGGGGCCGGTTCCTGAAGCCCATGCTGGGCCGGACTCCGGCCCAGGCATAGGCTTCACTGTACTTTCACACTTCAGGAACCAGCCACCAGGACCTCTGCCTCGCCACCGCCGGACGGACGCAAGTTGCAAAGGATCTGTAAGTAAGTAACTTACAGATCCTTTACAATTGCAGCCCCGTCGCCGCCGGGCCGCTGCAGATGCAGAAAAAACTGCTGTGGCCCGTGACACCATGGCTCAGGCAGCAGTCAGTGTTACAAAACACTGGGAGAAAGCCTCAGGCTGGGCGGGGCTGCCTCAGCCCGGCTTGCTCCCTCCCAGTGTGTTGTATTACAGACTCTGGCTGCTCTCCGCCAAGTTGCAGCAGTGGGTGGAGCGGGTATTTTAATCCGCTTCTGTGATATACGCTCCATCAGAGCACTTAAGGTTGCACCGTGGGAACGGAGGTGAGATGCACACCAGGTTTTTTCAAATGCACCCGTCTGATGAGGGCTCATGGACGGCCCCCGTGCTGCATGGGCTGCGTTAGTGGTGCAAGTACAAGTAGCTGGCATACTTGATCTATATGCCGGCGAACTACCATGGCCTAAAAAGAGGTTTGCTTTCTTCTTTTTTCGGTCGGTCGCTGGGCGAAGCAGGCAGATTAATGGGGGTGCACATGCCGCAGGGGAAGTTTTTTATATGTAGATTTCATTTGGATGCTGAATTGTGTGCTCGATGGCATCATTTCATTTTTTATATATGCGCTCTGGGCTGGCCGATCTGCCGCATGGGCGGCTGTTGATGTTTAATGTGGTTGTGTTTAAACGAAAGGGACGTTGATTTACATGCTGGATACCGCTTTTTTCAATCTTGAATTATGATGCGCCCAGGGTTGGCCGCTGTGCTGCATGGGCATCGTGATGCATAACTACATCTATTCCAGAGCATAGGAACGGACAATTATTTCCTTCTGGGCCATGCACTGTTTAGAATGTTTGGATTATAGGATGCAAAGGGGGATTCACATTTTGAGGGGCAGCTGGGGGGAAGGGCCGCCGTACCATGCGTGGCTAACCTCTATAATTCACTTGTTAAACATTTCTATGGCCGCCAGGAAACATGGGCTGTTTTTTACGCGTTGCCAGGATTAGACTGCGTGAGTGGGGGAGCGTGTTTTTACTCGAGGATCTGGGAGGTCATACAAGGTGCTTAATGGTTGTAATTTCGGATTGAATCCCCGGATTCAGTTACATTACAGACAGTTTGAGCATTTCAGTTGGCCGCTTTCATTCAAGTGCTTTGTTAAGTGGGGGGCTGTTTTTAGCTCTATTTATGCAAACGCCAAATGATTGTAGGCATAGAGGTATGGGCCAGGTGCTAATATGTTCATATGGGCCAGGACTAGAGTAAACTTGCTTAACACGGGATGCTTTGGAAGCACGAATTTAGGATAGGTGCAGCATTTGGGAATATAAATTAGAGCGGTTGTGATGATCGCGGCCTCGTGTTTCCTCGTAAAGGAGGGTTGGGGATTGTAAAGGTTGTGCCCAGTGCAGTACGGTCCCACGCTGCCGGGTTGTTTCCACAGGCCTAGAGGGGCAGGTTTTTCCCGTTTGAATTGCAATGCATGTATAGGTTTAGATGGCGTGCCTCCCTTAAGCATCCTTTTGGATAAACATGTTAGAAAATGGGATGAGCCGCATTTCCGTTTCCAGGCAATTACAGCAAGGAGTTGGGGGGGCGAGGGGGGAGTGGGAGAACGGCGTTATTATCTCAAAATGTATACATTATTTGGGTCCCTTCCAGTGCATACACTAGGCTCTCGGGGAACGACTATGCTATTTGGCCTCCGAGCAGCGTGATGGAAGAGAGCGTGGAGCAGGACAGCGAGACTGGATGCACAGAACAGCTGCCTTCCACAGCCTCCTCCAGCATGCAGTGTTTCCCATTTTAAACATAGGACTTTCTGTGGTCGAATAAGAGAAAGTATGATGACGAGGAGAGTGTATATATTATCCAGAGTTGTCCCATTGCTTTGGAAAATGGTCAAGCATTGTATTGCTCGCCACTGTCACGTCATGGGGAGACAGAGATAACGATCCTACTAGGCCAGGTGACATTGAGATCGTGCAAGTGCAAGAAACTATAAAAAAGAGCTTAAGCATAAGTGCTATGCAGTAACATATCATTTGGTCTTGGGCATCTGCTTACATTCACAGTAATTTGACAATATGGATCTACACACACAGATATGAATGATACATATGGTGATCCTTTCTTGTAGGAAATGTATATCACATTAGTGAAATCATAACCCTATTTTTCGTAGTGTACTTAGGAACAATGCTATTTGATACCACTTCCTGTTTTGTCAAGGGGTGAAAGGTTGTGTTCATGCCACCCCTGCGCCTCTGAGCTGTGGACCCGGTCAGAGAACTGTATGCAAAGTTATGTTATTTTATGAGTTGTGTTGTAATGTAGCATTTTCTGTAAAGTCGTGAATTGACGCGATTCACAGATGATGGTTTGAGGGCCACGTTTTTTGAGGCGCGGGGTGGGCCACTTTTTTGAGGCAAGGGGCGGGCCACTTTTGTTTGGGTGTCCGGGCCTATTTCATGTCCCAGTCCGACCCTGTCCGGTGGTAATAGTGCGTGGTACAAATGTCCTTTAACATTGACATTTTATGTTAGTTGCCCTGTCCCGGTTTTTTACTTTTTAAATCTGGTGACCCTAGTATACTGGCTCATTTTCTAGCTGCGGCACAGTGCATGGGTGCAATGAGGTGAGGAGGAGTGGGTCCACATTACGATGAGAATATGGTATATATCACCCAGCCTGCGTGTGAAACTTTTGTTTTTGTTTACATGTGCGCGAGGCAGCTAGGTGGAGCCGTGCATGGTTGTGGGCGTGGCATCGTGTTAAATCTATCTCAGGTCTTTTGATTTTGAAATGTAGGCCGGTCTGTACATCAGCGCGCAGAGGAATGAAACAGAGGGTCAAGGCACGACGTACTCCAGAAATGAGGATGCGTCAAACACGAGTATCACAAGAAGATGTGTACGAGATGTAACAAGACACGGTTTTCTTAAAACCTAACGGTGTCAAACGCATCCTCATGGCTGGCCCAGGCTGCTTTTCCAATTGAATCAACAAAGAAACCATGGCAACAATCTCCCAATCGGTAACCGTGCCCTGCAGGTGGACTCTGCCCCTCCCTGTCTCACGCTGCTGCCATTGCCTGCGTGACCCCACGTCAGAACGTGACCGTCGGAATGTTGACCAGCACTAAAGCAATCAGTCATAATTGGGGCGGCCTGGTTACCTGTTGGCGTTGTTAACACACCAGACATGACGTTGTTTGCGTTCCCTCCCCTCGTCTGCGCAACTGCACGCAGGTGACTTGCTGTCAGAAGCTGATGCTGCCTTTATGAAGCTATGAAATGAGAGTCAGATTCAAAAAACAGTTATGGTTGGACTCCGGTCTTTAGAGGTGCATTCCAAATCATTATTGGTGGGCCCAATATGCTAATGGGTGTGGCCTGGATCATTAATGAAAGGCGGGCGAATGCAGGTCCAATTTTATATTCTGTTAACGCGGAGAAGCGGACATGCTTGGAATGTAGTTTCCCTGCAGACAAGACCTTGGAGTTTTCTATACCAACGTGCATTACGTATGTGGTTAATATGGTAATCTGTTCGTATATAGAACACAATAGCTCAGAATGTCGACCGCACACAAAGCTGCAATGCAATCTCTTCACCTACCAGCGCCGCGTGCTTCCCCCCACCCCCTCCCCACTAGGGTACGAGCAAAGTAGCTTCAGGTCGTTGAATCTGGGCGTTCCAGAACACTGACAGTACGCACCTTAATACCTGCTCATTCAAATATGAATGGGGCCCTTCCAAGCCGTAACGGCTCATATGAATTGGTGTACAACTTTCCGGCAATTTCTGTTGCAGAACAGTCGACAGATGTTTTATGCCCAATGCCTAAAACGTATCAATATTCCATGTAGAAAATGATAAAATAACAGTGCGTTATTTAAAACCCATGTCTACATCTTGTTCGTTTTTTAAAGTTTTTTTTTATAGGAGGAATAGGTTTTGATTGTTCTTTGGCAACTTTATCTGCAGCCTGCACCAAAGCTCTGAAGGTGGCAAGCCTGGCTGACCGATTAACCCTGGGGTCTGCAACCTTTGGCTCTCCAGATTTTTTAAACAAGACCCCCTAGCCATGTGAGTCAATGCTGATGGATCATGGGAATCAGAGAAGGAACTGGTACAGTCAGACCTTTTGTGGACCTTGCTTGTATTCCCCGCTTGCACGTGCCACTGAGTGTATTTAAAAGGGTTTGTAGCAGAAAGTGCTATAATTTTCAGCCCAGCGGAGATGGTTAGTAAATAAAGGATCAATTAAGTGTGCATCCAAAAAAAGACATACATTGAATTTGTACCAATCCTTTTTTAAGAAGAGCGCTAGTAAAATTGTACATCATCCATTTCCAAGTCTTGTGAGGGGTGTGCATTTTGCCTTAAATATGTGGCAGTGACTGAGCAGCAGTTCGGGGTGTCCCCCCCACCCCTCAACCCCTGAAAAAGAATGGGTTAAAATAGTGCCACAGTTTACAAATGGTTTTGACACATAGCACATGACAAACCTAATAGATGCAAGTCATCAACAGTGCACAAGAGCATTTACCAACACATTTCCATAATGCCTTTGCCCACAATATATGCCAGAAAAAAGTATTTTTTATGCTGGGTGTGCCCATACCCGTCCATGCAAAATGCACCAATACATGTTATTATTACCATATAGGAACTTACTTGTGTTGGCATTACCAGTAAAAAATGCCAGGCCACAGTAAGAAAATATGTCCAGACTGGCTGCACTAATGTAGGCCAGTCTAGCCATATAATAATATTTATGTTTGCTTTAACCTTGATGCCCAGTAAAAATATGCCCTGCCACAGTAAGTATATAAGGATAGACTGGAACCTTTAATGGGGCCAGTTTAGCCCTGTAATAACATGTTTTTGCTTTACCTTGATGCCCAGTAAAAAATGACATGCCAGAGAAAGAAATTTAATTCAAACTAGCTGCACCAAAGCAGACCAGTCTAGCCGCTTAATAAGACTGACTGCTTTACCATTGATGCCCAGTAAAAAATGCCATGCCGCAGTAAGACAACATAACTGGACTGGCTTCAAGAAAATAGGCCAATCTAGCTGCATAATAACACAAATCATGCTTACTATACCATTGATGTTCAGTAGGAAAAATAAATGTCATGGCATTGTAAAAAAAAGTAGATACAGACTGGTTGCACCAATGAAAAAGAGCCCAGCAACATGAAACACTCATATTGCTGGCTTTACCCTTCATGACAGTGAAAAATCCCATGCTTCAAACAGTAGGCCATTCGAGCTAAGTAATAACATTCAGCATGCTTGTTTTACCATTGATGCCCAGTGAAAAATGCCATGCCACAGTAAGAAAGGAGATCCAGACTGGCTGCAGCAATGAAAGCCAGTCTTGCTTTACAATAGCACTCATGGGTGCTTTATCCTTGATGCCCAGTATTAATATCATGCCACAATTAGAAAGTAAAACTAGACTTTCTGCACCAAAAAATGACAGTCTAGCTACATAATAATCATTACAAAGGAGTGTGGGAGCTGCTCTACTGGAAATGAACATGGGTCAAATACCCTGTTCTATGGAATTTCTCCCACTCAGGGGGTCTTCAACCACATTTTAGCTCACTGCACCATTCACAAAGACGAAATATCCCTTTGCATATCAGTCTGGTCCCACCCACAAGAGCAGTGCAGCAGCAACATGCTAGGCAATTCTCCTCTGACCAAGAGTACCATCAGCAACTCCAGACAAGCATACAAGCTCTCATTCCCACAGCATACACTTCTCCCTTACTCGCGCATTCAGACAACTTGTATGCACACATAGAGACAAACACATTATACAAAATACACATTTACATTTCACTTAACTCCTGCTTGCGCCTTCATCATGCAGGGGAACATGACCAAAAGCGTTGTCCGGTCAAAGGATCGAAAAAAAAAGGATTGAATGCAATAGGTTCGCGTCAATAGGATCGAAAAAAAAGGTCTAATGCCTTTTTTTAAATGTATCTTTTTTTTGGGGTTTCCGTATAGGAAAAAAAGTGTTTTTTACACCAAAAAATTCCACCTATTTGTTTTCGGTCCTTTTGATTTGACGCTATTGCATTTCGATCCTTTTGATTCGATCCTTTGACCTACAACCACCAAAAGCCCGTCCCATGCAGAGCACGCTGACTGAGCCACATTTCACAAGTGCGACCAGCCTCTTATTATTTCACGCTACACATAGGGCTCCATATTGAAAGAAAGAAAACAATTGTGTGAGAGGACGTACCCCTGCTCATAGCAGGTAACACAGTCCCCTACCAACAATGGACTGTATTGCCTGCCTGTCAGGTGAGGGGGTGGTGCGCCCCTCACTTATACTAACGAGCCGCCACTGCCTGTGAAAGACATGTCACCGTTCTGAAAAGGCACCGTGGCATGGCGGTGACTAGTGTAAAGATGGAGATTGCATTTACTTCAGAAATCTCCATCTGGTGGTTGGCCTTGTTCCAGGCAAGCAGCGCTCTTTCTAACTCCCTAGCTATCCTTCTCCCTTTGCCAAGCATCCAAGTCTCTGCACTACGAGTAGGAGTTAAATGAAGGCCACGATAATATCCCTTTTCAGCCGTCCAGTAAATGGAGAAGCGCTGCGTCATCAGTATCCAGTAAAGCTGGTCACTTGACTTGAAATGGGATCCTTTCTGATCAGACAATGTGAACATCGCATATAGTCCTAAAAGAGGGCGCATCACTTGCAGTGATTGAACAAAAATGATAACATTTAGCCAAGAAAGTCACATACCTACAACGACTTGCATAAAAAAAGTGAAAGCTTGCTTTTGAAATCAGCTTTTTTGTCTGCGATAGCCATGTACCTGCCACCATCATCTCTTTCCAGGTCACCTTTTTCAGAGGTTTGGCATATCTTTCACAGGACTTTGGAAAAGGATGTTGCATAACTTTACTTGCACTTTTCTGGACAAAAGGATTGGAACACATTAAAGTCTAAGGATAACCAGATAGATGCATGTTTGCAGACTAAGCCATAGAGCGCCTTGGGTGCTACAGGAAGAAGGCAGTGGAAGAAGGCAGTGGCACCGATGAGCCAAAACTATCCAATTCACAAGCTCATGTTGTGCGCAGAGACTAATGGCAGACCACCACTTTTGACTTAACGTAAATGGTGACACTAAAGTGCTGCCTTTGAGGAAAAATTAATTGTATTGTATTGTTAAAGGGCCACGTATAAGGCACAATTATATATCCTCACGTGATGATGGTAAAGCAAAACCTATGAGCAAAATGAACAGTGGTGCTGAAGCTCAACCTGTGAGACACAATTGCTAAGAAACGCGCCGCGGGATCTGACCGCGTCTTCCGATCGCGGACACAGTCTGCTGCACAACCACACTGTTAGATATTCAATCAAGATACGAGCAAACGTTTTCTAGCGGGATTTTCTCCGCATGTCAATTTTGAATAGCTGGAAAGTAGCAATTTATAGGCAAGACATATATGAACAAAGACACGTTTAGAGTTACGATGGCAACATACAGCATAATAAGACGTTTTATGATTTGGAATCTCCTAGGATTTCGGTACCAGACCAGTCAGTAACAGTTCGTTGGAAGAAACATTAGTCACTGATTGTAAGCTCAAATGAAGATTTTATCGATGGGATGCCGTCCTTTGACTATGTACTAAGCCCTGACGAGGACCTGGTGGTGGAGGTCGAAACACGTGGAGCTTTGCGTGTCAAGTTAACATTAAATCCTTAAACAGTTGAAGATTTTGTGTTTTGAACAGTTATCCAATGCTTGAGAATGGGAGAGGCAAGATTCTGAACTAGTAACTTTACGTTTGAGACAGTGTTTCTAAATGTTGTAATTGGAGACAATGAGCGCATGAACATAGCTCACCAATGGTATGATGCTAGCATACCACCTATGAGCAAAGCGCATGCTCGCAATAAATCACCACCTATGAGCTAAAAAATATTTGTTTAGCTATTTGTTTGTTTTGCCACTTAGAAGCCAAAAGGTTGGTCAAACTTAAATGTCCCCTGAGAGGCAAAACTACATACTTTAAGTGATGACAAAGCACCACCCATGAACCAAACCTAATGATCGTGGTAAAAAGCCACCAATGAATCAAAACTAATGGGGGCACTAATGCAGCACGTATGAACCAAAACTATGTACCCTCACTGGATGATGCAAAAGCAAAACTAAGGGCAAAGATAATGCAGCACATTTATACTAAATCTGTTTAGACTCAGGTTCTATTAAAGTGCCACATGAGTCAAAGCTGAAAGTGAGCTAAAGAGCCGCCTATTAGCAACAACCATATAACCTTACTAGAAGGAGCTGAAGTGCTGCGTGTAAGCCGAAAACAATGGTGGCAGTAAAGTGCCACCTGTGAGCTCAAAATAAGCAGGGCAGGGCAGCTACTGTGTCCACAGTTCCAACTCTCAGTCAACACACAATAAGCTATGATTACTCCCTCCCGGGGTGGAACTGAACTACCCCCAATGAGCCAACCCTAAAAGGGGCATGGGAGGCACACAACTATGGTTTCGAACCTTAGGGCAGCTCGAGGTAGGCGGAAGCTAACATGTTACATCCAGGGAATCCGAGGGGCAAGGTTTCCCAAAGCAAGGCTGCCTTAACTGAGAAAGAACCAGCACCAACGCCAGACCTCAGACACCGTGAAATATTGATGATACAACAAACGAATCAAGAAAGAGCATAACAGTCAAGTTTACGGCAATGGCGGTTAGAAAAGCTGGTTGCTGAAATTGTGCCATCTCAGAGACATACACTGGGCTTTAAGCTTGACTCAACTCAGCAGCCAGTGGAAGGGCAGAGACCAAGGAGAGACAGGGTTGCACCGAGTAGTCTTGAGCAAAAGTTACATGGCCGCATTCTATATTCTCAAGAGGAGTAATAGGCTGATAGGCTGAGGCGAAGGCGTTCACTACTGCAAATGGTTGGGCAATGGAAAGAAAGGAGATCATGTATGATAGCGAATATAAGACGGTGTTACAAAGCCAATACACGGATCAAATATTAGCAGCCAGGGGAGAGCGTCTAGACAATCAAGTGGCTGGGTACCTAGGCAGAATCCATCAGTGACCACCTGATTGCCACCCCTGAGGGCCCACAATGTTCCTTTTGCTGTGTGCCGCATCAGAATTTAGACCCATGTCCACTCCATCCCCAGATAATGGAGGACGTGGATCCCGACAGCACCCACAAGAAGGACTGTAAGGGCCATGAAATACAAGTTCAAGAGAAGGGGGAAGAGTAAGGAGTATTCCTCAACACCCATGAGCACTGATTTAACTGCAGTAATACTATTGCATGGAACTCACTAGCACCCTACATGAATCTCACTACACAACTCTCCAATACAGCCTGTAAGCCACCCATGAGTAAACATGATATGATATGATGTGATAGGTTACCTACTATTGGCCCCTTTCACAGGAATTCTTTGCCTCGTGCTAGTCGTTCTTCTACTACCAACCACATCTTTCGGGCTCGTCTTAAACTCCATCTTCTGTCCTCTCTGTCTGACGCCTAGCATTGTGCCTGCATTCTTTGTTACTCCGTCAATGCACTCATTGTTTGTACTGTGCCATTTCATATTCATTGCTTTGGCGGAAGCGTGATATAAATATCAATTAACGCAAATGCGGTCAACATGCCACCCCACCAGTCGTTTTCTGTGCCACCATGCAAGACTTGCATTCTACCACACTATAGGACTACGACTATGCCACCACACCACATGCTAACACTGTGCACACCCTGCACAGCCTTGAGTATATCAGGAATGCCACTATGCTACCCTATAGAAACTTTACCATTTCACCATACACGACTTTCACTGCAGCATAATGCAGGACTGCCGCCATTTAAAAATACAGAACTCCCACCAACCGTCTTTGATGGACAAACAGACACGGCCACAAAAGAATGGCACTACACAACTGCCGAGTACTTCCGCTATATTCCCGTGATTACACTCACTGTAGCACCCGGAAGCACTTTCACCTGGCAAGACCCTTAATAGGTCACTGTGCAGGAGTCTGACTATTCCATCCTCTCTCCTTCTCTCCTTCTCCCCTTCTCTGCCTCTCTCTCCCTCCCTCCCCCAGGATAATCATCATGCCAAACCGGGGGGGCGGGGTGCTAGGAGTGTCTCTACTGGCCTCAGTCGCAGAAGAGTCTGAACCAGATGTGTTCGCTCCCTATCCCTTTCACAGAAAAAAATATCGATAACATATCAGTCTTTGACCTGCCTATGGGCAGTCCAGCACCGAAATGCTAGGCAATGCTCTTCTGAACAAGAAGTACAAACAGCAACCCCAGACACGTGTTTCAGCCTGGCTGGGCCTCATCAGTGAGGTGGTGCTGTGCCTCTCTAAGAACAGTGAGCAAGGGGTCCACGTCTAGGTTACCCGATTAACCATGCCACCCTGTACAATTTACACTAGGTCACCCTAAAAGAGCCGGCCTCCATCCTCAGCATTGTCACTAAAGTATCCCCTTGTTTATGATCAGATACACTTCATTTTTGCACTGCTGGGTGCAGAGGTTTTCCAGCATGAGTGCATATATGCTCTGTCATTATAGGGCTTGTTGTGTTTTCCAGATGTAATGAAAGCTTACATTTTCTCCCAGATCTTTGTTCCACCCCTTCAATGACACTACATTTTATTTAATGACAGAAACCAGCTTTGACAATGCCTAGAGTTTGGGCTGTAATAGAGGAAAGTCTATTGACTATGCTTCATTGTACTGTCAAATGGAAACACAAAACTGCACACATTTGCATTTGTGCACATCATTACGGGGTATGTAGGCGTATTTAAGTAAATATGGTGAATTTAGGCCTTACATACGCACCAATTATTTTTAAAAGTCCCAAAAATATGTGCAAGTTGTTTGCACACCTGTATTTAATAATAGACATAGTAACATGTTTTGGCCAAAGCAGAGGTATGCATCAGCAGAAGAAAGGTATTAAAGCAATGAATTATAACTGCATGATCCATAAATCGCTTCCAATGGTGACACGTGGCAGTGCAGCCAAACAGCACCCAGGATCTAGATCTACCTCCAACAACCCAACCCTCATCTCTACATAGATAGCAATGCTTTTGGCATGGTGCTTGGCCAGTGAAGTAGGTGGCACTGCCTATACATATGCTTTCTTCCTTCAAATAATCATTGTGATGTTAACAGTCCTGGAAATGGACAGAATTTACTTAGGTGACTCCCCCTTCCGACACCCCTCTCTTCACAGGAGGAGGCACTAAGGGAGGGAGGGTTGGGGAGTTAGGTGTTGAATAATGGGGGTGCCCTGAATATAGGATGCTGGCTGCTTTGCATTACAACAAAGTGCATTTTGAGAACATAAAAATGGCCTCCAATTTATCAAACCTGTCTGGTTTAGTAATCAAATATGCATTTCTTCTGAGCATGGAATTCACACTGGGTATGGTACTCATTTCATCTGTCAAAATAGTCACCATGCCAGAAAAATGGGTGCAACGTATATATTACAGGGCCTGAGAGCTAATTTGCTCAACTCATAGAAAGAGCACTTTTTGGGTGGCTTATAACTTTGGTGCTGTTCGACGAATCCTCACCAAACGTTGCAAAAAGAGTATATGCCCTCCTTGGATTGATTTTGTAAGTGTGGTTTCGTCCAGGGGGGGCAAAGCTATAGGGGTTCCACATTTTGGAAAATCTCATGGTCACAATAGAAACATTTCCCTACAGCCCAAACCGCTGGACGGGTTTGCACCAAACTTGCACGAGGAGCAGCAGCTTGGTCTAAAAAGTAGTTTTTTAAATGGCCAAAAAGAAGGTAAAAAAAGAAAATAGTGATATCTAGGTCCGGTCCACGGACTAATTTCCTGTTTTGGAGTCCGTGGACGCCTCTGGACCAATCAGAGAGCAGAGTGACATCATACGTGCCCGCTGATTGGTCAATTAAAACGTGTGGTGCGTCAAAACATTTGAAACAGACATCATATTGGATTTGCGGACTGTGCCTGTAGTCCGCGAACATGGCGATAAAAACATATTTAAAAACACAACATTGTACTTGTCAAACTAATGAAACAATCTCTGCGGAGGTGAGGGGTGATGGGTATGGAATGGAATATGGCCATAAAAAGCCAAAAAATCTGGTGTTTTTTCTTCTCCGAAGTCAGCGAACATCTCAGATTTTGCATTGTCATTGTAGACCTGACCCGCATGATGGTTTGGAAAAAGATTTTAGACCCAGATTTGAACATTTTTGCAAAGTTTGGTGGGATTTTGTCAAGAGGGGGCAAAATTAGAGGCAGGGTCTCAACATTCTTTGATGGGTTATAATTTTGTTGCCGTTTGAGGAGGGCACAAGAGAGCCTGACCAAGATGGCTGCGAGCTCATAAGCTTCCGCATACCTGAAAAGATCTGGTAATTATCTGGCAATTCCCCCTGCTGAAAAATCAAGTTACTCGCAGAGGTGCCGTGCGGAGAAGTGCTGCAGCATTTGCAGAGCCCAATCCCGGAGAGAATCGGTGCCAGGAAAGCGTATAACTGTTAGTTATGCAGAGCCCGCAAACATGCCGGCGGATCTGGGGGAGGTGGAGCCACATCAATGTGGGCCCAGGTGCTTCATGCCCTGAGGCAGAGAACCACTGTAGCAAGGATCGGAACCTCTGTGAAGCGACACTGCTCAGAATCTCTGTGCTGGTAACAACCGGACCCCAACGGAGCAAAGGAATGTGGAGCGGTTAAAAACAAGATGACAACTGGGCTGGAGAACCAGAGAGCGAGGAGGACCGATGAAT
Organism: Ambystoma mexicanum; assembly: GCF_040938575.1. NCBI lineage: Eukaryota > Metazoa > Chordata > Amphibia > Caudata > Ambystomatidae > Ambystoma > Ambystoma mexicanum. The sequence continues at coordinate 710,547,209 of NC_090934.1, read as the reverse complement.
CCCAGGGGCGTAATAGTCTGGCAGCACCACCCAGGACCCTGGTTAAGCCGACAGCCCTGCAGAGAAGGACACGGCTGCACGGTGAGTACAGAGCGGCAGTGTTGGGGAGAGCACCGGGCGGACTGCCCCCGCAGTGTCGAACACCAGAGGACAGAGACCGGTGAGAGAACTGGGCAGAGGCTGGGCAGCCTAAATATCCTGTCCAACTGGGTGCGGATCCCCTAGCCACCATACCCACTGGCTTAGCCCAGCTGCCAATACACAAAGCCAACCCAACATGAGGTTAACAAGGGTTGGCGAGTCCGCCTGCAGTGAGTAGGAACAAGCTACTTGCGAATGACCGGAACCCAGATTGCCATCAAGGATTAATATAACAGCCAAGAAGAACCATGCCGGCATAGGCACTCCTGGAGGTGCATCTCTGACTAAACGGACTCAAGTAAGTCACAAGTCTGCTTGACGTGCCATGGCACTGGGCAGCACCTTCTTACATAGCACTGGGTAACATCGGGAAGAGAGGAGGCACGCGAATGCACACAGGTGCAAGCTGAATGACTGTTTCCACTTGGTGGTTGGCACTGGGAGCACACAGTGACATTAGAGGTTGCTGACAGAGCGGGGGCAGTGGAATTACGGCAGACCCGACTGGACCCCTGCTGCACTGCATGTATAAAGGATGATCTGAACTAGCGAAGAGGGGAACACACGGCCTGACCCCCCATAGACAGTGCCCCTCTTTCAATACTCTGGCAAAGTTGGGGCAGGGCCACATAAGGCCGTAATCACAGAAAAACAGGAGGAACAGGTAGCAGTCAGGTACATACTGACAATCTGAGGTGATATCCATGGAGAACCTGTGGACTGAGACCCCCCTGAAAGCAGGGGAACACGAGGTGTGTAGCACCGACTGACCACAGTGTGAACCGGGTCTTAGTAACAGGCCCTGCCTTGGCTATATAAGCACCCACCCACTGACGCAGCTAACATGGTATGCAGTGATAAAATCGCGGCAAAAATGTCGCCTGTCCAAAAAATCACCATGGTTTGACTCGTTAAAGGTGCACCCCATTACACCATTTAAGGGGAGCAGGGATTGCGAGGGTGTCCCCCGCTCCCCTTAAATGGTATAATGGGTCCGGGGATTGCAGGGGTGTCCCCGGCATCCTTTACATGGATTGCAGCGGCAAAACCACAGCCTTTTTGCCACAATATTTTGTGTCCACTGCCATTTTTGCCGCGATTTTAACAAATGGAACCGCTAACATCAGGAGCGACCCATTCACAGCAGCCTACTGTAATTTTCGTGGACAATCTGCGCCAGTCCCACCCCAGTGGGCAGCACCGCAGCAACTGACCACTATTAGATCGCATCACACTGGTGGCACCTCTACCCCTATCAGGCACCATCCTAACGGGAACCCCCGGACCTGGAATACGTGTGGGGGGGGGGGCGGCAGCATTATCCCTGGTGACACCTAAGAACCATGCATGGGTGACACACTGGAAAAGGGCGCCTACAGACACAGTGCGCTTGAACAGCACGGACCTCCGTAATGCCAGAAATGTCTAAAACCGGCAAAGGGAGCAAACAGCAATCCAAATTGAATTTTGACACACCCTCACAGCTAATAATCAGCAGGGGGGAGAGACTGTTGAGCTCTGCAAAGGGTTGCTTGGTGGGGGGAGTGTCTGCAACCCATTGAGCTGGGGCTTGTTAAGGGGGCATGGTGTGATGGGGCAGGTGCCCGCCTAGGCCGCGCCCCTTTGATGAGCCCTGGATTGTTTTGTTTTGTTTTGTCGCTTGATGCACTGACCTGCTTGATAGAAATAGACAATCAGTTTTAGCAAATGCCCGACCCCAGAAACCACCAAAAGCTGTTTGACTTCCCAAAGGGAACACCGAGTAGACACAAATACTTTGACCTCCATCTCCTGATGAGCACTTTGCTGTCCACGAAGAGCCTCTAAACCACAATTCACTACCAATCACATTTGTATTAGTCTCCATGTCCTCCGTGAAAACAGTTAGGGATTATGACAACTGTTTAAAGCAACTAATACTGCTTCTGACCACAGTTCAGACATTCAGGGCCTAATTCAAAAAAATATTTCCTCAGTCGCAAATAGACTTGCTCCCATCAACAAAGTGCAATATGTGCATGATTATAATGCACATGATTCGCAAGCACTAAACTATTTAAAATGTGCATGTGCCACATATATACGCAAATTGGGCCGCCACTAGGGATGTAACGGTGTAACGGTATACCGTTAAAGATACCGTGAACCACTCAATTGAACAATAATAACCGTCACATTGTTTATACCGGTATACCGTGTATACCGTTAAGTGTGCTTTTCAATCTGATTTGGAAAGCTGCAGTCAGCAAGTGCTGCGCAGTCTTGGTCTTGCACTGTTGGATGTGCCATCTGCCAAGTAGTTTCAGTTGGAGCAGTTTTTAATGCCATTCCATAAACTACACGTGCCTGACACAAAATCAATAAGTTAGCAATAGGAAGAATAAATACAGTGCCAAGAAGGAAAAGGGTTTACTTTGGGTTGGCGGCTTTGGGGTTTATATATTTATAATGTATGATGTATAATGTTTGCTAAACATATGGCAATGGGGGATGTCCCTGGTTCTATCATTGAATTAATATATAATATGTCACACTGCGAAATTCACTCATCTCTGTGGGTATTCTCTGCTGCCATACCAAAGGGTGACATGTCCTTGATTACTGAACACCTTTTGGCCCACAAGTAAACTAAAGGCTGTAACGTAAAGAGAGCATGTGTGCGTGTGTGAGTATGCGCACAAGCTTATACTACCATCAGCCTCCATTGATCTGGAGCATGCATGTTATAAATATGGCAACACGTTCATCTTCACCAGTAGCCAGTGGGGGAGTTAAAAGCCTAAATGACCACTTAAGAAAAGCTATTCAGTTTGCTTTGCCAGTCGCAGAAGGGCTCTCCCCCTCCTCCTCTCCACACGTGTTTGTGTTTGGTGGAAGCAAGGGGTGGCATTTCAGTGAAAAGTATGTTGAAAAGCCCAATTCTGGCTCTGGGTGCCTGGTTTTGTTTGTGATGATAAATCTGACAATGTATGACCTTTTAGAAAATATTTGTTAAGATTGGTTAACTCCACCTGCTATACCGCGATAACCATGATATACCGTCATTTTGCAAGAAGGTTATCGTACCGTCATAAAACTAATACCGTGACACCCCTAGCCGCCACATGTTTGCAATGAATGCAAGAAGGCGGGCAGAGGAAGAGAACAGATTTTCACTGGCAAAATGGGAGTGGCAAAGGATGAGCAATGCAAAAGAGATTCACATAAAAAAAGGAGCAAATCCCACATAGAGTTTTGAAAATATGCAAAGCTGAAAACAAATTATTTTCTATGATTTCATTGGCTAATGTGTCTCTGGCCGGAGTATCAGTTTTGAGAAAGCCTGTAGAGGTATTTGAGGAAAGCATAAAAGGGCAGTGTGTGAAAGATGGGACATACTCAGAACTACTTTTTTGAAATGGCTGCCATGCGTGCTCACGCACATCTCCTTCTACGTATATCCAATATCTCTGATTGACCAAGAGGTGTATTTTGCTCACAGGCACCAGTCGCACTTGTTACCTCTTGTAACAACACTATCTGTATGCGTGAATGTGTTCCACAGCATGTCCCCACACTACATCTCACTGAAGGTTGGGCAGTGCCTTCTGAGCCTTGACACCAGGCACATGTTCCTCATTTACATAAGTGTGTGAAAGGGCTGCAACCTCTTTAGGAAGATCCCTCTAGAATAGGGTTCGTAGACAGTGGGGGACTGGCCGAGAGGAATCTCTGGAGATTTCCCGGGGAGCTTCTGCACCTTTGGCTCCTTTCGTGTGATTACTTTGCATTTTATGAATTTCTGCATGATGCTCACAGGATGATGCGAAACCAGGGCTAAAGTCGCGGCTACACACGGGTGGCGGAGTACACCCACTTTTTTCAGAGGGTGGACTCAGTTCCCCCTCAGTTAAAATGAGAAACATTGAAAGTATTCCTTGAACTAATAAATTAAAGCCAACCTCAGGGATCTAACCACAGTTGTCAGGTTTGCAGGCCGAACACTTCACCATTGCACTATATAACCTGATGAAAGGTGATAAACAACTAAAGGTGAAATGTCCCATTTTGGTACTGCATGTTCCAGGGAAAACATTTGTATTGCTTCTTGGAGTTTAAAACATGCACACCTTTTAACGTTTTCATAAACACTATTAGAAGTACATATCCTCTCTTGGTTTTATGTGTGTGCTAAAGCCAATTTAATGAAATGTGCCTATTTCACCTTGATATGCTAATTTCTGGCGACGTCACATCCCATTGCGTTTGTTGATAAGTCCCCCCACTTTTATTTTTAGGACTTGACCCCTGTGCGAAAGAAACAGGACTCTGCGTACTCTACAGCTGCTGGGATATGCAGAACTCTTTCTTGAAACCAGAAGATGGATGCTGCTGGCACCCCGTGCCAATGTGCAAGTGCGGAGGTTAGCATGATGTGCCTCTCACAAGGCTAGGAACTGTCTATATGTGCAGACGTGCAAGAAAGGGAGTCATCCTGTGATGGGTCCTAACTTGCCAAGGTAGGCAATCCCTATTTCAGCTGTCCTGTGCTAGAGGAATACTTAAGAGGCAAGCTAGTGGAGCACCCGCATGGAGGTTTCTGAAAACTCAGAGAGCAGGATTTCATGATTTATATTGTCTGGGACTTTCAGAGGAAATATGAGCATGGACCATAAGCATAGGGACTGATGGAGTTACTAGTTTTTGGATCATTTGATTTAATTGTGCACTGCAGTTTATTTTTTTTATGTACACATGCAAGACTCATCCACTGAGCAAAACATTGCATAGATATATCATCCTTGCTAATTGATGCTATTTAGCACAGGAATGAAATCCACCTGTAATCACAATAAAAGCTGTCCTTAAGCAAGGATACACGAAACTTGCTTGCAACCACAATGTTCTGCCATCTTGTCCTTTCTGTATTCAGCACTCCGAAGTTTTGTTCTGTCCTTGTTATAGTGACCTGAGAAGATTTTTTTTTAAAACCTTTATTTAATTCTCGTGCTGTCAGGACTGCCACAGAGGCTCTGATATTGTGTCTTGATGCCAAAGGCTCTCTGCACACACATGCTATGGTCTTTCTCAGGGCATGGAGACATCTCAAGCGTGTGATGGCCATGGATGCTTTTTGGTGCTTCCCGGTGCATCCTAGAGATAAAACTTGTCTTTGTCTCACGCCGAAAAGAACAGTGAACATTTCGGGCTCTTTGCAATGGGCCCCATACCCAACGTTCTTAAAATGCTAACTAGATGTTCTATTCCTTCCAGATCGCACTCAATGTTTCTAATGCGTTTAATGATTTCATATAGTGCTCGGGTAGTATAGCTCATTGGCAACGCGCTCGTCTTGGAAGCAAGATGGCGCAGAGCAACACTGGTCCGAATTCCAGGTGCGCGCTTAGAAACCTCTTCGGTATTAAGCGCGTTATAAATAAACAATTATAATTACATTGGTTGGAAAACTTTCTGCTCCTTTTATTGTGTACTTAGGGGTGTTTTTACCAGATGCATATTTTAGTCTATCTTATCACAAATTCGTTTTTATTGCCATATGTTTGATCTTACTGGCATTGTTTGATTTTATTGGCATTGTTTGGGTTTTAACTATGTTCTGAATCTGTTTTATACTTTTTACTTTTATGGCATGTTTGCCGACAAAGTATGAATGAACGAAGGAAACTTGCTTGTTTATCAAGTCAAACAAATAGAAGCATACATGTTGGGATGCCAGGGAGCAAGTACACTGCAGACTAATGTGTAATAATCCGATATTGATCATTCCTTTGCTGGGGGAGACAGTCACTTCCTGCTTATCTGAGCAGTGCGGTCAGTGTAGTTTAGCATTAACCCAGTCTCTCAACCTGGGAACATAGCATCTTAGTGGGGCAGTGATGAGTGCTGGTGTTGAGGGACTTGCAGGTGCTGCAATGGAGAAAACGTGTTGACAGTGGCAGAGAAAAGTGCAAACAAACATACACTGATACGGTAAAGACCAATGAGATATCTCTAGGCTGTGCCATTTCATATCAGGTGAACACGGATTGACCACACGAGCTTAGATTGGCCAAAACGAGAACTGCATGGTGCTGCAGGACACCCTGACATGACATGGGATGTTTCAAAGAATGGCCAGGAGGTCTGGTCTGGGCTATACACTGGTAAAGGCCATGGCTTGGTCTAAGGTACCAGAACAAAGGTTATCGGTATATATATACGCAAGCTAAGAAGCCCTGGTTGTAAACACACCAAATACGCAAACTAAGAAGCCCTGGTTGTAAACACACCAAATACAGGGGCACTCTTGGTGCTTGTCCTAAATGGATATGATGCAGGTGGGTACCAATATGCCAGCACACAATTATGGGGATAGGGACCCCAAAGATACCACGGCCAAAAGTGAGGTCCATGCTTAGCTTACTCATAGATGATGCAGGATCTGCAACCTGTCACTTTCTTTCTTAAGTGGCTGAGGTTTGCAGTAGGAGAACTTCTGACTCGTCCCCACCTCTACAGGGAGGATTGTCTCTTTGAATACGCTCCTCTACTTCACATACGCACGACTAGCAGGTCAGGCGGATACTGCTTGTCCTGAACAGCTTAATTGTCAGGCATCATTCATTTGCTATCAGGGTTTGACTAATTCACAATGAATCAGTGTCACTCAAAATCATCACCACCATTCTCTGTTGCGGCTATTGCAACGGTAGGGAGAGTTGTCTGCAGCTTTGGGTGGGTCTCTGAGGTCACTTTGCAGGGTAGGACGAGGACTAGCAGTCTCTTAAAATCTGCCTTCCACTCCCAGTAAGAATATACAACTTGAACGCTCTCTCAATCACCTTATATTCATAAACTAATTCCATGTTGGGGCCCACTCCATCTGCCCCACCGCTATTTGGAGTAAAGAATTTGATTAAAAGTTTCTAGTATGTTTCCTCATTCTTAACACACAGATGTTATAGGTTATATTAGGCTATCTTTGTTTGTATACCATAAGTAGAGAATGTTGCTATGCAGGTCACCACATCAACACTTTCTCCAAATGTTCTTGGGGAGAAAAGCACCCGAATCCCACCTTAGAGGAGTTGGGCTAGCTTGCATGATCGGGTCCCATTGAAAAATATTTCCAGGCCCACTTTTGGCTTCTAGTGCAACCTTGTTCACAGAGCGCAACACTATGGGCCTCATTACACGGATGGCGGAGAACCATGGCGCTATTAGCGCCATGGTTCATGCCGGTAAAATACCGGCACCGCCTTGGCGGAAAGGGGAATTACCGCCCCATTCCAAGGTTGGCGGGGCGGTAATTCCCCCTTCCACATTGCCCTCCCCATTCCCATTTTTGGCCCATAGGGTTCAATAGGAATGGGGAAGGTGCTAATTACGGTACCGCAAATTGCGGTACTGTAATTAGCTCCCTGGGTCCCTTTGCGGGTTGGTTTTTAACGCCTGCAAAAAGCAGGTGTTAAATCCCCCATCCCGCAAAGGGACCTCGTAGTAAGGCGGTAAGGATTTACCGGTACCGGTATTTTACCAGTACCAGTTAATCCTTACCGCCATCCATGTAATGAGGCCCTTAGAAGCTCAAAAAGCTAAATTCTGTTGAAAGATCTTCTGCACTGGATAGTTGAACCATCCAGACTACCAGCAGGGGGAGCTGATGTCTGTGTCCTCGGGGAAGCTGCGGACTGTGACAGAGAGAAGGGACGATGCAAGGACCAGCCATACGGCTCCCCAGGTCACAGGCGCTGCTCGTCTGGCTTCACTCTGAAGATCAGAAGAAGGAGGGATGGGAGGAGAGGGGGGGTGGGAGTAGAGAGAGGGAGAAGAGGGGGGAGAGAGAGAGAGGGAGGGAGCACAGAGGGGGCGGGTATATATATATACTCACTGAAAAAATAGTAAAGGTAAAGGAGTATAGAAAATTCAATAAAATGCAGTTAAGTTGCACAGATTTAACACAACAAAACCCTTGAAATTCAGCAGATGTGGGATGTCATAACCAGCTTAACTCGGCACGCTCCCATTACTGTCCCACATAATACATGTCCCCCATAATGGCATTTTGTATTTTATTGTGAATCCCTTCTCTTAAGGAACTTGCCGAGTTAAGCTGGTTATGACTTCGCACATCCGCTGAATTTCAAGGGTTTTGTTGCGTTAAATCTGCGCAACTTAACTGCACCTTAACTAAGGTTTTTTTCAGTAAATTTTAAGGGTTTTGTTATAGCATCATTCGGACGTGTCCACTGTAGATGCTCCCCCAATATGATTCTTTTGGTCGTGGCCACTATACATGTCTTTTGGCCTTCGGCCGTGTCCGCTGTATATTTTAAAACACAACCGGCCACTTGCCATTGCGGCCTTGTCCACTGCGCATGTTCCCTCAATTTGTTCCTTTTGGAACCACTAGGGCTATAAATGTCTTTCGGGCCCACTAGCCAGGGCCTTGGGCCCTGCCCAGTGAGCACGGCCTTCGTGCTCACTGGCCACAGTCATATTGCACCCCTTGAAATGCTGCCCCAAGAAGTTACCCAACACCTCACTTTAGCTGTAAAATTCCACTTTTTTTGTATTAATCTCATTTGTTTAACTATTTAAAAATAAAAACATTCCCATAACCGTGGTTATATTAGCAATGGAGACTAATATTTTGAAAAAATGTTCGCGAACATCTCTTGCAGCGAACAAAAATAAATGGCGGCTTTTTCATTTCTGTAAAGCCACCCTCCTGCAAAGCACCATGGGAGATATAGCTATAGGTTTGGGAGCTACTTCTCGGACAAATATTTTATCTACTTGAAGGAATAGCCCCAGACCCCCCGCCCCCACGCCTCAGAAACCGATTCAATGCTTCAGGGGGGTAAGGGGAGAGGCCGTAAAAAACATGTTTGCAAAGTTTCAGCCAAATCCGTCATGCGGGTCAAAAGATATTAGCAATTCATTTTTCATGTTTACTTTGTATCTCGATACTGAACTTAACTAAAGTGCAGCAATATATTTTCAATATTTTCAAGGAAAAAAACTTTAGTTGAAGTGCAGCTAAGGTGACTAAACTTAGTACAACAAAACCCTTAAAATTCAGCGCATTGCGAAACTCAGGAACGGCTTAATTCGGCACGTTTCTGTTTATCTCCCCCATAGTGCCATTTTGTATGGCATAGTGAATCCCTTCTCTTATAATATATATGTGCTCTTGGGCTTTACAACGGGAACGAACAGAGTTAAGCCGGTCCTGAGTTTCCCAATGCATTGAATTTCAAGGGTTTCTTTGCATTACGTTTAGTCAACTTAACTGCACTTCAACTAAGGTTTGTCCCTTGAATTTCAAGGGTTGTGTTATACCATAGATTTTGTTCGCCGCCACTGGAAATGGCCTTCGGCTATGGCCACCGTATACTTTTTGCCACCTTTGGCCGTGCCCACTGTATATTTTTCGGCACCACTGGCCACGGCATTCAGCCTTGGACAGTGGCCATGGACTGTGCCCACTTCATATTTTACAACACTACCAGGCCTTCAGACATTTAAAACGCTACCCATGCCCAGTGTTTTTCACCCCAAATATCACTGTAGCTGTATAAATATCCATTGAAAAAAATAATAATATAGCAATGAACTACATATAGCGGGGATTATCCGTAGTTTTTATATAGCCGCAATTGTCGGGAAAAACAGCAGAAAACAAAACATGTTCCTCTGGACCCTCACTCACTTACCAAGTGCCACTCTGCTCATGACACGGTCCCAATAACTAACTAAGCTTGTCATAGAATTTAACACCATGAAGCCTTGGGGACACAATTCAGATGAAGAATTGGCAGTCCATCTTCTTAGTTGCTAAATATGCAACTTTGATAGAATACTAGATGTAATGTTGATAGTCAATTCTTTGATCTATAAGGGTGTGTCCAGGAAATAGAGTGAATAATCATGTTGATCTACCCATCTTTTTCTGAAATTGCCTAATCTTCATGCTGTTTACGATTACAAAGGAGTACATAAGATAGTACCTATTGCAATGATGTTTTTTCCTCTTGTGATGTTGGCTGTAGAGAAATGCGATATTAGAACGTATATGTGAACGTTCATCTGTACCTAGAAACACGTTTTTTTATAGCTGTGTGTTGCAATATATTGTTGAATATAAAGTGTATTATATGATTATACATCAGGAATGACAACACACGCCCACTAGGGTATTTGTAATACACACTGTATTATCTCTCGCTGTATGTGTCCATTACGAAATGTTTTGGATTGGTTAATAACATATTTTTTTGCCGTAGTCTTGCCTGGATGAACCATAAATAGTCCATCCAAGGGTAATGAGACAAGGGGCCTCATTACAAGGCTTGCGCTGACGGAATGAAGGTGGCCGGTACGGGACCGGTCCCCTTCATTCCGTCAGAGCTGATTACATCGGCTGGTAAAACCAGGTGTCCATTCCGGGTCCCGCGAGGGGAAGAGGGAGCTAATAACGGGCCAGATGTCGGAATGACCCGGTTATTGCTCATTGCAGGAACCCGGTAAAGAAGCCCGGTTTGGAGGAAGCCATGGAGCTAATAGCTCCATGGCTACCTCCAAACTCGTAATGAGGACTTGAATTGATATATGTGGTAAACTGCCCACTGGGGCAGAAGTTGATATATATGTTTTTGAATTGTAAATGTGATAAGATATTTCCAAGCTGCAGACTCTCCTTTCTTTGGGACCTATCTGTTTTCTGGTCCAGTCACGAGTAATAGACTAGTTATAATCAAGAGGTCAATTTATTTGAAGAAGATATGTATTTGGCGCACTTGCATGTGGGGTTAGAAAATAATCTGCAGTGATAATTGTCAGCATGGTTTGCGGGCGATGGAATTTAGATGTGGTAGGATGGTCTATTGAAGAGTCCGCTTGCATATATTCCATTGCAATGTTATGAGAACTACTCCCGTCAAAGATGGAGACCACCATCAGCATAGAAAAGGCTGTTAATGTAATGGTAATCACATGAAACAGTGGGCATACTCCAATAGCTAGTAAAGTGGAGGCACGTGGTTTGAGTTTTTATGGGCGGAGTTTCATTCAGGAGTACACTCAAACTATACTATCCTAGCCCGTAAGGACCCACAATGCTCACAAGAACCCAGGATGTCCTTACTGAGAGCCATGAAAGATGACGCCTGTTCTTGTACTGGCAAAATGCACCTAGGTTCACAAGCAGAGATCCCAGAAGAGAAGCGCTATAGGATTCAGGAGTACATTTATATAGGGCTACAATAGCACCCATACCATTGCGTCTTTCCTGCTGCACCTCCAGTGTAAAGATGCCCAACAGCATTACCAGACATCCATTCTTCTGGAAATAATACATCATAGATAGAATGTACCAAAGATGATAATAACTTGTGCTTAGATAAACAACCAGAATTCAAGCCTGTGGCTCCCGAGTTATACAAGATGGCTTCTATCTGCAAGTGCAATAAACCATGTTTGACTTATTAAAGTTGAAGCTTCGCGATCAACCATGAACTGGTTTTCAGGGATTAAAATAATTGTTTGTTCATACATAACACAGAGCATCTTCAAATATCTAAGCACTACACTCACAGAGGAGGAGAGCCACTATAGCATAAGACATGCCAAAAGCTTCAGATCTTCAATGCTGTTGTTACATTAAGCACATATATGTATGTAGTGCATGTATATCCCCAGAGTTAGGATATACCCATATGTATCACAGCATTCAATAAATAAATAAAGGCATATATAAAGAACGGCCCTGCAACCTCCTAACTGAGCTCCTCCTTGGATTTGACACATTAAGGGCTGCTGAACCCTCACTCTCCTATAATGACTTCATATACATTAAGGGAATTATGTAGCTGTGTGAGGAATTCGACCATCTTCATGGTGGGTGTACACTCGCCTGGGCTTTTTTGAAATGTTTAATTAAATGGAATGATGGTAGACCAACCTCTGGAAAATGAGTGGGGCTAATCCAGACACATTGTCCTATGGTCACACAATGACAAATGCTTAGACCTGTGTACTCTGGCATGAGCACGATGTCATCTTCAGGAAGGGGAAGGACCAACCTTCCCTCTGCCATGATCAGCCTGATTAACTGACAAAGGCTGCATGGAACCGCCCTGCTCTTTTGTTAGGCCCTGCTTCTGGTGGCAGCGATTAAAATACCAATAGAGGATTACTTCAAAGAGGCCCGCATGGGGTCTGGCTGCAGAAGTTAACAAAGGAGACAGAAAACCCAACAACCTTTCACATGTAACTGTGTCAACCTGGAGCCAGCTCCCACCCTCAGTATCAATGACAGTGAACTGTCATGTCTGGGTCTGTTGTTTACAGTAGGCCACCCCGCTAGAGGGATCCCATTCAAAAGGTACGAGAATGTTGTCTGCAGGAGCCAGAGAGTCTGGTCTCTCAGCATCTTCAAGGGACCCCTGCCACTTTAATCAGGAGCCACAGAGAGATCCATTAACCAGAGAGACTCTTTGATCACAATAGACAGGAAGATGGGAGATCTTTCTGTTGAGAGAAAGTATCCGCCATATTGGTTCTGGGATGCCCCTGATTCCTGCTGTTTGCATCCCTTTACCTTTTCCTGTTGCAAAGCACTCTGGTTATGACCTCATGCATATAGAAAATTGTTGGTGGGCACCCCAGGATTGGTTCACTAAGGTAGGTTTAGCCTACACCAATCACTGTGGCCTACTCTTTTGGCAGATTATCTGTAGACTTCACAAGAAATAAGAAAGTAAAACTCAACCTTGGACCATGGCTGAAGGTACAGTCTGCCTTACATCTTCCGCCAGTGAAGGAAGGCCAGGATATCCAAAGAGGGAAGCAAGATCCCTCCCCTAAACCTCTACCAGGGAACAGAGGGAGCTACAGAACTCAGAGGGCCCTGCAGCCACTCCAGAACCAGTACCCAGCCAGCACACAGTGTGCCCTGCTAGGCTCTCCAGCAAGCTTCCTGGATAGGAAGTGCCAGAAGGTCTCTGACCCTACAACCAAGAACAAGGCAACTGCCTGCAACACACTCCTCAGCGTTAGGCCATCCACCTTAAAGGACAACACATGCCCATTGGAGAAGCTGGGAGAAGTGCTGCGATGAGCATCTACCGACGTCTGCCTTAAAGGACATTTTCAAGCCAGTCGAGTTCCTCAATCCACAACTGAAGGCAACGCTGACCGTTGTCAAGCCACCGTCGCTTAAAGACACACGAGATGCCTCGATCAGTGCTTCAGAACCCCCAATCAGCACTGAAACATGATTACTGACCCTGAGCCGCCATATAGGCTATCCTGCAACCATTTGTCCAGCTTCTCTCGCCATACTGTCATGCTGCCTGATACCCACAGCGACTCCCATCTGGAACTCCGTCACAGAAGCCTGCAAAATGCCCTGAAGCTGACTCAACCCTGTCGAGCACCAAGAACATCTGCAGCACCAGTTACATTGTGGTTCCGTCCCCCTGGTCCTTCCCAGAAGGCCCATAGAGCCATTTTAGGCTCCATTGCTCCCTTTGTGTTATACCCAAAGAAACCTTACCAAACTGTTGTGGTTATGAACCATACCGACTACCCTCCTGTCAGTATCCACAGTGCATACCTTTTTCTTCTTTGAAACGGTCTGTCCTCTGCATTCCTTTACAAGGTGGGTTGTACTTCGTAGTATTGTTAGACTGTCTGTTGTGATTAATCAAGTAGATATTTTTTAATACAACCTAGACTGGACACTCCTTTAATCATTGGGTAATAATTGTATATTTGTTGTGTTGCAACTAACCAACGATCCACAACCTTTCAGAGATACGCCTGCCCTTCCATCCACGTTACCAAAATTGGACAAGGACGTTTATAATTTGCTTGCTATTTAAATCTGTTTGGATCCCTTCTGGAGTATTGGAGATGTGCGGCTGATTGATGGTTTAGAAACTGATATTCATCCCTGGACCACTGGTACCCCAGAAGTTAATTTGTCACAAGCTGAATGACCCCAACCCTGAAATGAGGACATGCGCTCTTGAAAAATAAAACTGAGGAGTTGGTTTGGGGGCATGTGGCTCCTCATTCTAATAGAACATGAAGTTCCCCCCGCCCCTCCCTGAGATCTTCAAAGGCATCCTCAATCACAGAGTCCCAGTGACACACTCCCAGAAACTAATGAACCGATCACTCGAAATAGGAATCGTATCAACCACCTTCAAATCAGCATACATCAAACCACTGGTTAAAGAAAAAAGGAAATCAGAAAGCACAGAAGGCCCAGAAACTACAGACCAATATCCAACTTGCCCTACCAAACAAAGATCCTGGAAAACCATGCGTACAAGATCCTACTTAAAAACATCGAAACAAACTGAATACTCGACCTGTCACAAGTTGGCTTCATACCAATGAGAGGAACTGCTCCTATTGACATGGGACGAACTGAAAATCAATGCAGACAACGACACCCAATTGGCCCTCATACTATTGGACATGTCTGCTGCCTTCAACACACTTAGCAAGACAACACTAATAAAAAGACTGATGAAATGTGGCAACAGGATTCCACACTAAGGTGGCTTACCTAATTCCTCACAAACCAAACTGAAAGTAGCTACTTACCACCATTCATCTCAAACACCAAAAATATCTCTTGCGGAGTTCCATAGGGATCCAGCCTTTCTCCCCTGCTCTTCAACATCTACATATGCCCCCTGATGAAAATCATTCCAACCCACGGATTAATTACCTACAACTATGCAGACAACACACAACTGATTGTGAAGATGACCATGACCCAGGAACAAAATAAATGCCTCAACAACTGCCTCAGAGACATTTACAAAAACGTCAATAATGTTCTCACCCACAGAAAGTAACGCAACCAATCCACAACTGGACTGGCTGGCTGGCATGGAAACACAACCAGAGACTTCTAACGTAGTAAATAACCTAGGAATACTCATGGACAACAGACTATCCCTGGAACTGTAAGTCAACGCAATCGCCAAAAAATGCTTCTTCCTACTGAGACTACTCAGAGGACTACTGCCATACCTCTTCTTTCCTCACAGAACACTCACAATCATATCCCTGATATTTACAAGATTATACTACGCAAACAGCCTCTACCTACGAATGCCGGAATTACTCATCAAGAAACTCCAAAGGATTCAAAATACTGCAGCCAGGATTCTAGTAAGATTAAACAGAAGAGACTTATGTCTGGCAGAGAGACTCCCAGGACCCCCCTTGTCAATTTGGATATTTAAGTAACTTTGGGTCTCACCCTACGTTACTAGGGCAATCCGGCGTGGACCTCTTGCTCACTATTCTTAGAGAGGTACAGCTCCTCCCTACTGATGAGGTCCAACCAGACCGAAACACGTGTCTGGGGACGCTGTTGGTACTCTTGTTCAGAGGAGATTTGCCTAGCATTTCGGTGCTGGACTGCCCCAGGGCAGGACAAAGACTGATATGTTTGGGATATTTCTTCTCTGTGAAAGATAGTGAGCTAAAGACTCTGGGTAAGTATCTCGTAACCAGGGCTTATGTCTGGCAGAGAGACTCCCAGGACCCCCCTTGTCAATTTGGATATTTACAGAAGAGACCACATCACTCCAACTCTGAAAAGCCTACACTGGCTACCACTAAAAAAATGCATTAAATTCAAAGCACTCTGCATCGCCTACAAAGCCTTAAACAGACAAGGAGCCATATTCCTACAAGCCAAGATCAGCCGCTGCCAGCCAAGAAGGGACCTAAATCAAGTGATGACCTACAAATAGAGACAAAACAATACGAAAAAAGGAAATCAGAAACACAGAAGACCACATCACCTTCAGGAAATGACTCAAAACCTGGTTATTCAACAGACAATGGGCGTCATTCCTAATAGGGTGGTAAGGGATACCGGGCACCGTTAAGGAGACCGGTGCCGGTAATCCCTTACCGCCCTACTACGAGGTCCCTTAGGGGGACAAATAGCGCCATGACTACCTCCAATCTCGGAATGAGGCCATATGACAAACGCGAAGGTACACTGGCAACAACCAAAAAAATGAAATAAAATACAAAATAAAAAAAATACACGAAGCAGCACAGTCACCGATAACAGTAGTAATGTCTTAGAAAACAAGAACCCTGCACCACCCAAACCACCCGCCTGCCACCCCCCAACAATACCCAACAACTAGAGTAATCAATAAAGAGAAGGCCGCCCAACCAACGGACAGATTTAGGGATAACACCAGGTGCAATTATGCACCAAGGAAACTCAGACAGGACAACCATTAAACCCAAGCATCACACGCCCTGCCCACCCACTGTTAGAGCCACCACAACCTGCCCACCGATAACTAGGGACGCCCAGAAACCGACCGGACCACAGGTCCACACCCAACAGCCACGACTAACCTGGATGAGTAACCAGGATCACACTAAGTACACCATTACCGGCAGGTTAGTCAACCCCTCACCTAGACAGGAGGCAAGAGGAGCCAACGAGCCACAACCAAGAACATGGGTAGATACTTTAAGTAGCAACCAAAGACTCACACCAAAGGTTTCAAACCGACCGATTTACTAACCCATTTCCCCTTCCTGTTCCTGTTCCTTCAACATAACCAACGCCACTGCACTTGACTAGGGGCTAGCCACATTACACATAAACGCACCAAGAATCAATCTAATGTTTGCACCCTGCCACCTCTATGAGAGTCTAGTAGCAAACCTAGAGGGACCTCCCCGGCACATATTTATTTTTATTTATTTTTATTTATTGCATTTATTACTCGCCCAGACCCTTGGGTATCACGGCGAGGTTACAGACAGCTTGGTTAAAACAGTTATTGAAATGTGCCAATCGGGCGCAATATAGATATATACAGACAAAGCATATAAGATAAAAATTAAGTACAGGGCTTCAGTGAAAGATAGATACAGTCATTTTCGTTGAGGCATGGAATGGGGTCTTAGACTTAGTTAAATAGCCAGGTTTTCAGTAGTTTCCACATAGTCCATAAATCCATCAACTACATAAATACACACCAACACAATCGATAGTCATACACCGACAGCCATTAGCGACCCTGGACCCCTCATGGATACAATTAACCATGGCGCACAACCACATTCCACCCTAACATCACACAACACACATACCCAAACACAAAAACTAGCACACATCTGAGGCATTGAGTCCAACCCATACGGTTACAACACAGGGGGCCTCCCAAAATAACTACCACCTTCAAAACAATGCTCACAGACGACCGTTCCTCCTGGTTCTGAAGCGATCCTGAACCGATCCTATCCCCACTAACACACCTCCCGAAACAACTGCCACCTGCATAACAATGCTCACAGACGACCATTCCTCCTGGTTCTGAACCGATCCTATCCCCACTAACACACCCAGCCCTCCTATCTTGCATAGCCATGTGAGCATCTGAAGGCTGCCCTTGGGTGGTAGCGGTGCACGGAATAAATCAGCATAATATAACAAAAGACATCTGAAGTGCTATGCGCTGATGGGCCACAAACATTGTCTCCTTCAGTCCTCTAACCAATCAGTCGGTCGGACAGCTCTTAACACGTAGCTCACTGGTACTAAAGTCCCAACGTCATAAAAATGAACACCCACTCTGCTACCTCGCAGCTACCACGGGTGAAAAGATGACAAGCCACAATAACAAACAGGCTGTGGCGGGCCCCAAAATGAAAAGGGAGTTAGGCATGCAATGGAAAAGAGACCAAGAAAAATGGTATAACATACAGTTGAGCTGCAAAGACTTCCATTGTTCGTGGTAGTGTGGAGAATAAAGGATGCGCGGCTTCTATTGGCAAGATGTGCGTGTGGGGGGTGTGATCATTTGATTTAAATATTTGTGGTTTACAATGTCCCACATACAGAGACATTTGCCTGAAAACAGAGAACTTCACAATCTTAGAATTGCTTATACATGATTTATTTTGAAACATGTTTGAACTACTGTAGTAGTCCGTGGGTTAAAACCTCAGTATTTAAGTTGAAGGTTGCACATTTGAAACATTGCAAATGAGTACACAATCTGGCTATCTTCACACCTGGATGTGTAATGCAGCCGTCCCGAATGCATCCTCGATGCACAGGCTTTACGATTACGTTGCTCCCCATTGAATATGAGAAGTACTGGTACTGCCAGAGACTCGTGACTATGTTACTTTTACAAATTTGGCCCACCTTTGAATTCACCTAGGAAGTGCAGGAAGGCCTCATAGTCTGTGCTTAACGTGCCCGGCATCCTCTGCATGTCGGTGTTATAATGGGCAGATGCCCTCCACGTTGCTGTCCTTAATGTTGCATGTGTCCTTTGACCTAGCTAGCCTGCCAGGCAAAGGTTTACAGTCTTACCTCTAATTGCATTCTCTCATGCTGCATTCCAGTGGCCTGTTTACGAATTCACAACATAAAAGGGCAACACTCAGTGGGGCTCATTATGGGTCTGGCAGTAACCGCGTCGGTGCTACTGACGGGTTGCTGCGGGACCCGTAAATATTTACTGCCGGACGCGTAAATATTTGCCACTGCCTGACTTCCCGGTGCCACCGGGGGATTACAACCCCGGCAGCCCAAAAAGTCAGGCACTGGTAAAATGTTGTTCCCCATTTCCATAGAGTCCCATAGGACTCTATGGGAGTGGGGACCACGGAAGCACCAGCACCATTACTAACAGTGCCAGTGCTTCTGTGATGGTCTGCCTACCGTGGCTGCTGTGCCCGGCACGGTCAGACCTGTCGGGCACGGGTGCTCCGGGAGACAGACCTGTAGTATGCCAGTCGGGAAACAACGATGCCAGTAAGCTTACCTGTACTGTTGTTTCGAGACCGGTATACTTGTAATGAGCCCCATTCTCTCTTAGCAACCGAGGCCAATCTGGTATGGCTCGCTGGGAGAGATCCTTTTGTAAAACTCTGCTTTTGTGTCCCCCTACCTCTCACTTCACTCAACCAATGACACTACCGTCAGCGGGCTCAGCTTTACCAGAACCCCTCCTCCAGCTTTCAACAGGAGGCAATACAATATGATTATCTAGTTAGTAACCCCCCACATCTTCTAAGAACTCTTGAGCATGCCTCACGGCCATCACGCATCCACAACATGTCTGAACGTAATGCCACAACGTCACTAGTAACAGCTTCCGTGAAAGTTCTGCTGCACAATAAAGGAAGCTCACGTCCCTTCTGTTGATTACATTTTCTTTTGGTCCTAACACTGAAAACTACTCATTCAATACAATGATCAATAAAATAAGCCCATCCGTACAGCTGTCACTGGTAGTCGTAATTCCCTCCAATGATGGTACATTTAATACTCACTAATAATCACTTTTTCACTTATTGCATGTTTTGCCCTATAGCAAAACTGTATGCACATATAGCGTACACCAGTAAATCTACCCTTTGAACATCATATAGGTTTGGTTATTCTCAATTATAGAATAACCAAACCTATATTACATTGAATAGGCCTTTGACATATCTGACAAATGGGGATGTAATTTGCATGTGATTTCATGTTAGTAGTTGTGCATATGTTATGTAGGTAAAGTATAGCAGAGCCCTCAACAGTAGACAGTTGCCCTTCAGGCTGATCAACTCAGTTGTACCAGTCTTGTTCATGCTTTAGCACTGTGCCCTTACAGAATAAAGCTCAATCCCATGAAAGAATCAATCAATGTGTCAATTAGTCACGGACATAGCAATCCATGCCGCACTTGCACACTCTTCATACCACAGCTATTATAATGTCACTTCACTAATCATCTCTGCAAATAATTGGAAAGTCATTTGACATTTTCAATGCTATTTTTATGCATTGTAATGCTTTTAATTTCGTGTCTGTTCTGATTGGTCCACCAAAGGTCCATTACCCTCCACAGCGCTTGTCAGCAAGGCACTTTACAAATGTCAAGTGACATCAATGGCGTTGAAGATGTCTGTAGCCTTCATCAACCCTACACTTGCATTCATGAAATCCTTTGACTCCTCTTCCTTGCCTTCATCACGAGCCTCGTGACGTCAGACAAACTGCCTTGAGCAATGTGTCCAGCAGATGTACAGTTTTGATCTCGTTCAGGACCAATGCGCGATAGAATGGAAAATTTTTGCAGCAAACCCTTTGCTTCCCCTTCACTGATCTGCACACATTGCGCAGGCTCATTTCCCTCGTGGGGGTTTGCCCCATTGTGCCTTGGCTTGGTCGCTCTAGTTTAGCTTGTACGCCTCGTTTGCCTGGTCCGGCCCTTGCATTGCCGGATCTCCGACACCTCACGCACTATTTGCCTAGCCCCGTGAAATGCGTGAATGGACGCATTTGCGATGCACAGGTTAAGACACAGTTTGGCCTCTGTGCTACACAGCAGGTTTCTTTTCACAAACGTGCATCCCATTTTGGGAAAATGTGGCTTTTTTGTAAATTATGAAATCGTTGTTTTTTTTCCATCCTGGAAGCAGGATGACCTTGTTTCACAATATCGTTTTTATTGAATTATGTATTTTGTACCTATATCAAAATCTGGTGTCTCTTAAATTGTCAAACATTAACTAACTAGAAGCTTGAGCACCGAATGAAAAAAGAGCAGGGTTGTCTGCACGTCAAAGAATATACACGATCGATCCCGATACAAACGAGACTGAGGCATTCAAAGACAGACTATTAGTACAACTCCACCTCTACTCCACACTGCCCCCCCTCCCCTTCCCACGGCTGTTGCCATAGAAACAAACACAATTGGGCTGCAGTGCCGTAGCTGAGCGTTTGCTGGTGTTGTCTGGGGTGGGGGTGATGTGTAGCTCACATTGCAAGTTTCCTTTTGTTCTTAATTGGAACAGTTGGCAGTGTTTTTAGGACATCGGATTCATGATCATCTCAAAATGCATCTGCTTTACTAGAGGGCAAGGTGGGGGGAATGGTGCTTATAAACACCATTTTTCATATTCAAGATTTGAAGTGGTAAGGGAGCCGCAGTTTCTAAACACGCACGTTGGCACTGTGTTCAAAGCGACAGCCAGGTGCACACCTCTGATCCTGACCTGGGATGGTTGTGGTTTCTTTGACTAAGTGAAATTCATTTAGTGGTTTCAACCTAGCTCCAGTGGACCGATTGTTTAGGTGAAGGCATCTGGTTGGGGATTGTTTTGGCGGGGGGGTGGGGGGCCGGACGCAGTGCTGGAAAAGGGCTATGCAGGTGAGATATGAGGTATTACTTGCCAATTGCCATTGCACCAACCAGAAATGAGAAAAGAGAAAGTGGCGCATTAGAGGACAGGGTGTAATTAGCCCCAGATCTGTCCTTTACACAGAAAAAGATGTTACGAAAGAAAACCAAAATAATCCTTGAAATCAATGAATTTGTGAATGCAAACTGCAAAGAGCAGTTTCCTAAAATCCAAGAGACTGGCTGCAGGAGAAGCCACCCATCCTGTTACAGTTCAGTCCCGTGTACGCATGCGCGTTCGGCTATGGAACAGAAGGGGGGCCCCGGGGGGAACGCGAAGCGTTTCCCCCCGGGGAGTTTTTGGCGATGCACATGGCCAGCGAGTGGCCGTGGGGCAGAGCGCCTCCTGGGGGGGTATTTAAGGGCTCAGGGAAGGTTCGGGAGGCAGGCGACAGTTAGGACTTGATGATTGTCAGGTCCTGTTGCCTGCTCCCGAGCCTTCCCTGTAGCGCCTGGGGCCTAGGTGGAACACTTAGAGCAGGTGAGGAGGGGAGTAGCGGGAAGGAGGGAGTTTAAGTTTCAAAAAAAAAAAAAAAAAAAAAGAAGATAAGTGGTTTACTTTCGGTTTACTTAGGAGGGGTGCCGTAGATAAGACACCCCTCACATCTTACCTTATCTTAGGGCCGCCACGCTTTCAGTCAGGTTTATCCCGTGGGCGGGGGGGGGTGTGAGCAGGGAGCTGGGGGGAGCGGCAATCTGTGCCGCGAGCGTATTTCGAGTTGGCTTCAGGCCAAGGAATCAGCAGAGCGGCGGCGGCTTCTCCGCGGCTCTTTACGTGGGTGTGCCCGCTGTGAGCGAGCGTTTGTCTCGGTCTGGTGGGCCGGGCAGCGGGCTTAAAGGGGCCGTGTCCTGCTCCCTTAGTGAAGTGCGGTGCTGTCTGGGCACCGCCAGGGGGCAGCGCTTCGCGACAGGGAGCAAGCACTAATTAGTGCTGTTTTCTTTATAGTGTGTTTCTGTTCCCCCCCTTTTCCCGGGGTTTTGCTAGGAGTAGGGAGGGAGGGGCTGTATAAGAAAGTGTGGTAATTAATAAAAAAAAAAAAAAAAAAAAAAATTTTAAATTTTCAAATTAGTGTAAGGAAAGCAGCATAGCGGCAACCCTGGTAATAATTGGTAGTTAGGTAGGATAATTGGGTTAATTTTTCTCGCATTAATTTTAAATTTAAGGAGGTTATTTTCGGGTACTCACTCGGGTGGTGTTTTTGTTTTGGGGGCTGGTTGTTTTTTGCGTTAGGTTTTCGCAGGGCCAGGGTGTTTTCCTCGGGTAGGTACCGGCTCGGGGGCGTAGAGTAAGTAGTTTTAGTAAAAGGGGCATATTTTTGGGCACACGCGTTTAGTGTGCACTATGACAGGCCGGGGGGCGAGCAAGAAGGGGCTGGTGGACGCCGGGGCCTTGAGGAAGGCCCTGGAAATCATTAGCAGGGCAACTAATGCCCAATTGGAAGAGGCGGTAGGGGAAGTTACGGGAGAGGAGGAGAGCGGTGGGGGCCGGCCGCAGCGCAGAGCGGCGTCAGACGGTGCATTGGCGGCTGTGGTGGCTTGCACCCCTACGGCAGGGAGAGGGGAGATTTGGGAAGCTAGGGGCAAGAAGATGAGGAGGGAGATAGACAGGAGGGCAGATGGGGGTTTAATGAGTTCAGGGGGTCAGCCAGAAAGGGAGGAAGGGTATGAGAGCTCCAGGGTAGAGGGGAGTTCTCAAGTGGGTAGAGACCGAGGGAACAATAGTGGGGGCAGGGGTGGAGGGCAGGTGGGTGTGGCAGGGCAGAGAGGAAGAGGGGGAAAATACTTGCAGAAGAGCGCAGGTGGGAGAAGGAGGGAGAGGTCCCCGTCAATGGAGGAGGGTAGGGTGGGGCGCGGAACGGCCCCCCCGGATAGGAGGAGTGGGGGCGGAGGGCGCTGCGCAGCCCCCGCTGTGCAGGTGGAGGGTGAGGGTTTCGGTACGGCCCCTCCTCGGTTAGCGCAAGGAGAGCCTAGAGGGCACAGCACAGCCCCTAGCAACGAGGACGTCAGGGTGGAGGTCGGAACGCCTCGCCCAAGAGAAGGGGACCAGGCAGAGGTTCCCACAGCCCCGCCGAGAAGACGTCAGAGGGGTGGCGGGGCGGACGCCCCGGGCTCGGAGGAAGATCAGCAAATCATCTCGGGCAGGAGCCCGCATCCTCAATGGTATTTAAGGGGTGATGAAGTTGGTTGGGAGGAATACGGGGGGCAATGGGAACTTGAGGATTACAGGACGGAAATGGAAAGGGCGGAGGAGAGAAGAAGTTCAAGGTGGGACGGGGAAAGGGAAGTACAAGGGGGTTGGGGCGAAGCGGGTCGAGGAAATTATTGGCTGGGCGATTGTGCTGACATGTTTTGTCCCCGCAGCAGGAGCCCTCTAAGAATGGAGAGGAGGAACACCGGTGTGGAGGCCAGGCCGCAGATGGCAGGCGTGGAAAGAGTTGAGAGGGAAAGGGAATGGTCATCTGCATGGCAGAGAGGGGTCACAAATAGGGGGTTGGGGGATGACCGGGGTGATCTACAAGGTGTGATGAAGGAAGTAGGGGTGCAGGTTTTTGGAGCTGAAGGGGTTGGAAAGAACATTTGCTCAGTGGAGGTCCAAACGGACAAAGTGGTGGAGCCATTGGGGCTCGAGGTGCAGGCGGGAAAAGATAAAGAGGTGGAGGTAAAGGGAAAGGAGAAGAAATTGCCATACATGGGGATAACAAAGCCATTGGGGGCACATTTGATGGCAGCGACCAGGGAGAAGATACAGGGAGGTGAATTTGTGGATGTCTTCAAGTTGCTGCATAGGGAGGTGAGAGCGAAAGAGGGGTCTAAGGAGGAAGAGAGAGAGCTGGCTTCACGCCCGAGGGTCCCGGTGACCATGGAGAATTGGACGTCGGCGTTTATCATTTACGCCAGCGTGTATTGCGAAAAATTCCCGGAGCGTTGTGTGGCCCTGCTTAAATACATGGATGTAATAAGGAAGGCTTTCACGAGCTTTGGGGGCTTTGCTTGGGTAAGGTATGATGAGGAATTTAGAGCGAGAATGGCGGAGGACAGTCAGGCGGTCTGGGGGGAGATAGATATGGATCTTTGGCTGCAATGGATGGCCCCAACGAGGCCAGCCCCGACATTGCACACAGCGAGTGGGCTGCCTGTGCCTTACCGGCCCTTTCTTGGTCGCCCCGCCCATGAGGGGGTGGGGGGAGGAGGCGGAGGACAGCCCTCAACTGCATGTTGGGCGTTCAATAAAGAAGGCTGCACGAGGTGGATGTGCAAATTTAAACACGAGTGCAGCAGGTGTGCGGGTCGGCATCCGGTTACAGAGTGTTTTCAGGCAGGGGATAGTGGGTCAGGGTGAGGAGCGGGGCAAGGAAGTGGGGGGGAAGGACCACATACCAGGTAAAATGGGGTGTGCTGGTAGGTCGGGCTCAGTTTAATGTAAAAGTAGGGGGGGGCACAAGGTTTGATGAAAGATGGTTGGGGGCAACTGAGAGGGGGGCAGAAGAAGAGTGAGGAGGAAGACGCGTAGGTAGGGGAGGGCCGCGGGGGGGGATGTAACGGTGGTAATTGTTAAGGGGAGGTAGCTGGCGTTTGGAAGGCATGGACGACGGGGGTGAAGCTCTCACGCTTGCCGCACGACAAGGTGAGTAGGCTTCAGGCTGCATGGACGGAGGTGCGGGAGCGCCTCTGGTGCAGCAGGGGGAAGTGAGGATTTGGGTCTGCATGGACGGGGGTGCACTAGGGCCCCTGGTGCAGCTAAAATAAAAAATACAAAAATAAAAAAGTGGAGCAGAGAAGCGAGGTGCCGGAAGAGGAATTTATGTGGAATGGTCTGCATGGACGGGGGCGCAGGTTTGGCCCCTGGTGCAGCGGTGGAGAGGAGTAAAAGAAAAAAAAAAAAAGGGGGCCTGCATGGACGGGGGTGCACTAGGCCCCCTGGTGCAGGTGGGAAACAGGTGGTAATGGACGCAAGTAGCTTGAAGATGGTGATATGGAAGGAACTGCATGGACGGGGGCGCAGTTTTGGCTCCTGGTGCAGCGGTGGAGAGGAGTAAGGCAGAAAAGGGGCCTGCATGGACGGGGGTGCATTAGGGCTCCTGGTGCAGGCGGGGAAGAAGAAAAAAAAAAAAAAAAAAAAGGTGGTAATGGATGCGAGGAGCTCGAAGAGTTATAGGGAAGGGACTGCATGGACGGGGGTGCAGGTTTGGGCCCCTTGGTGCAATGGCGAGAGGAGGAATAAACTAAAGGTCCTGCATGGACGGGGGTGCACGTAGGCCCCCGGTGCAGGGGGGACAATGCAGGAATGGAAAGGAATAAACTGGGCACAACAAGTGGAACAAATAGTTATTGCTTGTAGGGGAGCTGTCTGCGACTTGTTTTTACGGGGTTATTGTTTGGGGGCTTTCAGGGTTTTTTGAGTTGGTCGGGGGAAAAGGGGGGGTAGTGGGACTGTAGGGGGAAGATGTTCAAATTACAGAAGAAGGTTTAGACATCAAGATTAAAAGGTCTAAGACGGATAAGAAGGGAAGGGGCTCGTGGTTTCGGCTGGGTCGTGGGAGCAAGGTCTTATGCCCAGTTCCAGGTGTTCAGGGGTATCGCGGAAGGAGTGGGTGGCAGTGGGAGAAAAGGAAGAGGATTTCGGGACTCATTATTTAGGAGGGGCGCAGCATCTGTGGGTACCGGGCTGGGTTTTTTCAGAAGACAAGGTGAAAAGATTGGGACGTTGTAGGTCTGGGAAATATAGGGGGTACGGCAGGGAGTTTGATAATGGGGTTGTTGAAAAGGTGGTTAGGACTTGGTGGGCCAACTGTTGTGGAAATATTTTTGACTTGTCAGTGATTTTGTATTTTCTTTTTCAGATGCTGCGCGAAAGGAAGGGGAGTTGGAGCTAGTTTTGATTTGTTGGCCATTGAATTGTTAAGTGGGTTGGGAAGGAAGTAGGGAAAAGGGGTTTGGAAGGTGACGGGGGTGCAGTTACAAGGAAGTGGGGGTGAGACGGCACGGGTTGGGGGGCCTGCGGGGGGGATCAGCTGCCTCCTATATTGGCAGGGTTGAGTGAACGCTTGGGGTTACAGAGGTGGTGATTTGGCAGGCAGGGGAGAATGACCTGGTGAGGTATACGGGTGGCTCTTCTTAGTTCCTGGGCTGGGAGACTGGGTAAAAAGTTTGAGGTAGAAAAGTTTGGGGGGGGGGGGGTGGGGCAGAAAGAACTCCTCGGGGGAGGGTTTTTCTGGTGCCGGGGGTATGGCCCCTTTTGATGTGGGGGGAGGCAAGCACAATGGGGGAATGACACGGGAAAGGATGGGGTGGCGCTGTTTGCACAAGCAGGTCACCCCGGGGGAACAGGTATTGAGCCTGGAGGGGCATGGCCCCTGGGAGAAAGCGGGACGCCTGGAAAAGGGGCAAGGAGACGGTAGGATCCAAGGGATCATTAGGGAGGAATTAGGTTATTTAATTATTTAATTGTTGGGGGAAAATGAAAATGTTAATTTATTTAAGTGGTGGTTAAAATATTCCTTTAGTTTGTTAGGCCATGGAGCCAGTTAAGCGTTTGATTGTAAGCTTTGGCCTGTCACATTAAAGCGACCTTTTCCACTTTTAAACGAGTCTGGGTTTT
This sequence comes from Ambystoma mexicanum, assembly GCF_040938575.1. Lineage (NCBI taxonomy): Eukaryota > Metazoa > Chordata > Amphibia > Caudata > Ambystomatidae > Ambystoma > Ambystoma mexicanum. The sequence continues at coordinate 710,520,230 of NC_090934.1, read as the reverse complement.
TGTGCATTAAGCCAAAAGGGGGGCCCCGGGGGGAACGCGAAGCGTTTCCCCCCGGGGAGTTTTTGGCGATGCACATGGCCAGCGAGTGGCCGTGGGGCAGAGCGCCTCCTGGGGGGGTATTTAAGGGCTCAGGGAAGGTTCGGGAGGCAGGCGACAGTTAGGACTTGATGATTGTCCCGCCCTCCCACCCTTTTCACTTTCGTTAGGGTAGTGTCTGGGTATGTAATATGGTGGGATCCATTGTTCATGGGATGATGCAGGGGTTTTTTAGATGGCATGGCGGGTTCATGAGTTGGGGTCTGTTAGGAAGGTGGGTTTGGTGGTTTTGTGTGACAGGTCAGGGCATTGGGAAAGTTGTGTGTAATATATGTTGCTGATGTGGCAGGTCAGGCTGGCTGCAGGTCATAGGAAGGGGGAGTTTGGTGTAGAGGGGAGTTTGAAGGGTGTTGAAGTGGGTCGGGGCGCCGGGGGCATGGCCCCTTTTGATGTGGGGGGAGGCAAGCACAATGGGGGAATGACACGGGAAAGGATGGGGTGGCGCTGTTTGCACAAGCAGGTCACCCCGGGGGAACAGGTATTGAGCCTGGAGGGGCATGGCCCCTGGGAGAAAGCGGGACGCCTGGAAAAGGGGCAAGGAGACGGTAGGATCCAAGGGATCATTAGGGAGGAATTAGGTTATTTAATTATTTAATTGTTGGGGGAAAATGAAAATGTTAATTTATTTAAGTGGTGGTTAAAATATTCCTTTAGTTTGTTAGGCCATGGAGCCAGTTAAGCGTTTGATTGTAAGCTTTGGCCTGTCACATTAAAGCGACCTTTTCCACTTTTAAACGAGTCTGGGTTTTTGTGCATTAAGCCAAAATGCCCAGTCTGGACGCGCTCCATGCCAAGAGCTGCTAGATGTCAGCTCTGACTAAACGGGAGAAGTGGGTACAGCGCGCGGAAACACGAGTATTCATAAGCTAAGGAGCAAAGGCAGAGGGTGGCAACTCTGCATTTATAAGACAAACCCGTACAGCGCGCGGAAACACGAGTATTCATAAGCTAAGGAGCAAAGGCAAAGGGTGGCAACTCTGCATTTATAAGACAAACCCGTACAGCGCGCGGAAACACGAGTATTCATAAGCTAAGGAGCAAAGGCAAAGGGTGGCAACTCTGCATTTATAAGACAAACCCGTACAGCGCGCGGAAACACGAGTATTCATAAGCTAAGGAGCAAAGGCAAAGGGTGGCAACTCTGCATTTATAAGACAAACCCGTACAGCGCGCGGAAACACGAGTATTCATAAGCTAAGGAGCAAAGGCAAAGGGTGGCAACTCTGCATTTATAAGACAAACCCGTACAGCGCGCGGAAACACGAGTATTCACTCTGGCTTCATAAATGAATGAAGAAGAGTGGCACTTCCCAGAAAGGAGACATGACACCAGGGGTGGACTGGGAACTAAAAGAGGCCCTGGAAATAATTACTGGGGACCAAAAGAGGCCCTGGAATTATTGTTCAAAGTGGCCCCATATGACACATTTTCAGCAAGCTCAATGCTTTTTCTATGAGAAAATTTGGAAATACCACACAAAAGAGGCCCAGGGTGCAGAGGCCCACTGGGAAATCTCCAGAGTTCCCTATAGGCCAGTCCACCCCTGCATGACACCAATACCACAGTGTATAATATGGCGCTAGCCTGAGGCTGGGGGGCATACTGGGCACGGGGGGAGGCCGCCCCTCCTGTACCTCCACTCCCTTCCCTGGCTCGGCAACCTTCCAGCTTCATAAACGCCTCTGTGGTCATGTGGGTATGTGGGTAGACTTTGGAGGTGCGAGTAGCTTAGCCGCGGCTGCGTTCACATTGGTAGTTATGCAAAGCTTGCTCTAGCTAAATTAATGTGTTGTTCTTAAAAATCTCAGACTGGACACACAATGGCGTAATATGTTGATAAAGGGGATTTCCGTTCTAAAACCTATCTATTGGACACCGCCTTCTGATTTGTTACGATTATGCAGATAAGGTTTACCAAATTATTGGATATTTACGTTTGGGGATTGTTGGTTAGGTGTGTGTATATATATGTATATATATATATATATATATATATATATATGTCTTGATCGGCTCTTCCTATTCTCTGTATGCAAAATATGTTTACAGTACTTTGCAAATATATATTGTGTGCCCTAATTATATATAACAAACTGGTTTTATATTTGATGTACTTATGGAATAGCAGGTCGGTGACCTTTTTTTATGAAGTATTTCTTCTTTTCGGATTGTAGTTATTGATTTACTGTTTTCCTGTTCTACATTAATAGTACATCAGGTGTCATCTCTCCTGATGAAGGGCCATTTGAGTCCGAAACGCTTAGATCAATTATTTGGTGATATTCCGGATGAATGTGGAACTTATTTCACTCAAATATTGTACTGTGAAAGAAAGGAACCTTCTGACTTATTTATGATTTCACCATATGACACACTGACAGCTTTACAAGTATCTTTTATAAAAGATCATTACATTTGCCGTGCCACCTCTGCCCCCTCTATTTTCTTGGAAACCAGGACCACTCACAATGTGGATGAAAAATGAAATATGCTTAATTACATGAAAACTGGTGCTGTACGGGAAGAGGAACTTCTCCTGGAATAAGAGACACATTCTCAGATAAAGAAAGCAGATGCCGAACCTTATAAGAGAAGTACAAAAATTAAATAATATAGCCAGAACTCTTACAGTAAACTAGGGTAGGGGTGCCTGGCCTGCTAATGGATAGCGGACACCTTGATATGGGAAAGTGATGCCAGAGGATTGGTAACACTGATGGGTGATGGCTGCAAGGTGTTGAATTAATCATAACCTCTGGCATTGACCTTTGCACCGCTGCAGACCATCGCTTCTCAGCCTGCCATGCCATCGCAGAAAGGAAAAGGCCAGATGTGAATCAGGCCTGGTCTCTCCCCAAAAGTGGCAGTCCATCTCGACCTGCCAGATCGCAATCCTTCTGCACGAGACCGCAAGCAACCCAGGCATGTTCCAGCCTCATTGGGCATCGTCAGTGAGGTGTAGCTTGGGTCTCCGAGGACAGAATACTCAACACCCATGGTCTGGGCATACCCACCCCACTCAAGATGGCACATCAGTTTTGCCTGGGAATTGGTGCCAGGTGTCCTGAACATTTTGGAACGGGGGAAGATATCTAGCATATGGGTTGGGGATATGCCTTCACATTGGTAGAAGATCTTGAATGCACCGGGTGGCAGCGGCCCATCAATGGGTGGGAGATACTTAAGTATCCGTAACAGATAGGTGGCCTTGCAACGTGTGGCTGCTGCTTGGGAATGGGTGGCAGGTGCGTTAGGGTGGCTGGTGTATTTCTGGGAGTATGATATGATATGATATTTTATCTATATTGAGGCGAGGGAGGGAAACAAGAGGGAACAAGACAACAATCTTACTAGGCCCAGTGACATTGAGATCACGCATGTGCAAGGGAGAGGGAAGGGGAGAAGTGCCAGGAGAGGGCGAGGAGGAGCAAGTGCAAGACACAGGATCATGCGTGAAACAGGAAGTGCGGCCCGCAGGTGGCAGTGCAAGGGTTAAGAGCAGAACAAATAGGTGATAGATAAGTGCAAGTATGGAGGGTTGTAGTGTTGGAGATACATCCCCAAGTGCAGGGGTGCCAGGGGAGCAGTGGTTTGCAACTGGGAGGGCAGGAACCTGGGCCCGTGATTCAGAGGGTAGCCAGGTAACCAGTGCAGTATCAGACAGGAGATCCGCAGGGGAGAGGAAGAGAGCAGGTGGCAAATGCCTCAGAATGGGGGGGCAGGTAGTTGGTGCAGGTGGCATGTGCCTGAAAATGGAGGGTAGAAATGTTTCACGCATTGAACCAAGCAATGCCATAGGCATTCGAAGGGCATCAAAATGATGAAAACATAGTTAATGTTTACTCGGACTGTATCCATGTTGTTTTGTAATTAAACCCTTCCATACACTACGGTTTCTTTCATCTGAAACACCGTAGACAAGAAAAATCAAATATCCATATTGTTTGTCATGTTTCCATTTAGATTGTTTAAAGAAAATCCTAGCCAAGGACATCCAAAAAGCAACATATAAGAAGGCTACTGTGCTGCAATCATTGGTCAGCACTATCTTATATTAGCTGGGAGGGGTGCATGAACCAATCAGCGAGCTCGAAAGGCAGCTGAAACGACTCATCTCCTACAAAGAGGTATATACATTAAAAGAAATAAAGAAAGCAAAAAAAGAAATACAAATACACAATTGAAACAATTAGCACGAAGCATAATGACCCATACACCCGTTTTAACGCAAATCCACATTTGCACCATGTGATAAATAGGGTTGGACTGGACCATCAAATTGTCTCGGCACCATTGACAAAGTTGCCCACAGTTGCAAATGGCAATTCATTCCATTCATGAGACTGTATGAATAGTACACAAGGGGGAGTCTTTTTTATAAGATTTGATGCAAATTGTGCATTTTGAAGAATATTTACTCAGTAACACTGGTCAAAATTATTAGCCGCATAGTTAAGTAACTCATCAAAATGGCCCAAATTACCAAAAACGTGTCTCCCTTTGACAAAAAAAATGGTCCCACACCAGCATGTTGTGTTTTTGTTTGGCCATGAGCCTATTGCCCTATAAGCCAGTCCGAGACTGGGGAGCAAAATGACATTACTGCCACCATAGAACTGCTGCCAGGTATTTTCAATGCTATCCGTCACCGGCAAGCCCATCCCAGCAGCCCTGAACATCCTCCTCATCATGTTTGGTAGTCTCAATGGACCAATTGCCACACAACCTACACCATCTCTGATTTGTATCCAACCCCTGCCCTCTAGTGTCATAACCAAATGAAACTTGATTTGTAAATAAGTGTGAGCTATCAGAGTATTCGGATAGTCGTTTAGATATCGAGGATGTCCCGCGTGCGTGCTAAGATGGATAAGGTATTTCTCGCTATGAGATTTAGTAGCAAGGTCCACTACAGTTTTCTCGTAATCAGTGCCGTAACAGGCATTTTTGCCGCTGCCCCTAAACTGCTGGTAAGAAATGCCCCCTGGATCAGTACCATATAGAGAACACCACCTTCGACCCTTGTTCATTACAGAGTTGAGGCAAGTGCCAGCCATTGACTACACATATAAAGTGTAGCAAAGAGTTATCCATACTATTTCGGAGTTTCCAGCAAGTTAGCATACAATGCAATTTGAGCATACCTAGTTCTAACCCCGATGGGCACTTCCTGCAACCCCCATGTTGTGAGACTCGCAACTTCTGCTACACCCAACTCGCCTGCTAATTCCTGCTCCTCTGCCCCCAAGTCGCCTACTAATTCCTGCTCCCCTGCCCCCAACTTGGCTGCTCATTCCTTTGCCCTGCTCAACCATCTACCGCAGAGCATCCCTGCAAAAAAAACAAGGATTGTCAATGCCAATATTTTGGGCGTTTACTGTTGCTATTTGCATTTTGCATTAATAGGCACCTAGGTGCAAGGAGAGTGCAAAGTTTGAAAGCTGGATGCGATAGGGTGTGCAATGGAACGAGGAGAGCAATAGAGTAAGGAAGGAAGCCATTGATAGAGGGTGCCATCGATGATGAGCAATAAAGTGTATGAGTGAGAGGGGAAGAAATAAAGTGAGAGTGTAAGATGAAGGAGGAGAGGGGATAAGAGAAGGTAGGATGGGGTAGGGTGGGTGGTGGGGTAAAGAGATATGGTAGGGATTAGTAGAAACAGGGGGTAGGGTGGGTAGATAGGCATATAGAGGTAGAGTTAGGGTTGGGTGGGTGTTAGTACCGTTTTTCTAAAGTCAAACTAATGGCTTCATAACACCATACTTCTGAGACAGTACATATGCTCCACTCTTAGTATAAGGCTGGACCCACCCGACAAGTGTTGGTATAATGGACAGACCCGAGAATGTTGGTAGAATGGACAGAGCCACCAGGCTTATCTTGGGAGGGGGAGAGGGCTGTATAGCTTGATACAAATAAATTGTACCATACATATGGCCCAAAGAACCACTGAAACACTATGTATTGTAAAAAAATAAAGGGTTTATTTCAATACAAGCAGACCAAGAGAATTCTTGAGTAAGTACTATAACATCATATAAACACAATAATAAAAAGCAACTCAATACCTATGGTATGCAAACCAGGGTATAACCTTATTTGGAGGAGCAAGATACAAGTCAAGGTGAGTCAAAACTAAGGTATAAATTCAGGATAATAATATACCATTATTGGGGAATAAGACCAGGTTAGATATACTTTTGGAATACAATCAATATTTCAAGGGTAGTAGACCCAGTCAGTTATGCAGTGACACTCGATTCACATAATAAACCAACCCAGTTTACTTCTTGCAACATTACTATTTAGAACTCAGTTTAGAGCTAGTAAATCAACTCATACTTTCTGCAGGGGCCTCAAGCTACTCAATGAAAAGTATGAATACGCAATAACTATTTTAGAATACACTAAGCAAATCAGGGATAGCAAAACAAAATCCCTAACACTTTAAGAAAGACACAAGGTATTTCCAGGTAATTAATTTACCTATTGGTACATAATTATCTGCTATCTAATAGCTATTTTTACCCAGTATACTTTTAAGAAGTGTATAATACAGTTTCTACGGTAAGTAACAACTTTACGAAACTAGTTAAGAATAGCACCAAAGCAATTCGGGGAAGCACAACCCAAGGTTACAAGTTTGGAGGAGCAGTAGCTAATCAAGGTAAGACCTGTGTACTTTTTAAAAGAGCCTGCAGCTACTTAAAGGTATGCATAAACCCTAAGACTGTTTTAGATCTGTATGAAGCAGACTAGGGAAAGCAAACTCTATAATACACTTTAAGAATGACACAATGTTATTCAAGGAAGGTAACCCCTATTAGTAAGCTTTTACACTCATTCAGTTACCAATGATAAAACAGTTATCACTTTTTAGAAGGGAGGAACACCATTATTCAAAGTTAGTAAAGCAACATATACACTATTTAGAGGGGCAGAATGCAACACAAAGGTAAGCATAAACTTAATGACACTTGATAACTTCTTCTTTCACAGAGATACAGTTACCACACCAACTTCGTTAGCAAGTAAGTACTTTTACACTTGTAATACTTTCAAGGCAGAATCCTTTTCTTATGCAATCCTTCCCTAGTCTTTTGCGCGAGTTCTCTCAGAGGCAGAAGATGGACCCTAGTGGTCTAGGTGCCAGCTGTAGGCAGACTGAGATCGGGTTCAGTTGCAGGAAAGTCAAAGTTCCAATGGAGATCTTCTTAAACAAGTCAGTATTACCTTTCAGAGTTAAAATGTTCAGGGACTTCACGGAAGGCTCCCTATATGTGTTCCAGCATTAGGCCTGAGCAAGTGGTGTGGACAAACCCCCAACCACAGGAATCACCCAATCAGCCTCTCATGATGCACACCAGATCCAAGGTAAGTATTACCCAAGCCCACGCAGTACCTTAGGAGAAAAGAAGGGCTTTGGAGTGGATGTCTTCAGGATGCAGCAGCACAGGACCCGGTCCTTGGATTCTTGGTCTGGAGATGAAAGAACTGGACACTGGATGGCAACTTGCAGCAGCAGTCACCAGAGGAGGCTTTCAGCAAAGGTTTCTTCATAGATTCTCATGGTTCTGTGGATTTGGCACCTTTTTACAGCAGCCAGATGAAGAATGAATATTGCCAGTCAGATTCTATTCATTCTCTCGCTCCTACACTCTGGCGAGGGGACTTTAGGGATTTGAATCATGTCTCTGGAGATCCAGCAGGAATCCACCAAAGTTTCTGATGGATTTGGACTTTGGAAGACCATGCACTGCAGGGTATTAGCGGTTTGCAGCCCAGCAAGGTCGCAGCATGTCATGGGATGGGTTAAAATGCAGGTCCTCTTGAGACTAGTGGATCACACAAGCTCTGGGTAGGAGGCATCACATTCGGGACCCCCAGGTTGATTGGAAGGAAGGGTTACAGCAGGCTCGGATTTCAAAGCAGGCTCTCCAGTCACTGGAAATTGCTACAGACATCTTTGCTTCATCTTCCTCTTTGGCATCAGCTCCAGTGGTCGACATGTCAGCAGCTTCCAGGTTCAGAGTATTTATCAGGAACTACAGCACAACTTCTGCAATCTCTCCCTGGAGTTTACAGAAAGGGGCGGTCTGGCTGACCAGTCAGGACAGCCAGCCCCCTACTGGGAGTTGGCTCCTTTCAGGCAAGGTGGAAGACAAAGGGCTGCAGAGGTTGGACTCCTCCCTCACTTCCTGCCTTCTAAGACACTCTGGAGTCTGGGCTGGGAATACAAAGGATTCCCGCCAAAGACAAAACACCCACTGAGGTCATTCCTGCCTATAATGGTGGGGGAAGACCTCATACACAACAAGATACTTAAAAATGGGAAAAAAGAAGGAACTCACCATTGTAACAGAATAGTGGCCCTTTTGTGAATTAAAGAAGCTGAAGTAATAAGCCTGCAAGTAATAAGACTAAAAGGTAACTTAGGTAAAACCACTGCCACTTCCACCAGCCATTGAAGTAAACTTGCAATTGTAACATCAATGGTATTGGTAAGTAAGCAAGGGGATACATTGTATCCCCAACACTCTACATAAGGCGGGGTGTGCTGGCGCACTATATAAAAATGTAAAGTGGATGAAAATCCATCTTTACCCCTTGGGAACAGTAGTTCACCCAAGTACATTAAAGAGAAATTAACAGGGAAGCCCAAAGCGGCAACACAGCCTAAGCCCAAAAGTTATAGGAAACTATCACTCCATCCATACACTATGGGGAGACATAAAAAGGTCACCCATAAAAAGACACCCTCATTTACTGATGCTCACCCAGATTCACTACAGTAGGTGCTAGAAGGATGCAAAATTTGGCAGTATCGTGAAGCAAAATGTTTGATATGTTGGTTATTCTTTTAAAATGTATTACGACTGTATACAGTTCTAAACTGTTTATTAAAGCATTTTAAAGTGAATTTAAAAAAAATAATTTTACTTTTTTTTTTATCACGCCACTCCAAATATGGGAAATGTCAAGGTTACAGTTTACTTAAGTTCATTCATGAGAAGAGAGCACAATCAATTAATCTTTCTTGGACATTTTCTCAAATGTGCTGAACCCATTAAGTGACTGAAACATGCCGCACAAAAAACAAACATCATTTGGAAAGGCTCCATCTGAGGCAAAGCAAAAATCAATCTCAAGAACTTCTGAAACACAACAACAAACAGCAGCACGACTTGCCGACTAGCGGACAAGAGCAACTTTTTCCAGGGCAAATTATATGCCAGAGCAAACTGCATCAAGACTAGCTGACATGAGGACAAGAGCAACATACTCCAGGGCACATGAGACACCAGAGCAAACTGAAGCAAGACTTGCCGACAAGAGGACAAGAGCAACATCCTCCAGGGCACATGAGACAACAGAGCAAACTGAAGCAAGACTTGCCGACAAGAGGACAAGAGCAACATCCTCTAGGGCACATGAGACAGCAGAGCAAACTGAAGCAAGACTTGCCGACAAGAGGACAAGAGCAACATCCTCTAGGGCACATGAGACAGCAGAGCAAACTGAAGCAAGACTTGCCGACAAGAGGACAAGAGCAACATCCTCCAGGGCACATGAGACACCAGAGCAAACTGAAGCAAGACTTGCCAACAAGAGGACAAGAGCAACATCCTCCAGGGCACATGAGACACCAGAGCAAACTGAAGCAAGACTTGCCAACAAGAGGACAAGAGCAACATCCTCCAGGGCACACGAAACACCACTCGATCAGGACACGGGCAACACTGGGTACCCCAGCTAGTTGTAAATAACTGTTCCTCGCAAGTCTCTTGCCGTTTTACCTTGCAGGCCATCGAAATCTGTTAAGGTGCCTCCAACATGAAGAATGTTATGTAGTGTCTGCAAAATAAAGCTCAACTAATAGTCAGTGTTTTAAAAAATATATATGTTTTACCTGGTTTACACATTCTTCGGGCATTCAATATTTAAGATTATTTGCAGAGAAAATGGAATGGTTGAGTGGTTAGAAAGCTCGACAACATTTAAATGACCATTTTACATCAAGGATCAAAATTAACATTCGATGAGCAGGAGCTAAAACCAGTTCCTGGGTGTCAGGCATTACCCAGTGGGCAGGAGCAGGTGCCGAGCGCACTGCTAATCTAACTTCCACATGAGATGCACACTTCAGCTTTTCCCCCCTTTACGTGTGATCTATTATATTTAAATGTGTACTCGATATTTCCTAACTCTACTTTATGAATATTAATGTCACATATGCATGATGGTAAGGCACCAGCTGGCCTGGTGAGCCAAAAGTATCTCTTGGTAGCTGTTGGTGTAAAGCTAACCAGGCTCTACTAGTAAAAAAGCAGGACCGAAATAGCATTTCTTCACTGCGAGATATGCATTAACGGGAATGAGTAGGTTGGTGAAGTCAAAATAGGTTGAATGTTTTATAAAATTACTAAAAAAAGCACCTGTTTTATAAATGATAACCTAGCAATAGGTGATGTTTGTCCAGGCATACTTTTTACGTGCGGACTGCTGTGGCTTTAAGAGAAACCCTAATATTACAACTACACGACCGTGCATAAACAAAACATTGATTGCATCATCAAGACCACACATGCACAAATTAAAAGTGGGGTTTTCTGCTGTGAAAATAACTGTACAAAAGAGCCCCCGGTGGTATTTGCACGGAAAGGGCGCGAGTTGTGGCAGTGCACACTACCAGCATAAACAGATTTCGCCTGGTGCGGGTTGTGGCAAGCGCACTGGTTAAATGGACCGCATTGACAACAGCTGGTAAACCATTGCAGCTTAGGGCTATGGGCAAGGCAGCCGCCATTGGGTGTCTCTACTGTGATTGGAGAGCAGGGTACAGGGTTTGGACCAGTGCATGGATGACTGGCTCTCTTTCTTATTCTTGCTGATAGATTTAATCCATCAGAGGTGATTATTGGATACTGAGGCTTGAGCATCAATAGGCCATCTTCTCTGGTTGAGTATGTAGTCGTGGGTTAGGAGTCTGCGTGGTCTGTGTGGACTTATCACAGTAGGGCTGGTTTCACAGGGTCTTCACAGTGATGGGCCGCGGGTAGCGGTAGTGCATGGATGAGAGGGATACAGGCACATTTAAAGCTGCATTGGCTCTGCAGCAATAGGCTCTCGACTATCAGCCGGGAGCGAGTGTTTCACTCTGGTTACAAGAACAGCCCTGTGATCTTTAGCAATAGTCTTAAATGCTGCGTTCTGTGCCAATGTGCTGGCATATTTAATACATATTCAATCATTTACAAAGGGTAAAAACGAAGGCAATTGCGAACACCAGACTCTGTTAGAGTGGGAGTTTTGGGAGGTATGCAGATTTTTAGGGTCACCCCTTCACTCAAATGTACCAGAATCACAAGCGGCTTGCGGTTGAAGGCGAAGTTGAGCAGCAGCTGCAAGCGCTTGGCGTCCGTGAGTTTACCCAGCAAAATACTGCCAGAGTCCTTGGTCCCTGCATTATCCCGCTGCACCAGACAGTCAAGCAGCCACTGAGAGGAGCAGTGCACCAGGTCAGACCAGCCCTCCACAGCCCGTGGGGTGAGAAGGCGAACGTCTCTGTTCAGCCTTGCAAGCTTAGGGTGGGGCATTGCTTGGAGCAGGTCGTAGTGCGGACGGCCACCTCTGGCGCACCAGCAGATGTCTCGGTCCAGCTCTTGTGCTGAGCCTAGCCGCTTCAGCATTACGTGCCGGCTGCCTTTGCGTGGCTCACCGTAGCGTGCAAAGTAAACGTTCTTGACGTTGAAGAGGTTGAGCGCGTGCAGTCAACCCCATGACTCAAACGTCAGCTGTCCATTTAGGAACTTGCGGCAACAAAGGCTGAAATAGGCAGGGCACATGTTGAGTGCAAGAAAGCGCATATCATCCAGTTTTTTGCACTGGAAGAAGGCAAGCAGCAAGTGCGTGTTGAGCAGCATAACAACTGAAGCCATGGCTACCAGCAACAGCTTTAGAAGGCGGCAGAGCCAGCCCAGCGTCATGGGGCAGCAGACACAGCATGCCGTGGATCCCCACGGGGTAGCCAGCCTCCCGCTTCAAGGCTTTGTGCAGCATCTTCCATGTTACAACACCACTCCTGTCCAAAGATCCACCAAGTTCCACAATGAGGTTGTGGGGTAGAGCTACACGTAGCCAGGAAAGGAGCTCAAATATAGCCCAACTCCCTTGGACAGAGAAAAGAAAGATCACCATGCCATCCCAGCTTTGAAAGGGACACAGTCACATGACTTGGTACAGAACTCCTGATTCCGAGAAAATTATTTAAACAAGCCACTATTGGATTATATCGGCGAATTGGACAAAATAACAACATTTAGTGTGTCAAACGATTATGCCACAGTGTTTACAGTTGACAAATCAACCACAAAGCCAGCTTTCTGGCACCCCTTTATATTGTTGTCTTTGTAGCAATGGTGTAGGTGATATTTTGGTGGCGCAGAAAAACAGTTCCAAAACTGACTTGCGTAACTATGATTTACTAACCATGCTGGACATACACCCACATATTTTGCTAAAAGTATTCTTCAAGAATTATCTGACTGGGTAGAGTTCAACCAACTACTCCTCCCTTTTCAACGTTTTGAAAAGGTCACAGTTCATCTTCTAATGTATTGTTCCGTCAGTTGTTACTTGTAAACAAATTGATTAGGGACTGCCTTGAATCGCTTAATGCGTTATTGGTGGAATTCTTGTCTGCTTTTCACCACGTAAATCGCGGTACGCTATGGAGGAAACTTGAGAATTGCAGAATTCCATCAAGGGTATTAAAAATGATAAAGGCGCCTTATACTAACACCTCATTCAGAGTTACGATGTACGCTGTTCCCCAGAAAACAGCCACACACAGGGATTCAATCAACGGTGTCTATTAGCGCCATTACTATTCAATGTTTACATGGTGGACCTTTATGATGCCCTGGGGCAGGGACGGTCTTTCCCAGCCAAATTGGCCCAGACATCTGTGTAATGCTTAGGTTATGCCTATGCTATATTAATACTTCATCAATCTCTACAGGATTGCAGAGCGCAATGGACACAATTGGTGAATATTCCAGTGCTCATGAACTTGAAATCAATTATACAAAAACTAAAGTTCTGACTTTTAATAGTAAACCCAAAAGGACCTCATACAAGTGGCTTATAGATGGGCACAATATTGAATTAACGAAAGGTTACACATATCTGGGTGTCAACTTTAATAAAAAGAGGTTACCTAAAGTACAGTGGTTATAGCCGCAATCTTCTTACAGCTTCTATACATGCATGGGGTGGCCACGGAAACATGGTTGTTTGCAAACGCCACCTGGTTGCACAGAGGAACTGTCCATCGTTGGCATAGAGCATTTGGTTTGCCTTCAAGTGCTTCCATTGAATTGGTTTCTGATTCAATTAGGCCTTGGCTACAGGAAGAGTGACAAATTTGATTACGAGACAACGGCACATGGATTGCAACACCCTCTTGACCACATCAAGACAAGAGTTGGCAAAATCATCTTCCTGTGCTCTGGGTAGATTGGGCCAAGAATGCGTCAATTTACTTGGGAGCTTAGACATCCCTGATGTCCTTAAAATGGACGCAGCTGTGGCCAAACCTGCCATTACAGATAAAATAAGGGAATGGGATTGTGTAAATGATCCCGCCCATTTGGGCTAATTGAAACAAACTAATGAGAACCGTAAGCAACTTACATTGATGATACAGCTGATTATATCAAAAGGTTTTTGTGTCCTTGAAAATGATGGATTTACATGATACTTTGTTGCAACAAATTGAGACCATTTGAAAGTGTGGGGACTCGGGTGAAATTACCTGCACTTTATCTCTATTGCTTTGTGCGCCGAAATATCTGTTGTTCGGAGAATGTACGATCTAATGGCCGGCAGTGAGGCCTTGAGCACAGCGCAAGTCAGGCATTTTGGTCACTAAGTATTAGACAGAAATTATATTAGGACATGCAAATTGTTAATGACCTCTCAGCCAATCATAATCTGCGGCATGCCCTCAATAACCAACGGTATTGACTACATTACTGCCATTCTTGCCAAGAAGTCAAAAAACAAAACTTTAGGTCTGCAATCAAAAAACCGCAATGCAATTTTCGAGCGAGATATATTTCAATTTGACAATCCAACCTAATTTAAAACACCAAAGTGAAAGCTCAAACATGGACCACTGTTTTCATGTTTTTAAAGAAAACCTGTTCACTTAACATTGCACCTAATGAAAGTTCCTGCTAAAAATATGCCAGTTCTGCTAAGTTTACATTTCAAATGTTTACCGTAAAAAGAATACTTGGGTATTAAAACATTACAAAATAACACCACATGTGATTAAATAGGTGTTGTGTGCTTCATGACTGCTAAACTAACAGGTTTTACTTCCACACCACTTTTCCAAAACCTTAAGTGCCATCATCGCCATGTGCTAATAGGCGTATAAACCTCAGGAGGAGCTATCGCATGGGATAATGACCCTTTAACAACTTATGTCCCTCTGCATTGCTTTGGGCCATAAAATGGTGGCGGGTCAATATTCTGCGATAACAATCACTCCCTCGGTCTATAATACTATACTGATGAATATAAAATGTGGTTGTAGTTGCGTTGGATGATAGGCAACAATAGTACAATTATTTTGGCTTGGATTCTTTTGGGGGAATTTATTGAATCGCAAATTATAAAAACGTGGACTTATGCTCAATAATGAAGATTTTAATATATTTCTTGACGAATTTGTATCGATACAGACTTCATATAAGCCAAGATAAACAATTGTTTTAAAAATGTGTCCGGCGACCAACCTGCCACCCCTGAAATGTGTCCTGCATGCTGCAGCAAATTTGGCCACATCATCCCGACCCTCCTCAAACTGCACTGGCTCCCACTACAAGCCAGTAACACCTTCAAATCATTTTGTACCATCAACGAGGCTGTCATCCTGAAGTCCCCAAGCTACCTGACTGAGAAACACAGCATATCCAGGGGCCTACGATCCACCAGAAGTAGGGCAATGTGCAGACTTGAATTATAGCAGTGCAGGAAGGAAACAACGCAGGCATTCTCTGTCTGCGCTCCAAGACTCTGGAACCTCCTGCCCATCAACATCAGACTTGCCCCATCCCTTCGACAGTTCAGGAAAGAGCTCAAGACTTTCCTCTTCAAGGAATGGCTCCTCCGTAAACACCTTTGTCCTCACACCTTGCACTCCCCTCCCTACCTGAGACTTTGATCTGCTCCCCACTGTCTTTCCCTCCCATGCTGCCGATTGCCCACCCTCCCCTGTTAGCTCCCTGCTGCTTTCTTCTCTGCTTCCCTCGGTGTTCTTCCCCCGATTGTAAAGCGCTCTATTGCGTCCCAAAACTAGGTCTGCGCTCAATAAATACCCTAATGATAATGTAACACCCACGATACAAGGTGTAGGTTGAGTCAGTGCTGCTAATGGGAAATTGGTGTTGATTGTGCGCTCGGAATAGATGGTGTTACAATAAGAATAGCGCACGTTTTAAGAGAACTCCTGTAACAGAGCAAGCACTGGGCCGTTTTTATAAATGAAAGACACACCGCAGCTCATTTGCACATCTTCCTTCAATGTATTGCTGCAACCTCCTGGGCTGTTGTCATACTTGAGGCCGGGCAACGGGGCAAGCGTGCCATTTCATTTGAAGTGTCCCTGCCCCTTTACACACACCCCTCGTGTGCATGCATGTGACTTACAGGCAAGCTCCTGCCATCCAAATGTGTACTCCTACCCGCAAGAGGGTAGGCAATAACCTCGGCTGGTCGGGGGTAGGGGGCTGTAATATGTGCACAGTTCCAGGGATGTCATTTAGGGGTTGCCAGGGGACGCAACTGCTACCCCTGGGGTCTCCCTTGCTACACCTAAAAAAAAAAAATGTTAACACTTTTTTTTTAATGCAAGATCCTAGGCTGTGGCCAGCGCCATGTGGATCTTTGCTTCTGGAGTGGCTGGCTTTCTTGTTCAGGCCTATTAAAAAAAAACATCAAAAAAAGAACACAGGTTCCACAAGTCTAACACTTTCAGCAGTGACCCTAAATAAGAAAGAATGGGAATACCAGATTATTTATCTTTCTAGAATTCTATACAATATTTGCTAAACTCACTAACGGTTTATTTCAGGCACACTTCAGGGGGCGAGTCACTGATTTAGTCTGTTCTTAAACACCTCAACTCAGCCTTTCATCCTTCTGAGGTCGATAAATGAGTACCAACCCAGGTTGGGTGATATTGTATGTATACTTGTTCTCTATACAGCACTTAAGCGTATGCTATATAACAACACATCATTATCATTTGGCCATGGACGTCTGCTTGCATTCACAGTAATTTGGTAACATGGGCCTATACACACTGATTTTAACGATACATATGGCGATCCATTCTTGTAAGAAATGTGTATCACACTATAGTAATATTGTAACCATATTTTTGTAGTGTGCTTAGCAACAATGCTATGTGATGCCACTTCCTGTTTTGTTAAGGGCGTGAAAGGTCGTGTTCCATCCCTTCCCGTGATGTCACTTTGGGGTGGGGTCAAATGACGTCACTTCCTGTGATGTCATCAGAGGTCAAAAGTCATGTGGTGTCACTTCCGCTACCCCTGACATTTTGGTGAAAGGACGTCCCTGCACAGTTCCCTCATGTGACTAGCTGCTGATTGCAGAGTGATCTACAGCAAAGCTCCCCTGTATACTCTTGTCTTGGCAATCCCCATGACCGTTCATGGAAATGTGTGCAATGCTGTTTACGATGTAAGGCTTTGCTCGCGAGCTTGTGGCTGGGGGGCATCTTGCACCCTATGGTTTTAAAGTGCATGTTATACACGTCAGGCCATTGAGCGAGACCAAAATAAGGATTGTGGGTCCAGAAATACGACTGTCAGTCAGGGTAAGAGTGAATTGCCATTATTGTAATAGGGGGCTGCCATGTCTTGTTACCTAGGTGCAAAACATCGGAGTGTTAGCTGATGAATAAGGTGGGGGGACTCATTAACATACGCCATGGGATGTGATGTCACCAGAAATTGGCATATCAAGGTGAAATATGCACATTTCATTCAATTGGTTTTGCATAACCATACAAATTGCACAGGACGAATGGCATTTGCCTTTCATAAAATCAACACACACAAAAAACCAAGAGAGGATTTTTCTAGAAATAGCCTTGTGAAAACGTTAAAAGGTGTGTATGTTTTAAACTCCAAGAATCAATAATATTATTTTCACTGGAACATCTAGTCCTGAAATGTGACATTTCACCTTTAGTTGTATGCGATTGTTCATCGCACAGCCTGTGAACCTGGCGACCACGGTTCAAATCCAGAGGACGGTGTAAATGTATAAGTTAAAAAAATACAGTCAATGCGTCTCATTTTACACACAGCCTCTAAAATACCCAGGGGGACGGTGTCCACCTTGTGAAAAAAGTGGGTGTACGCCGTCGACCCGCGTGCACCCAATATATGAGCCGCGAGCTGAAGGCTGGGAACTTCCATCTCATGCTTATCAGGGGTTTGTGGCCTGGTCTCTCGTCATCCGATCTGGAATCATTGATCGATGCCTTCATCTCCACGCTTCTTGGCATGGTGGCATGACGTGGCACTGTGGCCTAGATAGAAACCACAATGATAGTTGCCCAGAGCAATGCCAGTGGTTTGGATCTGTTCAAATGCGTCCATGCACCATTCTTTGGTTTTGCATAATTACCTAGTAGTGGGAAGGGTGGTCCCAGACGTAGGCGCCTAGCTTCCTGCACATAGAGACCCAAACTACACCTCACTGAGGACCCGCAATGAGGCCGAACCATGTCTGGACTTGCTTGTGCTAGAAGTGGTAAGGGTGGTCCCAGACGTGGACGTCTAGCTTCCTGTACATAGAGACCCAAGCTACACCTCACTGAGCACCCGCAATGAGGCTGAACCATGTCTGGCGTTGCTTGTGTTAGAAGTGGGAAGGGTGGTCCCAGACGTGGGCGCCTAGCTTCCTGCACATAGAGACCCAAGCTACACCTCACTGAGGACCCGCAATGAGGCCGAACCATGTCTGGTGTTGCTTGTGTTAGAAGTGGGAAGGGTGGTCCCAGACGTGGGCGCCTAGCTTCCTGCACATAGCGTCCCAAGCTACACCTCACTGAGGACTCGCAATCAGGCCGTACCATGTCTGGCATTGCTTGTGCTAGAAGTGGGAAGGGTGGTCCCAGATGTAGGCGCCTAGCTTCCTGTACATAGTGTCCCAAGCGACACCTCACTGAGGACCCGCAATGAGGCCGAACGATGTCTGGACTTGCTTGTGCTAGAAGTGGGAAGGGTGGTCCCAGATGTAGGCGCCTACCTTCCTGTACATAGTGTCCCAAGCGACACCTCACTGAGGACCCGCAATGAGGCCGAACCATGTCTGGCGTTGCTTGTGTTAGAAGTGGTAAGGGTGGTCCCAGACGTGGGCGTCTAGCTTCCTGTACATAGAGACCCAAGCTACACCTCACCGAGGACCCGCAATGAGGCTGAACCATGTCTGGCGTTGCTTGTGTTAGAAGTGGGAAGGGTGGTCCCAGACGTGGGTGTCTAGCCTCCTGTACATAGAGACCCAAGCTACACCTCACTGAGGACCCGTAGTGAGGCCGAACCATGTCTGGCGTTGCTTGTGCTAGAAATGGGAAGGGTGGTCCCAGACGTGGGCGTCTAGCTTCCTGTACATAGAGACCCAAGCTACACCTCTCTGAGGACCCGCAGTGAGGCCGAACCATGTCTGACGTTGCTTGTGGCCTTGTGCAGGAGGGCTGTGGACCGAGCAGTTCAGGGTAGGGTGCCCCTTTTGAGGTGGGGTCAAGCCTGATATGCACACGGGGTTTCCCGTTATGTAAGAGCACCGTGGGCTCAAAAACGATCGCTTGCAGGATTTCCCAGCACAACACCAGTTACTTTCACTCAAATGCTTGCATCCATCCTTCGAGTTTCGCATGACATCCCACGAGGTCATGTGACAGCAATATAACATTACATTGCATAATATAAGTATTTATATAAAACTCCACGTTGAGCAAGTTAACTCCCAGCAGAGCAAAGACAGTCTATTCTACTAAACTCACAGTTTACAGTTACACAATACGAACGTATTCTCAGTGTGCACAATTTCAATACAAGCACAAAATATGCAGGACCTCGATATATTCCCCAATTGACAAGCTCATTGTGCAGCCAGTGTGACCATCCCGGTATGTATAATACCATTACATTCCCAGTGTGACCTACACAGCATGTTGACATGTTGCAAACTCCCAATTGTACCGCCCCAAAAATACCAACAGTTTGCACAATCCCATCCTATGGCCACTTGTGCATTGCAGGTACGACGTCAGCTGGCCCGCTGCTGGTATGCCAATCCCAGCAGATGCTTCATCTGCCCACCCCCAGAGTAGCCCCGAGTTCACGAGCCCAGTATGTTGGACTTGGCCACCGCTCTAAACATCCTATTCGACTGATGCCTTCCAGTGTGTGTGCCGCCTGGAGACGTCCACCAGGTTCGACGATTGAGAAACCAGTCCAGTTCCCAGTGTGATGGCAACCCCAGTATAACCCACTGAAAAATCCCAACTCAGACCAGCTATTGTGACTCCCTGCTTGCTCAGCTCAAACTGAAAAGATGCCACACGTATTCCTATGCCCCACAGAGCATAATGGCAAGCAGCGTGGAGAGACGCGGGGCCCGTCACACTGGCGCTGCCCCCAACATCTGCCCGCCACTACATCAGGTGGCGACTCAAAGGGAAAGGACAATGTACAAATGAAAGCAGAGGAGGGAACGGGGAGGAGAGGGGCCAACTAAGGAGACAAGGAAGAGGAAATGGGTGAGATTGAGAAGCAAAAAAGGTGGCAGAAACACATAACGTGAAAATTAAGAGTGGTAAGAGGCCAAAATCAAGAGGGTGCCGGGGTGCTCCATCTTGATGCCTGCCGGTGGAGGTAAGGCTTAAGGTCTGACAAGCCCCCTCCATCGGCAGGATTAAAAGGAAGTGCGTTCTGTGGACGTGTGGTTGATTACAGGATGCAATACTTCATCTACAAAGTGCCCAGAGGCATTTGGATTTGCGATGAGCACTATAAAAATATTACCTTTGACTCGCGCGACAGAAGCATAGGGGGGAGCGAACAGAGCATGACACCCCCATGACAGAAGGGATGGGCCGACAGACCATGGGAAAAAGAGATGCTGGAGGAGAAGATTCTGAGGAGGATGAACAGGAGAAGAAGGAAGGCGGCAGGGGTGGTAAGGGAGGCACCATGAGTATGAGACTTAAGGGGTAAAGAGAAGGGAGGCATGGACACAGAATAAAAGACGAACAGAAGCACGACTAAATATCCAGGTGCCAGACAGAGAGAACCGGGCGAGAAACAAGCGCCACAGGGGCTCTAGAGAAGAGCAGACGCCATCTTAACTCGCAAGAGGCTTAATCTTAAAGGCACATTTTCCCCTCATAAGTCTTTCTGGGTGAATTGTTCAAGGCCACCTCCCTGCAGGTGCTGGTGCAGGGGCGGGGTATCTCTTTCCGGGAGGTGGGGGAGGGGGCAATATCCTTGCAGTCACTGCCTCTGTAAATGGGGTTAATAGTTACAGTTGCGGGGCGTGCCAGTAAACAAATTAAACGGGTACTTCACAGGTTTTACTGGGATTTATGTTATCTTGGATAGGTACAATAGGTCATCACAGAAGTCTATTTGTTAGTAAAGAATATTTTTGATACGTATATTTATAATTTTGTCAAGTTGTGTGGATTTTTCTGATATACACAACTGCAAAATGTTATGAAAAGTTTTATGTTGTAATTGCTACTTGTATGCTATATATCTGTATAGTGTATCCACAGAACATAAAATAAACTAAGCTGGGACATAAGCACCATCTCGGGAAAGAAAAGACAGGTTTTCTTTTTGAGGACCACTGGCATGTACTGCTGGAGTCCTGTCTAGTAAGGTCGTAGTGTACACATTGAAGCTCACATTGGAGTCCCCCGCTTACCATTACAGTAAGCGGGGGACAGGAAAAAGAAGAAAAAAAAGGACCCAGCAGCCTCAGCACCGCCCCACGTCATTGGCATCGACATTTTCGTCAGCACAGTCACAGGTGGTGCAGCGAACACATAGATTCATGTTAAGTTACACAGTGGTTAGAAAGTCTGGTTTCACCGTAGATCTGGGTACACCAGAGCTTTAAGTGGGCCAGGGCTAGCTGCATCTGTGCTCCTACAGGGTCCAAAATGTGCCCTGGGATCCACAGTGCTCCTCTACCAGATTTCAAACTAGGAAAGTCAATGAGGAAATCTGAGTGTCTGCATTGAACTTCCCCAGTAGATGGCACTAATACCTATGTTTAAAATCACATCATTTGTTTCATTAATTTTTAATTCAATTAATTGTTTTTTAATACTCTGTAGGGTACATATGTTACGTTATGTTATGTTAGCGGTACTTGTATAGCGCACCGTCACCAACAGAATTGGTCCCCAGGTGCTCTGGTGGATCTGTAAACAAGAAGGGTGGGGGGAGAGTTAGTCGGGAGGAGGGGAGAAGGAGAGTGGGAGAAGTGGTGTGCTGTTGGCAGCTTCAGCTCGGTATACACCGAGTGCTGGGCTTTTGTGCTAATATCAGATCGGATGAAGGCCTTCAGTGCTGTGGGTGAAGTTTATGTGTTGTTGATGCAGTGTTGTAAAGTGCGTGCGGGTTGCTGGGAGAGAGATGGTTGTGTGGTTTTGTGTGGGTTTAGGTATGCAGAAGATTGAGGGTTGGGTTAGTGGGGTCTGTATCCTGGTTCAGGTACTTATGATTCCGTTAGAGTTGGATACCTGTGGGTTGGGTTGTTGCTGGTTCCTCGTGGCCGACTCGATTTGGTGGTGTTGTGATGATCCAACTGTATCCTATTGAGTATAGTTTGGATTGGTGCGTGCATCTGAACCTAATCTTAGGTGTGGGACTGGGTGGGTGATATCTTTTCTCAGGTGATCTAGTGTGACCCTGGTCGGTTAAAAAAGTAAATACCTTGTTTGATTTTTGCAACATATTTTAATATTGAAGTCATGTCGTTAACATCATTTAATAAAATTGACTACTCTGTCAGAATCAAGGATTTCCTTCAAAAGACCTTATGGGTGGGAACTTGCGTGGACTTATTTTGATGTGCTGTTACTTATATAAGTGAATATTGTTTAATAAATGTGTGATTGGTGATTATATGTAAGACACATCTGTAAGTAGATTGCACTCCCTTGTATAGCAGGTACGGAAACTCGAAAGGCTCTTTTATGCCACTGCTTTAGCTCTGTAGGCCATCCTTAAAGATTCCTTAGCTGCCTGCGATGTTTAGGCCATGCTGGACACCACTTCTTCGGCGTTGCTATAAAATGTATCTGGCGAGTCATTAGGCCCCTCTGCCGCGCAGTTGCTTATCCCACTTAAAGCACACGTTCTCCGAGAGTAGGGGGACGGGATGTGTGTGTGCAGGAGGGGGTGGGCAGCTCGCGTGTGTTATTGTCATGGTTACTGCGCCATGTTTGCTTGCACAGCCCGCAGGCTGATCAGAGGTTGGTAGTGGTTAGCCGCCCCCCCCCCCCACACCCCCCGCACCATCCAGCCCATCCTGGTTCGAATGGATGAGCCACTCTCTGATCGCGACGTTTAAACGAGAGAAGCTATAATGCCACGAAAATACCCAAGAATATTGCACCACGCGGTAAACATCGCCACAGTATCTGTATTATTATGAGGGCCGCAGCTCCAGAGCGCAGCGCAGCGCACAGGACGCCCAAACATGAATGGCCGCGGAGAATGGGCACTGCCACTGCGCCGGATGGGGCCCGCCTCCCATAGGTCCCTGCTCCTAACACAGGAATTTGCCTATCAGGCGCGAGGTGAGCATCTCCCCTGGTAACAGCGGTGGGGCGGGCTGCTGCGCTCGGGCGACACTACTCCAGTCCATTCATCGTCCAATAGTATCGAGAGGGCCCCCGGCCACGGCAGTGCGGTTACCATGCCAAGAACAACACAGCGGTGTGGTGTCCTCGTGGAGTGCGGACCCGCGTACCTCGTACCTCACAGCGTGGGGTCCTTGGAATGCGGCTGGGGGAGCGTGGGGGGGGGGGAGGGCTGCCACCCGAATGCACGCCCAGGGCCACATAATAAGAACATGAGTGCAATATAACTTGAGACACCTGAGAAGAAAGAACCACAAAAGAAAAGGACAATCCGCGAGTGGGAGTATACAGCCCGTGTGCACATCTCCGTAGTGCCCGGCCCTGCTTTCTTTTCTAAACAAAGGGCATGATTTAAATGCAGGCGTAATAAAAGGAGGCGCAAGTTGTGTGTGCACTGACCCCGGGTCCGAATTGCTGGCTGGGCCTGTGGGGACAGAGCACACACCCCAGGGATTGCATGAGAGTCATTTCGGATACTGCACCCCCAAACCCCCCACCTTTTTTATTTATTTGTTACCACCACTGCAACCCATTGAAGCCAACCCTTGTCCCTGGGGGCAATCTCTTCACGCCGGCCCAGGCTGGAAAGCGCACGTGATTGAACCGGTATCGAACACACGGCTGGAGCCCAGGCTTCCCGGGCAGGCATCAGAAGCCTGCCA
Source organism: Ambystoma mexicanum (assembly GCF_040938575.1). Lineage (NCBI taxonomy): Eukaryota > Metazoa > Chordata > Amphibia > Caudata > Ambystomatidae > Ambystoma > Ambystoma mexicanum. Next base: position 710,496,487 of record NC_090934.1, on the reverse strand, counting down.
CAAGCGCAGCATTGAGGTCTTGTGTTACACCCCTCCTGGCTCCTGCGGTGCCCTGGGAGACATGGAATGGAACAGAAAACGGCACGGAGGGCGAGGGGGCCGAACCACGGTGTCCAATTCGGAACAGTGCACCCAGGTGCGGTAGCGGACAGGGGAAATAGGACGTTATGCCCTTAACATTTCGCCATCGCGATGGACGTCACAGCGCCCACTTTGAACGGCAAGCAAGGGGCAATGGGCATTAGCAACAAAACAGGCAACGCCGCTGACAATAAACCGTTTCCAATAGACCCGCAGCGGCTTGGCTTATAAAATGCACGTTGCTGCTTCTGGACAGGGCGCGCATCACGTGCACGCCATCTCCAACCACACCTGCCCAGGGCACCGCCGATGAGCAGTGGTTACCAAAAGTGGCCATGGACACGAAACAGTGGTGGCACCCAGCCCCCCCCCCCCCCCCCCAGGACATGGCACTGTAACCGCCTCCCTGTACCTGGACCCGCACAAGCATCCCTGTGCCTGGCACTGCGACGCATGCTCTGGCACTGCACCCGCGACCCCTGTGCATGTCCCCCCTCCACATAAAAGCTGCACCTCCACCCCCACCCCACGGCACTGTACCCGCATCCCTCCAGGTGAGCTAAGCATGCTGCGGGGCTATCTTACCAGCTTCCACCCCTCGGGAGAGGAACAGGGCGACCCCGATGCCCAAGAAGAGGTGGAACGTGGCCCGGGCGCGGCGTCTTCTCTGCGGGGGGCACGCTCCCGCGCTCACACCTGCCCAGGTTTCAGGTAGTACCCGCAGGTGCACGCAGCCGTGCCCAGTCTCGCCGAGAGCCATCTCTGACTCCTGCGGGCACCCACTTGTGCGGCCTGTCAGGGCGCCGTCCGCGCAGTGACTCCCTGGGGACTCGGGGGAGAAGGTGCTTCTGTCCAGTGGTGTGGGCGCCGCAGCCCAGGGCTCCCAGTCCCGCTGCCCGGGCGGGAGGAGGTGTGGTCACCTGGCGTCCTCTGTTGCTCAGGGATGCTCCTGTTGTTGCAGCGGGGAAACGTCCCTTCATTGAGAAAGAAATCACGTAGCAACCGGAGCAAGCACTGCTCCGGGAGGTTCACAGTCTGCGAGGCCCTCTGCTGGCCGAGAGTGGCGCTGCACCGAGGGCTTCTGCTTCACGCTTACCTGCGGGAAACCACAGCCTGCTGCGGCCTTACTACTAGGCCTCTTACTAAGATTCACGCCTTTCTTGGCCAAGACTCATTTTGGCCATACCCTTTTCTCACAACTTGGACACATTGTTTGGTGACACTGTAATCGACGATACCACTGGCGAGCATTTGGAGTTGGCGAGCTATGTACATCTGACTAGCATTGCCTTTGCAGAATTGGCTATAGCTGTCCTGTAGTTGGACTCCACATAGGAAGAGCATTTTTTTCCCGAAGGTGTTCGACAAATCTTCACAAAAATTTCAAAAAATACAGACTGCTATTTTTTTGTGACGTTTTGCTACGGGGTGAGGGATCATCTAGTCCCAAAAAGTGTTTTTGTCAAATTTAACACACATTTTTCGACCAAAAGGTGCAACAAAACAATTGCCCGCTACAATCCACAGACCCACATACCACTTTTGGCCACCTCATTGGATACTTGGGCACAGGTCTTCGAGCCTTTTCAAGAGGTGGTAACCAGATCGGTTACTGAAAGAGTTCTGTGGGCGGACGCAGGGGGTGGGCGATGTGGCATTTTCAGGGGCCACCCTTTAGTCCGCTGACTTTTTGTAGCGTTCATCAGGACTCTGTGTTGCACACACTTTAAAAAGGAAGCTATTGTAGCCCACTTGGAGTTTCCCCAAACGGCCTCTCATAGGGATCAAATATGCTCCAAGAATTTTAACTAAAATGGCTGCTCAGCCACAGGAATCTCCAGGCCACTGACCAGCGTAGGACTGGGCCATACAATTGTTTCAGGTACCAATGAAAAAGTGGCCCACAGATTCAAATGGCTATTCATTCCTGTTGTGGCACTGTTTCAATAGTAACCAAGGGGGAGTTTTTTTAGGAAGTGAGATGCAAATTGTGCATTTTAAAGAATATGTATTCAGCAACACTGGTTAAAACTACTAGCCACAGAGTGAATTAACTCATCAAACTGGCCCACTTTGATCAAAAAAACGGGCCCACACCAGCATTTTGTGTTTTTGGTTCAGTTATGGGCCTATTGCCCTATAGGCCAGTCCGAGCCTGCCACTGACTGTGTCTGAGGGTCACTGGAGCCCAAGGGCCACCACCAGCTCCAGGAGGCTAACCACCATCGAGGGTGCTAGACCAGGGGCCACCGATCGAGTCAATGTCACAACGCCTACTGACGAATTTCTGTGATTGTGCAGGGCCCGGGACATGGGCAAGGGCCATGAAAGAGTACAGTGCCCACTGGCCATATCCATAGGTAAATGTGGGGTACCCAGGCGGGGCTAACGTCATTTTATTAACAAAAATATATATAGCAAATTCAATCTCCGCAAACTAAATGAAAAGTAAACCTTTCCCAAAACTTCCTTTTATGGATGCAAGCTTGTTTTATTTTTATTTGCCAACCATTTTGTTTTTCTCTCTACTGCAATTCTATAAAGCAGTTATTTGCTTTGCGCAGAGTCTGCCACACTTTTGCAATGCCACACTCCCTCATCCAAATGAAGCACTGTCTCCAACTCAGCCATCTTTAAATTCCTTGCTCCGCCTCTCTGCATCTGGCTCTACCCCAGTTTCAGTAAACAAGTCCTCAGAAATCCTGGCCCATTCACTAAAAAGCAGCAGTTCATCCCTAAACTGCTCTTCCCCAGACACCGGAGCCACGACTAACCCAATTAAATCAATGACCGTATTTTGCTTTTAAACCCCAGAAAAGTAACTTTTGAGGAAAACAAATTTGCAAATGTTTTCCTTTTGCTGGAAAACACGTGCTTGTGGTTTTCTATCCTAGTTTCATTTTTTCAGTAACAGGGATTCCCATTTTTGCGAGAAGTCAGATCCGTCTTGCAAGAAAATTGATGCCTGTTTGTGCAAGTGGAAAAAAGCAAAGGTTTTGCAAGAAACAAGCACATCTGAACATTTTTGCAAGGTGAATTTCAGTTTGCACACTCCTACTTTTAATGACCGTCTGAATGAGCTGGTGCTTCTTTATGAGGTAAGAGGCAAACAGCATCAATACTGTTTAGTCAAACCCCATATGGATAGCAAGGATGCTGAAGAGGGTCTTGTGGTTGGTGGTGTGAAAGCAGACAATAGACCAACAGCTGAGGGAGGGGGGCGGGGGTGGGTCACTATTGCCTATAATGTGAAGAGCAAAGTAAGGGATGCAGATTGTGGCTGTAGCTGTGCTGCGTCTCAGTCAGAATCTGAACTGATAATCCCAAAGAGGTTGTGGTGGGTGATACTCACATGTACATCGAGGAAGATTGTGAACTTAATGGTCTTCCTCATGCAGTTTTGGTGTGCGATGGGTCGGATTTGGCTAATCTTTAGCGAATCAGGGAAGACGCCTTGAGTGAGAAAGGCGTTACTGGTGTGGGATACGTGCTTCTCCAGAGATGGATTTCACCCTCAAGACAGGGAGGACCTTATCTTCACAGGAGGAGGACTTGAAAGCTGTAAGAAGGTTGAACAGGTTTCTTTGTTTATTGAGCTTGGTCTACCTTGAAGTGTCACATGGGTGGCTGGGGGGGTTGACGTGTCATTTGCTTGGAGCTGTGCATGTGGTGTCTGATGATATTTATTCTGACCCTGAAAAACATGTCGGTGTTGTATTTGTCTGTGGACTGCATACTTGTGAGATCGGGAAAGGGTGTATGTGGTGTTGGCCAGCATTGAACATTATTATTATAATTTTTTTTATCAGGTTTTGGTGTAGCTCTTCTTGGCAGTTGCCACCCACTTCTAAGTACTGTAATACTACTGTTATTATCAAATGTAATGGTACTCCTCTTGTACCAGAGTGATGAAACGATGTGCCAACCATGCCAGGATTTGAACTTCCAAAGTGCTGGTTGGTATCAAGTGAAGGCAAACATTTAACTCTTGAGCAATCCTTGGGTTCTTTGCATGTTGGCTGCTTCTGCTATTGCTGACGCATAGGAGCAGACTTTGGTTGCTTTGAGGTGTGTTCCACCAGCTGATCACAGCGTGTTCATGTTTAGGATATCTCCTTGATGTGGGTTTCTAAAGATCTTCTCTTCTCATCAGATGGTGCGATTGCAAAGTTTTGTGTGTTCCATGGTGCAAAGGTCTTGCACCAGTTCATTCACAGCTTCACACGTGTGTGAATGTTGACACATGTTCTGTAACAGTGTGGCAGAGAACCTTCAGTGTCGGTAGTTTGGTCCATGATGGATGCCAGTGGGATGAGGTCTTCTCCAAGCAAAAAGAAAGGGAAGTTCTTGAAGAAGCGCTAAGATGTCTTGGTTGCCTGTGGCAGCTGTGTGGTGGAGCTTGATTAATATACAGGTCTGGTATATCTAGTTCATTTGTAGCGGTGGGAGGGAACGTCAGATGGCATAAGTACAAGGTCGAACTTGTTACATTTGATGTACATAGATTGAGTAGCACATTGTTTGATGTCCAGAGAAACAATATGATTGAAGCATGCTTCCCTGGATATCTTGTTTGCTTCTAACTCCAAGGAAGGTGGTGGGCCATTGTTGACTGTAATTTAGTGGTGACAACTGTGATTTCAACAGTGGAAGCTGGTTTGGACTTGGCTGGTCTGCAGATCAAGTGTAAGGTGGCTATCTAGGTGTGGTTTCCACACACATGGCTGGTGTTCGAGTAATTATCAAGTAATGTATGTTTCATGTGGCGAAAAAAGCTCTTTTAATGGTCATGTGGCCATTGTGACTAATCAGAATCCGACTTGCCTGGTCCCAAAATGGCCTCCGGGTAGCTTAAGATAAGTGGATTTTGTTATGTTTTCGTGGATGGTGATTGCTCCTGCTCTGGAAGAGTAAGAGTGTTTTTCGGCTGCGCCTGAGAGAGTGGGGGATTGTTTCACCCCACCCTAGTCTTCTATTTCATAGGTGGGGGTCAATTATTTTGGTCCACGGCCTGCTGAAAGCGTTATGCTCAGCCAGAATCTTTTGCTAATCTACCCCTTGTATCTAGTTGCTTCTGGAGGTGCTCCCAAACGGGGACTCTCTCTCTGCTCCTTTCTCTCTATACATAGCTTTTCCGTTCAACTTTCTTTAAATTGTTCATGTTAGAGTAGAGGTGGGGTTTCAGACTGACATTGGAATTATTAATACCGTTGGGGCTAAAATTAAGGTTTGTTCTGGCATCGTCCTCCAGTGCAAGTAACCGTAGTGTACATTTAAACAGCGTTCACCAATAAATTACATCCAGCCATTTTTTGCTTGATGTTGGCACGTGCCAAAGTCGGTTTGCTGTTAAAGAGAGGGGTGTGGCACTTACTGTACCCCTCGAAAGAATCTCTCAGTTTGTGGTTTGGGATGTGGTGGTGAAATGGTCTGTAAGGCTGGTGTTATATGGGCATTTGATTTTTCTAATGTTTTTGATTTCTTTCCGGCTCTGCCGGAGGCCCCTTGCTCCGACTCTCGGTAGGTTACCCTCTTGCCCTCTGTCTTTTCGTTATGTAAAAAAATCCCAGCAGATGTCACAGCCGTGAATGCATACTTTCAAGAGGTCTCCTTCAGAAACACTCCATTGCTAACACTAGTCTTAGGGTTTGGGGCGTCCCTATTCCTTTTAGGTGTTGGACGTTCAATGCGTGAAAGACTGGGGGAGCAGAATCTAGGAAACAGTGGAAAAAGTTAAGAAAATAAAAAGCATTTATTTACAGAAATGTCTTAGAGCAAAACATTATGAGGAGACACTCTAATGCCTCAAGTACTGTACAGAATCGTAGATGGAGTTTGTGACTATTCCCCAGGTCTCGTCACCCCTCCCCAGGATGGACCCCTTTCCTATGAGGCTAGGGAGGTGAGGCTGCTACCCAATAGTCCCCCTAGAGGTGGTAATATGCAGGAGGACCTCACAGGGAGGGACTCTCCTTATTGGGATACGGAGGTCCACCTGGGGAAACGCCTCCATACCGCCACCGCAGTACATAAACCTCTACCCTCATTACCACACTTATCATCCACTATTGATAGTGAGCTCATGTTCTATTGTGAGACACTGACGGTTCCAAATGTGAAGTATGCTCCAACTAGGAAGAACACGGGAAGCACCTGCAATGGATATGTGGAAACGCAATGAGCTACTGTTATGAGGGTTCTATGTTCTTATATCACCCATTTGTTTTTTGATGATTTTTTTCCTGACCGTTTTTTGCTTAAAAAAATCATCAACAAATTCTATTCTTTATTTTTGGGGTGTTGCCTCCCCTGAGCCTCCCCTATTATTTACTACCTATTACCCACCTCCTCTACCCTTTATATCCCCTTAACCCCCACCCATATTTGTCCACACGTTTTTCTGGCAAAAAAACTGTCTGAACAAAAAGAACCAAAAAAAAGGGAAATGTAACAACGCTGTACCATGACGAGGTGGCCCTCAGAAGGCATAAGGAATGAACAAGGAACTCTTAAAGGTGCAGTCGACGTTACACAAGGGTGGAGTCAACATAATAGAGCAAGCAAGAAAGGACTCAGGGAGATCCATGGCAGTAGATGTGTGTGCACCCCAAGAAGTTCAAACAGGGCTTTTTGGAGCAGAAGTCGAACAAGTCCTCGAGAGGAAAGAGGCGAGCCGATGGACGCAAGTAAAGCATCCAACTAGTCGGAAAGAAGCCGACACGCTGAGGTCAGAAAAGGATTGTGGTGGTGGCGTAACCCATAGCGGGTGTACCGGATGGCCCTGGGATGATGCTTTGTCCGTCAGCAGGAACCTGTCACAGAGCCGTGCAATAGAATAGAAAGAAGAAGCAGATGGCAAGAAGCAAGACCTGCAGCCCCATGAGGAACCAGTGAAGTATTCCTGCAAAGCAGGTAAGGGGAAAGAAAGTAAGGCTGGGTGGGTACCAGATGAAGGAAAAGTAAATCAAGAGTGCATCAGGAGTTATCTCTCTCGGGGCAGTGGCCAGTGCCACACCACTGCTATAAGCAAAATTAAGCAAGTGTGCATCGAGAGTCATCTTCCTCAGAGCAGTGGGTCAATCGCATACAACTGCTGAATCAGAGATTAAGGAAGAGGGCATCAGTAGTCATCACCATCGTCGCAGGGGCCAAGCCACTACCACTGCTCCAGGAATGTGCATCGGGAGCCGTCTCCTATGTCACAGTGATTTCTCAACTAAACATCAAAAGGAAGCCAAATAAGGCAGTGAGCTTTTATACTTCCTGGAAAGAGTTGAAGGGACTGATACAAGCTTTCTGTAAAAGTACTGAAGGATAGCGGTGGAGGACTTTCATAAAAGAAGCAGGGGAAAGGAGTCATTCCCCCTGTTTTGAAGGGACTCCGAAAGAACTATTAGCATGATAAAATTGAAGCAAGCAACCTGGAGAAGGGAGTCACTCTCCTGATGAAGGAACTTTACTTTTGTTGCAGACTTTTGCTTTAAGTGTTAGGGTTAGATTGCGAGGTTTCTGACAGAGGACAGAGAACATATTTTTCTACGGACATTCTGAAAGGATCCTGAAGTTTCCCTAGGTTACGGTAGGTCAAGCCCTTAGAAGTAGGGAGAAATAGGTTTTTCGCTGATAAATAAAAGTTTGTAGCCACAAGCATGACCCCTCCCTTATCAGTCTCCTTCTACACCCTCACAGGTTACAGGGAAGAAATCCACGGTCAGCAGGATTAAAGCAATTAATGCAAAACACACCATACCAAGATTTACAAAAAAAAGTCTTAATGCATGGCTCATAATAATGTGGACATACATGTGGCTTACTTTTGGCCAGGATTTACCACTCTGACATGTGTCAATAAATGAAATGTTAATCTATAAAAGATCCAATGGAGGACCACTTTAAATTAGCCAAATATCCCATCTTCTTGTATGACTGGGATGGTTCTCAAACATTACATAACGAAGGAGATGATGAGCTCCACCCAGCTGGTACATAAGGGGAACACATCTTCAGCATGGCCGAATGCCCTAGATCAAGTATGCAACAACTGCAAAAAGAGAACATGAAAAACAGCCCCAACAAATGGTTTGTAAGTGAATATGTCTTTTGGTGGTTAAAGATTGTAGGGGTAACTGCACCAGGACCCTTGCTCTTGGGAGTAGGAATACTACCTCGTATGTGATTCTGATGCTTTGAACAAAATGGCTGCCTTAAAAGTATGTAGTGGGTAGTAACCTACTGATCCAAGGTAAGCGGAAAAAGAGCTTAAGTGCTTCTCAAAATTACATCTGACCAATTCGTTCTTCATAATGAATAGATTATATTAAGCTCTGTTTTTCGAATTAGATTTTCAGAAATTGACCATAAAAACAAAAGGAAAACAATGTAACTAAAGTTATACACAATAACCTTTAACAACACCTACCAATCACAAAAGATGCATAGATTTTCAAGACACATAAAAACAATCATTGCAATATTACAATCCAACAATTCAACAATTATTAAAAGCAACAATTGATAGAAATTAAATATCTATATAAAAGCATTTGTGTCTCTACACATTATCAGACTGATTCATGGAATTATTTTCGCGAAAAACGCAAATTTGCGCGCCTTTCTGCCCGAAAATCACCATACTTCAAACAGGGATTTTCGGGCAGAAGGGTGCGCAAATCTGCGTTTTTCACGCAAATAATTCCCTGAATCAGGCTGTTTAACTATAGAGAATTTAAAAATCCAAACCACCACCAATACAATTGATGTAGTGCACCAAGCTAAGCAATTATACCAAAAAGTTTCCCAATCACCCAGAATCAATACATTCTGCAGCTTCTTAAAGTAAATCAATCTCTTTCCTTCCAAAGCATTACACACTGTCAGTAAATGTCTTAATGTCTCTGGTTTATCCTGTTCATTACAGAATCTGCAACAAGTAGAAGCCAATGTTAAAATGCCATACCTCAACAGGATTTCCTTGGTATGTACAGGGACATAATTTCACCAAAATGCCAGGGGTAGCGGAAGTGACATCCTACGACCCTTTTGCCCCCACCCTGAAGTGACACCACAGGAAGCGATGGAACATGACCTTTCACCCCTTCACAAAACAGGAAGTGGCATCACATACCATTGTTCCTAAGTACACTGTGAAAAATATGGTTACGATATCACTGAAATGTGATATACATTTCATACAGAATGGATCACCATATGTATCGTTAAAATCCGTGTGTATAGGCAATATTACCAAATTAATGTGAATGCAAGCAGACGTCCAAGGCCAGATGATAACGATGTGTTATTGTAAAATAAAAAACACTTATGCTTAAGCGCTTTATATAGAACAAATATACATACAATATCACCCAACTTGTGTGGGTACTCATTTATCGACCTCAGAAGGATAAAAGCCTTAGTTGTCCTTCCCGGGATTCAAATCTTCAAATCACACACACACACATCACAACAGCGGCGCTCAACCCACTGAGCCATCTTACCGGCTATAGTAAAATTAGCAATTACATGCCAAAATGTTTTCAAAATCAGAAAGAAAATGACACTGTAGTGAATACCATTAAACTGGTAACTGAAATTTAACAGCAGGCCAGTTCATCTGTAGGTTTGGTGCAAAGTTGGCCACATGTCAAGCCTGCATTGATCTACTTTTCAGGCTTCAGAGGTTGGCAAAATACATACCATTTGGAGGGTTCATAACTGTGTATTAAAAAATTGAGAGTAGCACATGGAAAGCAACCCACTCACACAGCATCCCGTACTATGGGCACTCATTACCTCATACATTCAAACCAACATCCTGAACAGCATGTCATGGAGATATGAAAGATAGACACATTACAACAAAGCATTACTTGCGGCACAATTAAATCAAGTGCCACTTTATATTCTACGGTCAAACATTTCTACACTGTACACAAGCTTTTAGGCACAAGGATTTTGTCAAGTGACCGAGGACACTGAGATGGAATGTCTTGTGATGATCGTAACAGAGACAAAGGCAGAAAAAAACATGCTATAACTGCAACTTGCGAAAAGCAAAATACATAGTCCGAAGTGGATGCTTATTCTACTCTAAATGCTTTTTGGACGTTTTTGTCTGCATTGTGAATTTGAGGTTTTTAAGAACACACTAAATCAGTACTCACCCCCTGAAGTGTGCCTGAAATAAATATGTATTGTGTCTAGCAATGATTGTATAGAATTCCAGAAAGACAAATTATCTGTTTTTCCTATTCTTTCTTATTTTACGGTCACTGCTCAAAGTGTTACATTGGTGGACCTCACAGTTTGTTTAAGAGGCCTTAACAAGAAAACCAACCACTGCGGAAACAAGGAGCCACATGGCACTGGCTACAACCCAGGAGCTTTAAAAAAAAATAACTTTTTTTTAGGGGTAGCAAGGGAGACATCTGGGGTCGCCGCTGCGACCCTTGGTGACCCCCAAATGATGTCCCTGGTATGTACTAAATTCCATTTAAACATTAGGAAAACACACTCTATCTGGATAGATGGAATGATATGCAGCCAAAAAATGCTTATACATGTTCCAAGGATAAATGGCTCAAAGAATCATATCCATGCATAGCTTCGATAGTGGCTATCCAGACCATTTCAAATAAGCAACATTTCACTTTTACAAGATTAATTACCAACTCATGAGTGGTTATGCCAATATTTGTTAGTAAATTTAGGCAAAATGTGGAAAATTCACATAAAAACATTAATAATCAGTATAAAAAACGAACATAAAATAAAGATACGCTCTACTTCTCTTTAAGATGAAACCTAAATAAATAAAAACATTGAAAATCCAGCGCCTCTGAACTTCTATTCGATATACAATCTTCGGAGCAATCTTACCTTGATAAAACATTAAAACCGGAATTATAGTGAATTTCCCATACTTGGCATCTACTAAACTGAGCTGATTAGAGAGGGCCAGTGCACGACTTTTCATCCACTCTCCAACTTGTAGTTTATGTTGTTTCGAGACAATTGGAAAAACAAGATAAATAAAACTGTTGACCTTTTCCAACACATTTTTACCAATCCGCCATTAAAACAAACATTTTATCTTTTTAGTACAGTGCATAGTTGTATTTTAATTTTTTTCTTCATTGATTTAAAAAAAATTGGAAGAGGCATAACTAGCAAAGGCATCAATTAAAAACTGCAGTCCCTTCAGCGTAAAATCAAACATCATAAAACCATCTGCATAGCTGTAAGGGATTTCAATCAGGCACACACCCAAGTCTCGCCTAGCATGTAGTGCGCAATAAAACCCTTATTTATTTTTGTCTATAAGTTCAATATTCTGAATGATATACCACTCATATCACACCACTCTCAAAATACCCCCCCCCCCCAGGTCACACTGAACCCAGAATCAGGATAGTTTGTAAAGGTAAATATTTATTTTATTTATTTAATATTCAAATCACACATACATTTAATATATATAGATATGGGGCAGCAACCACCTAACGGTGACAATACAATTCAGAAAATAAGTAAAGCAATTGAATTCACTCATACTAATGCAGAATAGAATACAGGAAAAAGAACAGTTTTGTTTTGTGAACAGATAGAGTTTAGGTTAATATTCCCCTACAAAGTTTTGTTTAAATACAAATGAGCAATCCTACACCAATGTGAGTAACCAGCAGGTATTCAGGCATGAAAGACAAGGTCTAGAGTTTATAGACAATCGTCCCTCCCCAAACAAGAGAGAGAACCATTTTGGCAAATGACACCGACAGGTATAAAATTGCTTTGTAAAATAATGCAAAAAGGTGCAAAAATGCTTACAGGGATAGAATTTCTGAGGAAAGCTACACTAAACAGGTCCTAACACACATGAGCTATAATATGAACAACGGTACACACTTTAGATCAGGATAGGATGAAAAAAGCACTTTGAAATGGGCAAAGGACACGTGTAAACTTTGGCTAAAATTGCAAATTCCGGCAAACCTTTACTTTACGGGTTTCAGTTGTGGATGTAGCTAAGGGTCTTGGGTATCAGTGAGAGTTGGAATTTCTTTTCTATCTTTAAAACTGAAGAGGTTATAGAGGTTTTAGTGAGAGGCGTTTTTGCAAAATAGGCACGAAAATGGAAACAGAAATTTGGTTTTAAAAATGACAGATGGGTTTACTTATACTATATTAAGGACTATGAAAAAGAGGATGCCACACATGAAACCTCACAGCTACGTGGCCAGCGCAACCAGTCCGTGGTGGATATTCGATTTCTGGGATTTACTTTAGTTATTCAAAATCACTAGAGAGTTATGGTTTTGTAACACAGGTGAGACAATCAGCGCAAGAAAGATTCTAACAATACTAGGGTTCTGAATTTAAAAATGGGATGGGTTGAGATTGGGATAATACAATGCAGATATTCTATGGGTCACGGTTCTTCCCATTCTTACTTACAGTCCTTTGTAATTAAATTGGACTGTCAGTTCTGGTCAATGAATCGGGTCAGGTCTACCGGCAGCAGTGCATCTCTGGAGGGATTTGGATCAGCGGCGCGGTTCTGGTGAATTTTGGACTGCGCCTCAGGCTGGATTAGGATGGGCCCTTCTGGTTACTGGACACGGTAGGTGACAGGATACAAGTTTCAGCGGGCAAGCCTTAATGGTAGCAAGCCAAGCTGAATCAGAATTATTCTTTAAATTCTGGAGGTTTGCAATTGGGTCAAGCTAGCAGTTCAGCATTTCTAGCGTCTGGATTCTGCAAAGAAATCTGGATCTTCTAAGAATTCTGGAGTCAGCTACAAGATGAAGAGTTCTGGAATAAGGTGCTGCACAGACATCTGGATGGGTTCTGGAAGCAGTGTGTGTTTTGTGTAGTTAACTCCTCTAGTTATACATTACAAGGTTTATGACGTGGGCAGGACTTCAAAAACACACCCCCATGTCTGTGAGTGGCTACAGCCATGTGCTTTGTCCTGATTGGCGGTCTGAACAGAGCTATCATCTTTATGACAGGATTTAGGAACTCCCACCTTGATTTTTACCAAAACATAACTTTTGCACAAATGTACATATCTAACATTATGTACCCTAATAAAATTGGACACATATATTTTATATTCAATTGTCTACATTCACATTCACTCCCCATCCTTGTGCGAGCTGTCTTGGTCATTCTACAGATTTTTATCAATTTCCACTAGAACGGTTTGGATTAATCATTTCTAATTCGGTACATCTCTGGGCACTGATTAGTGGATCATGTACATACAATTTTAGGTTTGCAACATTGATCGTTCTGCTACAATAAGACATTTTTCATAACATTGGTTCCCTAAATGGTACAAGTTTCATCAATGTCTTCAAATCACAAGGCTGAAATTAGTTTAATGTCTACCAATTTTCAGATTTGTTCCTCTTTAGGTTGCTCAGTTAAAGAGTTCTAAACTTTAATCAAACATAAGGATTTAACATCAAAGTTCTCCTTGATAAGATCCCCTTCTCATGAAGCAGCTGTCCAGTCTTTTGATCAGCGGGGGCGTGTTCCCTTCCTGGAGGGGGAAGTTCCTGCCCCTCCCAGCAGAGGTCAATGCTCAGCCTGTCCTTTATTCTTTGGCTCAGCCCCAGACGAAAGTCTACTGAGGTCCCATTGTACTGCTTGTTGTCATTATGCGGGAACCATTAGCATCAGTTAAGCCTTCCTGTAGCAAGGAAGTGTCAAGCTGAGATGTCAACTTTCCCAGGCTAGGCACTGTCAGATCAGAATTAAACAGTTGATTGGCTCCAGACTGGGTTCCTGTAAAATTCACTTACAATCTTTTATTTAAAAGATACAAAATGAACAGAGTTTATAATGGATTTGACATTTTAAAGGAATTAAGCCCTTCACAGAAAAATGCTTTAAACAGGCGGATTTTTCACTTCCTCAGAAAAAAGGACAAAGACTGATATGCAAATGGATATTTCCCATCTGTGAAAGGTACAGTGAGCAAAAAGCAGATGGCTGCGAACTCTCAAAGTGGTTAACAACCACTGAACAGGTTATCATGCCTTGTTCTTTCGAGAGAGGGGCACCGGCTTCCTTTTTTGTACGTTTAAACTGGGTTTGACAGCCAATTTCCTTAGGCAGCTGTCGGGCAGTGATGCCTGGATTCCTCTGACTGCCTGGAGAATCCATGATTTCAGCACACTTTCCTTTCCATAATTCTCTGGGAAAAGGACTGAATTTTTAAGGGCATTTTCAGATTTTGCCCTTCTGTGGCCATGTTTCAGGTGACAGATGACAGGTGACAGCAGTGATTCCTGTTTTTACACCAACTTTGCCTGTGTGTGTTGCAGGGTGTGCAGCTCTTTTCTGTTTTATGAACCATGCACAATTGTTCAGATAAGCGCATTGGCATGGATAAAAATATTACACACAGGCCAACCGGGTTGTTTTTAAAAAGGACATTTTGGGTGATGCAAATGAGACCAGCTCCAAGTATTCCCCTGTTTCTTCCATATATAAATTAAAAAGACAGGGTGCTAAAATTCAGTCCTCTCTGAGTTTAGCCCATAAAAGACCTTGATCAACCGCATCAAATATGTTCTAGACCATACCATATTTTGTACACATTTCAACACAAAACCATTTAAGGAAGTTCCCATATGCTTACTGAAACCAGTCTGCCATTGTTTTATTCTTCCAATAACCTTTTCCCATGATTCCAGATTTCCCAATAGCAAAGTTGCAAATACTTTGCTATCAGCATCTAAGATAGCAATTGGCATATAATGAATGGGATCAAATTGTGAGCCCTTCTTAAAAATCGTTACCATGTGGGCAGTGGACCATGATTTCGGAAAATATATGTCTCTGCCACCTGCTTGAAAAGAGTAGTCAAAAATGCAAGCCCCAAAAGCTTGGTCACCTTTAAATAATAGATTTGATAATTTATTGGGTCCCGAAGCAATCTTCAGTGCTTCTAATACATTATCATCTCCAACATCCAGCTCCCAATCATCATTATTTACTACTAAACCATTGCTCTTACCATATTCAGACAGAACAGGCAATGCATACAGTGCTTCAAAATGTGAGACGCAGGCTTGCTCTAAACCGAATTTAATTGCTGGGCAGCCCGAGAAATATCCATATCATTAATTAGCCTCCAAAAGGTATTCAAATTCTTATTACATGAAGTCAATAACATGCCTTCCGCATCCCTTTGACTCCCGATAGCCCTCATCTCCCTCAACCAGTTCTAAAAGAGACTTTACCTTCTTAATCGCACAATAATCTTTTAATAAATGTGCGCCCCCCCTTTGAGTTTTATACCCCTAATCTGTGCTCTTAAAACCTTTTTCCTAGCTACAACTTCCACATCACATGAATGCAGATGTTTTGTCGCACAACGATTTCTCTGAAGATAACGAACATCCCTGGAGCACTTTAGGGTACCTTCCATAAAATCATCAGTTATCTATAGTGAAAGTTTCATACTCCCCCTCTAAAGAAGATGCAGTACGACACAGTGCTGAGGTATCATTGAATATCTTCACATTACTCACATTCTAGGATACTCTGTTACCCGTCGGGTAATTAGATCGCGTGGACCCATCTCATAATTCGAAATATGAACTCTACAGACAGTGTACAATGATCGCTCCACTCTTTCCCATCAATCACAAGGCATGTGGTTTTCTCAAAGAGCCAACCTCACACACAAATATAATCAATAGTACAGATGAGAGTCCCATTATGCCATGCATTGCTACCAGGTATATCACCAGGAGTAGCAAAATTAAGCATGGATAAACCTTTTTAGCCATTGACATCCATGTTTAGCATGCATCTTTCCCAACCCTGGTAATTTCATCAGACATACGTTCCTATTTATGCAAGTAGCATTTAAGTGACCTCAAAGGATAACTTGCCCACCTAAAAATGTGGCACTCCACGTATTCACATTTAATTGGCTCTGTGAAATAATGAAGATGACCAATTCCCAGGTGACAATACACATTTAGAATTAATATGTCAATATCAATAAAACACCAGTTCCTTATATGACTTCACAAGGGTAAGCAGACCACCATATGGACAGCCCTGACAACCTTTTTTAGCATCTTGAAAACTAGAGACATAGGGCCTCATTCCGAGTATGGCGGTAAGGGATAGCGGCCACCGGTAACGATACCGGTGGCGGTAATCCCTTACCGCCATACTCCGAGTTCCCTCTGCGCCCTCGCCCTTAACGCCTGCTTTGAGCAGGTGTTAAAGTCGAGGGCGCAAAGGGGCCTCCAAGCCAATAACGGTGACCGTAATGAACGGTCACCGTTATTTGCATCTTCCCCATTCCCATTGAGCCCTATGGGGGCTCATTTGGGAATGGGGAAGAGCCTTGGTGAATGGGGAATTACCGCCCCGCCAACCTTGGAATGGGGCGGTGATTCCGCCATCCACCAAGGCGCTGCCGGTCCGGGTACGGCGTCAACCAAGGCGTTAATAGCGCCATTGGTTAGCGCCGTACTCGGAATGAGGCCCATAATCATCAAATGACATAACATTCAATAGCCAAGTCTCTTGCAATGAGATCAAACAATATTTCTTAAGGATGGCGTGGGCTCCTGCTGATCCAACGTTGTAAATAGGCGTTATAACCCTCCAATAAGAAGCAGAAAGGAAGCTACCGCATCATGAATAACGTGGGCATGCAGCGATGAAAAGCCCAACATGAAACGCTACTGCGAGTAAGACTAAGAAGCGACAGAAGTTTGCAAGACCCCACAAGACCCCGCAGCACAGGATTCAAAATGGCACCCACCCATGTATGAGACAAAGACTCATCACAGAAACAGTAGCAAAACAGTACAGAGCCCTGCTCCTCATGGGAAGCAGACTCGGAAAGCTGGGCAAACATCAGAAGGAGTAACAGCAACAAAGAAGCAGAAGCACTCGCTACGTGTGTGCCGGACAGACTGAGCAGTGAACACAGTGGGTTGGTGGATACATTGTGTCACCCATCGAAAGTACGAACATTGACAGAAAGATGCAAAAGGGTAACACGTCAGGCTGACTGCAGGGTGGCCGAGCAAAGGAGAGAAGTCCAGGCTGTGGCATCGGTATCGATGAGCGAAAGTCACAAAAAAGACTGCCGGAGACTGGTGCAGGCACGCACTACAAAAGTGGCACTCAGGGCATCAGAATTGAAATAATACACGCTGCGAGGGGAAGGAACGAAGCCGGATAACGGAGAGGCAGGACCAGTGTGATGCTGGAAATGCATCAGGGGGACAGGGCCTCTGAATCCTTGTCCTTTACTGCTTTTTATCGTGTGTTCTGTCATGTTTTCTGCCCAGGAGTCCATGTGGGACTCCTGGCAGTGCAGCTCTCTCTTTTGGTTTGGTGAACAGACCCATGGGATACCCTTATGGCACCCATGGGTAGGGGTACAACCCTGTGCCCCTAATGTATGTTTTTGGGCACCTGTGGGTGGCCCACAGAGCAGGGTATGGGCTGGTGGCAGCTCCATGCTGAATTTGACAGGTGCTCTGGGTGTCCTCCATTTTGGGATACCCAGGCCCTGCCGTTGGGATCAGTTGATTCCTGATAGGAAACAAGATGGCCCCTGTGGCCTCTTGCTTTCTATTGCCTGTTACCTTGTTTTCCCAAAGTCCTGGGAAGCCCTGACTCTGTCCCTTCCCCCTGACTGGCTGTTGGGTGGAAGTGCCATATATGGTGTTGTTGTGAAGGCCCAGCTAGACTGACTGGAGCCTTCCCAGTGACTGTATGTTGTGGGTACCTCCTGTGGGTGGGACCTGGGTGAATGGAGTGTGTGACCAATATACACTCCTTGTTGTGGTTGTCTGGTTTCTGGCATGAGAGACAAAGACTGAGACAGCCCTGCCCGAAACTGGCCTGAATGCAGTGTGTAGTGTTGAATGGCTGGGTACTTGTCCCAATCCACATTCCTTGTTGTGAGTGTCTGAAAGGGAGGAGTGTGGCCTGAATGCACTGTGTGCCTGATTGGCTGACTGACTGCATGAATGCCCTTCTGTATGATTGGCTGCTGAGTGTGTGCCAGCAGTGTGAATGAGAGACAGAATAGTATATCTGGGGACCTCTCACCACTATTCAGGGGGTTCAGGAACGTTCAGAAGCGCTCAGAAGCGTCCTGGAGCTGAGTCTCCACTCTAAGAGTAACTGGAACTGCTGATCCTCGACGTCCAGCTGGAAGAAGAAGACTTGCTGTTGCATTTGCTTCGACCGATCCGAAGGCTGCCGAAATCGTCGAAGACTGACCCGAGAGAGGACCTGGTAAGGCGCCCTCTTCCCGTGCTCCGAGGGACCATCGAGCACCGCTCCATCTTCGCCGAAGCGCCCTGGAAGACAGACCCTCGAAAGGCTGCCGACCCGAGACGGGATCGCCGAGGAGATCGAAGTGAAGCACCCGGACATCGACGCCGTCGAAGTCCATTGCCGTCGACCAGGGTTCGCAGGTTTGTGTAACCGCTGGAGGCCCGTCGAAGTTGTGTTGCCCAGCCGTGGGAACCACTTGACGCCGTGCCGCCGACGACCGGAGCCGTCCGCTCCTTTGCCTAAGAACATTCGAATCGAAGGACTACCTCGTCCGCACCGTCGACCCCTTTATCCTGCCGGAGAGAGTCGAGGACGACCAACGCGCCGAGGAGAAACCTGCCGGTGGGTTTCCCGCCACCCGAAGACCACAAAGACACGAACAACTCGACGCCCTTGCTGGGCCTCCGTTTCCACAATCTTTGCGGTCCAGAATTATTGTCACCGAGGTGCCCCGCACGCCTCTGCCTTGCAGGACGCCGACGCTCCGACGCCGACGAGCACCGCTCGGACGAAGCTGCTGCCTCATCGATGCCGTTCTACCTCGTTTGTCGACGGACGTTCGACGCCCCGTGCCTCCCGCTTGAAAAGGAAGGCATTCAAGAAGGGCCGTCGATTCCCCGTCGCCGAACACCGAGTTCCTCGACGTTTCTCGACGCCTCTCGACGATCCGTGACTCCCGCTTGAAAGGGGGGTCGCTCAAGAAGGATCTGTCGACGCCTCTTCGAAGAACTCGACTCCACCAGGTACATTGGGGGGGTAAAAACATTATAGGAGGGAATAAGACTTACAGAACAATATATGGACTGGGCTTGTGCTATATCTTTGTTTTACAGGTTGCCCAGGTGGGGGATCTCCACACAGAACTGTGCCTAGTGGTAGGGGCCAGTATTCTGCCTATTGCTCAACCATCTTATTTTCTCTCCTCTCTCTATTGCTGGTTTCACTCTATTGATCTGTGTGACATTGTTACAGTATTGTTGATGCACTTTAATAAGATCTAGTACAAAGGGTGGTACCACTTTAGAATTGTATATATTTGCCATTGTTGATTTTCCGGAGTACAAAGTGAGTTATTGTGATAAGTGTACATAACCTTGACTATTGATTATATAAAGACTGTTCTAACCAATACAGTGTGTGGACATTCCTTTGTGGGGGCTTGGGGTACACTGTACTTAAGAACCAGCCTGCATCACCTCCTGAGAAGCTAGGCCTTGATTGCTCGTCCATTGCTACCGTATTAGAGAATCTTGGCCGGGGTCCTCTGTGCCTCTCCTCTACCATATAGAGAGCAGAAGTACAGACACCCCCCACCGGTTGAATTTGTCGTCACAACCGGCAAGCTCACAAAAGGGCAGAAGCTCCAGAGCCACATTGCTGCCGCAAGAAGGAAAAAGAAGAGTGCACGCCTGTGGAGAAAGCCCACTGGCCGAGAAGACAGACGGTGGGCAGGCCGCCTGAACAGCGGCCACAGGCGCAACAAGGACACAGGGGAACAGGAAGGACAAGAACGACAGGCAGAGGTGTTGTGATACCCTAGACACAGTAGGAGACCACAGCGGATGCAGTACAGAAAGCATGCAAGTCGAGGCAGCATGGCATAAAATGCCATGCAAGCTGGACAAAAGTAGGTGAAGCCAGCTGGAGGACTAGCAGCGGTGATCAGCAACGAAACAGTGAGAAGCTCCAATACCTGCAGTAGACTGTTCTCCGACAAGGCAAGATAAGGCCAAACATTGGGCACCCCCCCTGTGTGAAGGGTATTAAAATTAATAGCAATTGGGAGCAGTAGGCTCTCAAACTGCCAAAGGTGTGTGGACTTGAGGGCCCGCACACACCAAGAAGTGCCAAAGGGCGCTTGAGACGGTACTCAGACCCCAGCAGATTACCCAGACAGACCACTCAACCCACTTTGCAACGGGTGTGCATAGAAAGGACGGAACAAGAGTAGGAACTGCAACATACCCCCTGCTACAATGGGAGGGGGCGAGAACAAGGGGAGGCGGCATGTGAGGACAGAGGAAACGAAGTGGGCATACATAATGAGTCCATAGCTGCACAACCACGGGAAGAAGCATAACGAAGTGACAACGGCGTACGTGCAAAAGAGGGGACCCAGTAAGAAGGACACATTATAAATACCGGCAAAGAAACAACAGTAGTCACCCCCTCGCTGGGCACGGTGCCAGCAGCCAGCATCAACACGGATGCCAGGGAGAAAGAAGACTAGAGAAAAGGCACTTGCAGTGACAGGAAAAGCGAACAACAGCAAAGGGAAGCAGTTGTCCTTAGACATGTTCACCAGACCTGCTCAAATGATTGAAGGGACAAAGACACAGCCGCAAGAAGCGAATGACGGAGACACACAACGAAGGATGGACAAACAAATATTGGTTGCCATGGCGGAACTGAGAACGTCCTTGGAGTTCAAAGTAATGCCATGCAGATTGACATGAACCTCCTCAGACAAGACGTCAGAGTGATGTTGGAGCACACCGATGCGCTGGAAAAAGAGGTGAAGGACAATACCAGTGGCTGCAAAGACAACTCCCGGGATATCTCTATTTTGAAACAACAAGTGCAGAACCTGGAAAATAGAGTAGAGGAGGCAGAAGGTCGGGCTAGGCGCAATAATGCGAGGATCATCGGACTGCCTGAAGGAGAGGAAGGCCAGAACCCGACTAACTATATCGAGGACATGTTCCTGCAGGAAATAGGAGCGGGTTCGCTCACCCAAGGTTTTACAGTTGAAAGGGAACCCCAAGCCCTATGAAGAGACCGTAACCCGGTGCCCCACTGAGGCCAATCATTGTCAAGATACTGAATTATAAGGACATAGAGAAGATACGGAAGCATTTCAGGAAAGGTGGCACCATTAATAGAGCGTCAGCATCTGTAACCGCATATCGAGACTGCACCTTCCTAGTACAAGAGCTACGGGTCAGTGAAAAGAAGACTCTGGGAAGCTAAACTGAAGTTTCTGTTATTGTATCCCGCAAAGATGAAGGTACTGCACAAAGATCGGGCCCTGTTCTTTGAAACTCCAGAAGATGTCAACAACTGGTTGGATTAGCAGAACATACCATCAGAACAGCATGACCAGAACAACAAAGAAAGCCAGAAGTGACGCAACAGTGAAGACTATAAGACACAATCTGTGAAGTAGGGGTGATGACATGGGCGGTGGCGATAGAGACACTTGGACTAATAAGTAATTATGTGTTGAGTCCTATAACAATTAACGAAATGCATGAGTATGAAGAAGCGCGGTGCAGAAATCACTCTTACCCCCAGTAGGTTAGTTAGTTGAAATACTGATAGTACAGTATCCACCTGCCCCGCTCCGAGTACTGGCAATGAACAAAGAAAAGAGAGAGAAGCAGGGATGCCTGAGATTCAGTTTTGGAGCTGGGCAATTGTTGGGGTTAGTTACGGGTGATGGGGAGTAGTTTGGGGAGTTGTTAAGGAGAAGGTCTACAGACGTGCACAACGACACAGGAGGAGAGGGGCGGGAAGGTGGAGAAGGGAAGCAGAAATGATAGGTGAATTTAAGATAGTAACCTGGAACGTGAGGGGACTAAACAACTACATTAAACGTAACAGGGTCATGACATACTTGAAGCGACATAGCATTGTTGCAAGAAACCCACCTGACCAAAGAGAAATAAGACATGGTCATGAGGAAATGGAAAGGGACGACCTTAGGGGCAACCGACTCGACATATGCTAGAGGTGTCATAATATGGATTGCGCCCCATGTCCCGTTTAAGTTACTACAGTCCACAGTAGACAAGGAGGGCAGGATGGTAATAATACGGGGACTTGTGGGGGCGTGGCTACAAGCCATGTGAACGGACGTGTTTCCTAGAGGGCTCCTGCTGATCCTTCCAAGATCCAACAAAAACTGCTCAGAAAACGAACGAATACACCCGTAATAGATGGTGTACCCATAGGAAATCACGGAGCTCAATTGGAGCGTGTTTTGTGGTCATTGGACCCGTGAATGCTGGAGTGCAACGCTTTGACAAGTTCGAGAAGACTCGCCGCGCAGGATTCAAAATGGCGATCCGCCGTGAACAAAGGGCTGCCCCACAATAGGGATACGTAGAGCATCACTGGACGTAATCCGAAACATCCTGCGAAATGCCGCATTGAGTAGAAGACAGCCCTAAACATAACCTGCTGGATGTGCTGCGGATTGTGGGGCTTAAGAGTGCTGATGGTGGGATTTGCGGGCTCGGGGAGCGACACGAAGTGAGGCTTGTCCATCGATAACTGGACGAAGTGGGTCTTGCCGCCTGTGTCGGTGATAAGGCATAGCGCGGCCCCAGGGACTTGCTCCGAACCGCCCGGCGGGGGAGAATCGACTGGCGTACGGAGCATTCAGTGCCCGAAAGTTGCAACAGCTGCGCGGTCAGCGCAACAAAGTAACAAGTAAAACATGATCCCCCGGCGTACAGGGTGTGCGCCGATGCCTGCAACGGACACATGGGCGAGCGGACTGGAAGGCACGCCAGTTGAACCAACAGCATATAATAAATAAAAATAAAAATGCAAACGATGTACAATATGCAAAGACCCGATTAGGAGGCAAGGAAAGGAAAAGACACGTGCGCCCACCGAGAACAAGGGTGCACACATAGCTGATTGGGAGGACAGAGCACCAACGGAAACCGGGGAGCCTACACGACTGTTGCAGGAGGACACTGGGATACCGCTCCGAGCTTGGGCGGTGGAGGTGCCAGACATTGCGCCCAGCTGTATGGAACTGGACACAAACTGACAAAAAGAACTGCACTGCCGCATTGGGACAATCTGGCACCCCAAATAGACGGCCGCTCCTCCTGCAACACTTGGCTGGGGATCTGACCACAAAGGCTAACGAGGAAGTTGCAAGACAAAAAGCGGAGATATATGGGGAACCGCAAAGCTAAGAAAGAGTAAGAAACCACACACTCCAAATCGAACCTCTGCTGGAAAAACGCAGCTGGAAGGTGCTGCCGACCCCAGGGGTGCTGCCAAAAGAAGATGGGCAAAATGGCGGCCCATGCATCCTGAAGATCAGGAGACACCCAGATAAAGCTTTGTGACACCCAAAGCGATGTAGAGCGCACGTGAAGACCTAAGGGGGACACAAAAGGTGTCGTGCATGAACTGGTACCTGCTGGAGGCAGGTTTTTGGAGACCAATAGACAACACCAGAGTGTAATAACACACAGTTGATACGAAGGCCCCGCCAAAAGCGGATTGAAGGCGCAGGAGGGGAGATATATTTGCCAGAACTGGCTCAAATATAACTAAGCCGCCGCTCGCGCAGCCACTGCTGAAAGGACGGACCAGCCTCAGATCGCAAGATAGAGCTGAAGGACTTGCGGCTTGAGGCCGCCAAGCCCGCAGACATTGAAAAGGGACACAGAACAAGTGGAATTGAAGGCCACCCACACGGAACCAAGCACCAACTTTTCTACATACCCTAGCACCAGACAACCGGACCCCAGTCATCTAGCCTCGGAACAGATGGCGGCGTCAGGATGGCATCCAAGCAGCCCAAATTGAAAGGGAAGCAACACACGTTAGAAGAATACACAAGGACACCGCAATCAACGGGGGGAGCAGGAAGCAAAGAAAGGAACTTACAAATGGATGCAACCCCCGCCCGCAGTGACCAGCAGATCCTAGACGCAATCGCAGACTTGAAAATATTATGGGAAACGAAACTAGAGGCAGCCATGACCAAACTCAAGGCTACGCTGGAACTTAAAGTGGGCACAGTACAGGAGGATGTCAACCTACTGAGATTAGATGTGCGGAGGGTAGCGGAACGCACAGGCAAACTGGAGAAGGAAATGGCCACAAACACAGCATCGGGCGCCTCCCACGCCTCGGAAATCCATATACTAAAACAACAAGTATGCAATCAGGAAAACAGAGCAGAGGTGGCCGAAGGAAGCGCCCGAAGGAATAACATACGTATAATCGGGCTACCGGAGGGCGAAGAAGGACCTAACCCGACTGACTATGTGGAGACCATGCTGTTGCAAGAAATAGGAGGTGGATCGTTTACCCAAGGATTCGCTGTTGAGAGGTCACACAGAGCCCTGGCAAGGAAACCTCCTCCTGGAGCCCCTCCAAGGCCTATAATCGCCAAAATACTGAACTACCGAGACAGAGAGAAGATCTTGGAATATTTCGGAAAGGAGGCACAATACGAAGAGCCTCGGCGTCCATCACGGCATACCCAGATTACACCCTCTTGGTCCAGAGACGAAGACTGAACTATGGTACGGTGAAGAAAAGATTGCGGGAAGCGGGTTATAAGTACATGCTGATGTACCTGACTAAACTAAAAGTGCTCCTTAAGAACAAGGCCTTGTTTTTCAAGACCCCTGAAGGTGCTATGGAATGGCTAGATGCTCAGAATTTCCCATCAGAAACGGACAGCCACAAGGACAGCGGAGCGGACAAATGATGCAACAACTCCAGTAAACGAGGTGCTGTATGATTTGTGACAATGGACCCGAATATAAGCTAGGGCGATAGAGACTTGAATAATATTGAACCATGGGTTGAGCATGTAGATGTACGCTAGCATGGCATAAAGGAGTATGATTGCAGGAAGCATAAAGGATTCCCTCTTATACCCCCAAAGTTAGTTTTAGTAGGGTTGCTAGTAGTTGGCAACCCCCTACTGTGATCCTAGCACCAGTGCTGCTGAGTAGGGACTAAATGCGGGAGGGCCTGAGATCCAGGGTTGGAGCTGGGCAACAGTTGGGAATGGCGAGGGTGGGGGGTGGGAAGGGTGTTGGGAAGTGTGACGTGGTAGCGGTTAGGGAACGAGCATGTACCCACGCGCCTCCTTGCGTAATTCAAGATGAGCATTCTCGGGCTGGAAACACTGGAGGGAGGGAAGGGAGAAGAGACCAAAAGGGAGATGGGTGACCTTAGAATGATAACCTGAACGTCAGAGGGCTTAAAACCTACCTGAAGAGAAATAAAGTGATTATGTACTTGAGGAGGCAAAGAATAGATATAGCCTTGTTGCAAGAGACCCACCTCAAGAAGGAGAAACAGGAGGTAATCAAGAAAAAGTGGAAGGTCACTACCGTCGGTGCCACTTACTCAGCGTATGCTAGGGGGGTGATCATATGGGTCGCACCTGAGGTGCCTCTTCAGATACTACAGACTGTGGTGGAGCCAGATGGGATGATGGTGGCGCTCCGGGGGCTCTTGGAGAATAGGGAAATAAGCATCATAAATACATACGCCCCCAATCAAGATACTGTGACTTACTATAAAATGCTATACAGGACGATTAGTCCCCTCGCGAGTGAGACGATTATATGGGGGGGGGGGGTTTAACGGTGCGCTAGACCCTAAATTAGATAGATTGGACACGAAATTTGATAAACCTACACCCACAGCGAGAGTGCTATGGGCCCTCCTGAGGGACTTTGGGCTCGAAGACATGGAGGCAGCAGCACCCGACAGCAAGACACTATTCCCACTACACGGCCCCACATAATCTGCACACACACCAGGTTGGATCATATGTTCACCACCCCTGAAATAGCTAGGGAGGTGGTGGGCTCAGAATACAAAGCCAGGATACTATCGGACCTTTCCCCGTTGGTTCTGGAGTGGCGGCATCAGCCCCCAAGAGCCAGACCTCCTAAATGGAGACTCAGAGCCAAGGCCCTGAAAGACGCTACATTTCGAGAGGATCTATGGGAAGAGATAATAAGCTATTTTGAACATAACACGGGGAGCATGGAATCGGAGGGGGCTCTGCAGGAGGCCTTCAAGGTGGTAATCCGGGGGGTGGCCATTTCCATATCCAAAGGGCTTCAGAGGGATATACAGCGGGAGTTGCAGGATATTGAAAAGAGACTGGAAATAATAATGGAGAAAGCGGGGACATCGCAGGAACAGGTGGAAGGGGTGAGCCAGCTGCAATTGGCGGGCGGAGAGCTATGGGACAGGCTCAGCAACCTGAACTATAAGAAATATGTCGAACGGCAACATGCAGGTGGGGACAAACCAGGGAGGTTGCTAGCATGGCTATATAAAAACGAGGAACAAAGGCCTGCAATTAGAGAGATAGTGGGAGAGGCGGGACAGGTATGGAATACCCAAGAAACAGTGAACGAGAGATTCTTCGAATTTTACAAACACCTCTATGCAGATGTGGGGGAGGACATGGAGAGGGAAACACAAGAGGTCCTAGAAGACATAGGATTGCCCCAACTAAGTGCAGAAGATAGAGGGAACTTAGAAGCCCCAGTTACGCTGGAGGAATTAGAGACAGTGGTGAAGCACCTACCCACGTGCAAAGCCCCCGGCACGGACGGCTCCCCAGCGAGTTTTATAAAACATACAGACAAGAGATCCTCCCTCTGTTACGGGCCATGCTGAATGAGGCATATGAGAAAGGGAGGCTGCCGGAATCCCTGAGAGGGGCGGTGATCATTCCCCTCCTTAAATCAGGCAAGTCCAACGGGGACTGCGGGTCGTACAGACCATTGTCCATGCTGAACCAAGACAGTGAGATCCTTACGGCAGTACTCACAAATAGACTTAAGCCGATGATAAATAAACTAATACACCCAGACCAAACAGGATATGTTCCGGGTAGGAGCATATCCGATAACCATAGGAGGCTCCACCACATCATAGAGGAGACAGAGGGGGACCCAAATGAAATAGCAGTAGTCTCACTGGATGCAGTCAAGGCATGTGACTCGGTCCGATGGCCATGGCTGATGGCGGTTTTAAAGGGATTTGGGATTGCACCTGGGTACTTGCGGTGGGTGAAAATGCTTTACAGCTCCCCCACAGCCAGAGTAAGGACGGGGAAGATCATATCGGAGAGTTGGCAACTAAGCAGAGGCACGAGGCAGGGCTGTCCATGGTCGCCAAAGCTGTATATACTTGCACTCAAGCAACTAGCTATCTACCTCAGACAACAGTATAGCGAGATAGGGGTGCGCACCAAAGGGTGTCCGCATTTAATATCACTATATGCAGACAATATGCTCATATACCTGCGTTAGCCGGAGGAGAACCTGCAATACATCTTAGAAGTGATGGAACGCTCTGCGGCCTTCTCCGGGATAACCGTCGATCCCAAAAAATCAAGTATGTTTCCCCTGGGCAGATACAAAGGCATTCCACGGAGAAACCTGCGCACTCTGCAGATAGCTTGGCAGATCGAAACGTTTAGATACTTGGGGATTGACATTTATCATACAGCAGGGGCTGAGCACAAATACAGTACAGTGAAAGCAGTGGAGGGCGTAAGAAATAGCATGGAATTCTGGGCCAAACTACCCCTGGCTATGGTAGGGAGGGCGGCCCTGCTGAAGATGGTGGTCCTGCCCAGGCTACTGCATTTTTTTACAAACATCCCATACATGGTGCACAGGCGCTTCTTTTTTCTAAACTGCACAGCCTGTTCAGGGACTTCCTGTGGCATAACACAAGAAACAGGGTGGCCCTGTGGAAACTACAGAAAGCATATGACAGAGGGGGGGATACATTTACCAAATTTCGTTAGGTGGCTGGCGGAGGACGAGACGGCAGAGTCCAGGCTGCTGAAGAAAGAGAGTGCCCCATACTTCTTACGAGAACTAATATGGCTACCTAAACCAGAGATGCAGGGAGACCGAGTTTGCTGACACTGGGCTGGGAGGTCTGGCACAAGGCGTGCCGGTCCATGGGAGGCCCGGCACCGTGCTCCCGCAGGCGCCACTTGTGGCGCTATGTGCAGCAGATAACCAACTAAGAAAAATGATCCAGAAATATTGGGAGCCAGTGGGCCTAGCCACCCTGGGGGACATCTGGCAGGAGGGGGAGGCCATGGATTTCCAAACAATAGAGGACGGAACCGGGGTACAGCTGGGACAGCATATCACGTATAACAGAATAGTCAAAAGAATGAAGGAAACATGGTCCGAAATAGCGCTAGCGGAGCAACC
Organism: Ambystoma mexicanum; assembly: GCF_040938575.1. Taxonomy (NCBI): domain Eukaryota; kingdom Metazoa; phylum Chordata; class Amphibia; order Caudata; family Ambystomatidae; genus Ambystoma; species Ambystoma mexicanum. The sequence continues at coordinate 710,468,099 of NC_090934.1, read as the reverse complement.
GGATATGGCTATCGAAACAATGTATGACATCTAGGAGGGAGGGCATGAGATATCCAGGATATACGAATTAGCTATGTCGAGAGTGGGAAAAGAGCTGCTCGAACTAAGGCAGGATTGGGAGGAGGAGGCAGGAGAAGCCATGCAAGACGGGCAATGGGAGAGGGCTCAAAGATACCACAAGGAGGTGTCAAGAAACGCCAGATTACAACAAATTCAACTGTACGTCACCCACAGAGCATATATAACCCCCCAAATGATAGCGAAATTTGGAAACGCAGAGGCACAAAAATGCCCTAAGTGTGGAGAGGAGAGAGCGGGGATGATCCACATGTTTTGGGCCTGCCCGGAGGTCGGGAAGTTTTGGGGGAAATTAAACTCAAGCTGTCCGAGAAGGGGATTAAATTAGATGTAGAATCCATATGGGCATGCATGCTAGGGGGATTCACCAGGCCACGTAACTTGAAACATGTATGTAAACTTAAAGACCTAGCATACATCTTGGGCAAGAGGAGAATCGCCATGAGCTGGAAAGCCGCTCACAGGCCTAGAGTGGAGAGGTGGTGGGAGGACCTCCTTAAGTGGGCAGACGCAGAGACAATGGCATGGTATGAGGCGGCCAGCAAGGGGGAGGGAGAAGAAGTGGGACCACTGATGGAAGGGAGACAAATGATAGCCTCGCTACACTGGTGCACCCAAAGTGACCCCTGTGACGAGGACTTGCCCGAGAACCAGGAGGAGGACTGATCCTGGGTAACAGAAGCAGGAGGTATAAGGGGGAGAGCTCGAGTTTATGGGGGAGGGTGGGGGGGAAGACATTATGGAGAGAAACATGTAATGCAAACTGTGATACACATGTAATTGTAAATGTCGGGAGTGTAAGTTATTTGTTGTTTGTTGGAAAATTAATAAAACCATATTAAAAAAAAAGAAAATAATAATACGGGGCTTGACAAAAACAAAGAAGTATGTATTATCAATGTGTACACCCCCAATCATGACACTACTGCCTACTTCAGATCTCTGTATAGTACGATCAGTCCTTATATAGATTGGGCAGTGGTGTTAGATCCCAAGATGGATAGGTCAGATAACAAGCTAGCTCACCCGACCCCGGCAGCGAAAGCCCTGAGCACCCTATTACAAGCCTTTCCACTAGTAGACGTGTGGAGAGCACGACACCCACAAGATAGAGGGTACACGCATTATTCTGCCCCACAGAACCCACTGCCATGATGCCTACCTCCAAGGAGCCAGGTCCGACCCAGCAACCCCAGAGGCAGGCATCATTCCCCCCAGGGAAGTGCCAGCGGGCCCAAGCTGGGGCCCTTTGGACACAGGCCTGGCGCCTTAGGCGCCAGGCTCCTGTTGGACCCCTGTCCTGGCGCCGTAGGCGACAGGCTCATAAAGCTAGACATGTGTTCAAGTGTTTTAATGTGCACTTACCTGATGCAGACCATGCTGCTACATCCAGGCCCTCTTGAGGCCTGAATGGAACTACTTTACCTGTGGGACTACTTTCCACCTGGGTGTGGTCGGGGAAGGATACATACCTGATCGGTGGAAGGATACATACCTGGAACTTCTACCAAAGCTATTTAAACCACGCCCGATCAGCAACTCACGCTTCGCGTTGTTCTGCTCCTCGCAGCTGGACGCTCACCGTGTCAGCTCCTGCATCTGGACTTCAGCCACGCCTGTCAGCATCCTGGGTCGCCTGCAAAGGGAGATAAGAGAGAATTGGAAGAGAAAGAAGGCCTTACCTGCTAAAGCTGCATCACAGAAACATCACACCGACGATCCTGAAAGGGAAGACATCATTTTAAAAGCATTTCGCTTCGATCCCTGCAGCGCTGCATTTCACTCACCTTTCCTGGGCTCCTCCATCTTCAGCAGCAATCATCCGGATCCGCACCCACTTCCCAGAGCCTAGAGAGAAAAGACAAGAAAACAAGGTGAGAGAAGGAAGGGAATTAGGAAAAGCTCAGTTTTCTTCTAAGACTTACCTGTTGTGTCATTCCCATTTCATTTCGGGTCCTGCCGCTTCCTGGCATTCCGGACCCCGGCCCCAATGGGGAAAAAAGACAAAGACATTGAATGAGCGAATGCAAAGACATTACCTGAACGCTCATCCGGAACTTACACTTCGGGTCGGCGCCATATCTCCGGCATTCCGAACCCCGGCCCCTAAGGGGAAAAAGACATAAGCATTAGCGCTTGCTGCAATAATACAATGAACATTATTATTAAGCTTGAACTTTTGAACTTGCAACAGAACTCTTACAGCGCCTCACCTTAATAGTCAAGCTTATTCTGAACTCCCATCAAACCTCAATCCAGTGAAGTAACTGGGTTTCAACGCGCCCCTGCATCAGAAGCAGGATGGAGAACTCATCCTTCCAGACCCTAAGGTGAGACTCCACGGGGAATCGTGGAAGGGTATCGAGGAGGGTTGGAAGGGAGTGGGAGGCTTGAGCATTATTCCGTCAGTAGGTAATACTCCCTTTTCACGCACAGGGGAATATTCCTGCGAGCCAGAAAAGCCAGAGTAGCGGGGCCCTTCCTGTCCATCATCAGAGTCCTGCGCTTCACCATTGAAGAAGCATCAGCACTCGAAGCCAGACCTGCGCCTCCGTGGGAATCAGGTGAGCGTGACACCCACACACAAGACTGGACTACGTGTTCCCTGGAATGGACTTGATAAATGAGGTGACACACGCAGAATATAAGGCAATGGTCCTATCAGATCATGACCCCCTGATCGTGACATGGCAGAACCACCCCCCATCCCCCCGGAGCTAAAATCCCAACTTGGAGACTCAGGGCAGAGGCACTAAAAGACAAAGGGTTCCGGGAGGACCTGAGGGTTGAAGTGGGTGAGTACTTTAAACACAACACGGGGAGTGTAGATTCAGCCGGGACATTATGGGAAGCATTTAAGGTGGTGGTGAGAGGGGCGGCAATGGCTAAATCGAAAGGGCTGCAAAGGGTTATAACACGGAAACTACAAAGGGCAGAACAGAAGTTAGAAAGGATTATGCGAGAGAGCACAAGATCCCCAGAGGACGTCAGGACCGTGACCCGATTGCAACAAGAATGTATGGATCACTGGGAAAGATTAGGTAACTTAAACTATAAAAAAAAATACAACGAGAGGCAACATGCAGAAGGAGATAAACCAGGCAGATTGTTAGCTTGGTTATATAAAAGCAAGACTCCCAGACAACCTATCAGGGCGATGCTAGGGGAAGACAGAGTAATACAAGAAACCCAGGAGGGAGTGAATGGATGCTTTTTTGAATATTATAAGAGAATATATGCATATTCGGAGGTAGGGGAGAGATAGATATGCAAGAGGCTCTATCAGAGATCACACTCCCCAAACTTGACGCAGCAGAAAGAGAGAGTCTAGAAAACCCTGTTACAATAGAAGAGATAGAACATGTAATACAACAACTGCCCACTAGGAAGGCTCCGGGAGCAGATTGACTCCCTAGTGAATTTTATTAAGTTTACAAGACAGAAATACTTCCCCCACTACTAGTGATGTTCAATGAGGTGCTCAGCACTGGCAAACTGCCTGAGTCCCTGCGAGAAGTGGTTATCGTCCCGCTCCTTAAACCCAATAAGCAAGACATGGAATGCAGTTCCGACAGACCCTTCTCCCTCCTCAACCAGGATGGGAAGATCCAGACGGCAGTCTTGACCAATAGGTTAAGGCTGGTCATAGGCAAACATATACATGCAGATCAGACGGGCTATGTGCCAAACAGGAACTTAACTAATAATATAAGTAGGCTACATCATGCAATTGATCACACTCAGGGGGGCTCACAGGAAGTGGCAATAATTTCACTCGATGCAGTGATAGCGTTCGATTCTGTCATATGGCCCTGGCTACTAGCAATCCTAGAGGAATACGGGATAGGGCCCATATACTTGAAATGGGTGAGGTTATTGTACAGTGAGCCGGTGGCAAGGGTCAAGACGGACTCCACCATTTCAGAACAGTGGCAACTAAGCAAGGGCACCAGACAAGGATGCCCATGATCCCTGATGCTCTTTATCTTAGCGTCAGAAACCCTAGCGGCGTATTTAAGAAGAGAGTATGGGGAGGTTGGAATCAATCCAAGGGAGGGAAATACCTGATATCAATGTATGCAGATGATATGCTACTGTACCTGCAATACCCAGAGGAGAACCGGCAACATATTTTAGATGTAATGACACAATATGTGATGTTGTCGGGAATAACTGTTAACCTGCAGAAATCAAGTATATAACCCCTGGGAATATATGTAGGAATACCCAAACACAAACTGCCGGTGCTACCGATAGACTGGGAAACCGAGACGATTAGATATTTAGGTATAGATATATATCATGCCCCCGAAGAGGAACACAGACAAAATACAGAACAGGCGGTGTCCAGAATAGAGAAAAGTATGGCATTTTGGACCAAACTACCACGGTCTATGATGGGGAGAGCAGCATTGCTAAAGATGGTTATGCTGCCCAGACTATTACATTATTTGGCCAACATTCCATACTTGATACCCAAAAGATTGTTCTACAGAGCATATGTAGGGGCTTTATCTGGCATAATTAGAGGAATAGGGTGGCATTATGGAAACTACAGAATCCATACTAACAAGGGGGAATCAAACTACCCAATTTCGAAGTATACTACTTGGCCAGTCAGCTGCAATATGCAGCTAAATGGTTGTCGGAAGAACAGACACCAGAGACTAAGCTGCTGAACGTCGACAGTGCCCCTTATTTTTTAAATGAAAGAACATGGCTACCGAAAAAAAGAGTTGGGGAGAGTAGGTTGTTAAACCGTGGGGGAGCAATTTGACATAGAGCTTGTCAATTGATAAATAATCCCACCCCGTGTTCCCCACAGATGCCATTGGTGGCTCTGGAAGGAGTAGATGAACAGATGAGGCTGAACATCAGACTGAAGTGGGAAACCGGTTGGAAGAGCGATGGTGGGGGATATATGGATAGACGGGAAGCCCAGGAATTTTGAAGAGTTGGAGGAAGATACGGGTTTACATCAGGGACAACGTATTACACACTGTCAGCTCCTGAGAGCATAAAGAACATGTGGCCGCAAACTGAACAGGTCCTACAACCAGATGTAGTAATATAAACATTCTATGATGTGTCAGATAGGGGGCATGAGATCTCCCGCATTTACGAGCTGCTGATGACTAAATTAGAGAAGGACATGGTCCAAACGAGGTTAAACTGGGAAGAGGAGGTGGGGTAACCAATGCAGGATAGCCTATGGAACAGAGCGCAAGGGTTTCATAAGAAGGTATCGAGAAATGTGCGGTTGCAACAGATTCAGCTATGCATAACTCACAGAGATTGTACTTGACCCAGAAGAAAAAAGCTATGTTCATCCTCGCAGAAATACAGACATGCCCGAAATGCAGGGAGAGGGACGCAGGAATGGTGCACATGTTTTGGTCCTGTGCAGAGATAAGTAGATTCTGGGCATAAGTGGTGCAAACCATGGCTAAAGTGGAGATAAACCTAGATGTGAGTACCGCCTGGGCGTGCCTATTGGGAGGGTTCTCAAGGCCTCACAGAGCAACACATTTGAGCAAGCTAAAAGATCTAGCGTATATATTGGCTAAGCGTAGAATAGCAATGAGCTAGAAAGCGCGTATTAGACGCAGAAACAATGGTGTGGCAAGAGGCCAGAGGAAAGAATGGAGATTCAGAAGAAGGGGGACTGGATGCCTGGAAGCTATTGGGGGCTGCACTATTTGTATGAGACCAGGACGGCTCACCGAACAACATTTCTGGGGACGGGAGGTAACTGTCGATGGAGCTGGTGGACTCAAAGGTGAACTGCAGCAGTGCGAAGTAGGCCAGGGGGCGGGAGTTGTTGGGGTTGGGGGATGGGAGAAAAAGAAACACACAACTGTATGTGGAAGTAAATGGAACAATAGTTTGTTAAACTGCATGGTTATATGTTGAAAATCAATAATAATTGTTTACAAAAAGATATATATTTCTTAAGGAAAAGACCCACCGTATTATTGGTGAATAGATGGTTATGTCCCCGAGAGATCCACAAAAAGAAACGTAAGACACCTGTCTGCAACGCTAGGTGGAACATGGAACTTGCCCTTCTTTCACAGAGTACAATGCTCCCGATAACCAGAACCAGTCCCTCGTAGGTTTATCAACCAGTGCCTTTTTCTGGAACACTTGGATCTCTCGAGCGTGACCTTGATTCAAAGAGATAGCAATCTCCTTAGGTAAAGGTTGTCCCCTCATTCCATTTTCTATGGGATCCCCCAATGGACCTTTTAATGAACAAGGGGATATATCAAAGCCAAATGCCTGCAAAGAGTGAACTTCTTTGATGATAATTCCCAAAACAATTTAACAATTGACATAGTACTGCACGATCCTTCCTATACAGATCTATTAAATCTACCCACTCAATGTCTTTGGATGATATCGCCCGCAGTGTAGGTACCTGCCCAAAAAGGTGTAGAATATTTGAGCGGTTTAACACTATGTGCTTATTTTCAGGTAGTAGGCTTTTTAAGATTATTTGGGTTGATTGCAGCACTCCATACTCTTTATTAATGGAGCGTTCTCCAAGATTTCTAGTTAACCTTGGGCCAAAAGGGAGTCTAGGACAGAGTCTCATTCACCTGTTTAGGAGCTTGTGCCTCTCAAGACACTATATACTTGATCACCAGAATTAATTGTATCCCTCCTTTGACAAGCGTTCAAGTTTGATTGATTGATTGATATTTTACTTATATCGTGCTCGTACACAAGTGTTTCAGAGCACGACAGGCCAAGGGAGGGGCACAGGGGAGACAGAACAACAATCTTACTAGGCCCAGTGACACTGAGAATGCGCAAGTGCATGGGAAAGGAAAAGGGGAAAAGTGCATGGAAGGAGGGAGAAGTGGGAAAGTGCGGAGCAGAGGAGAAACAGAATAAATAAATAATAAAGGCAATAGACGGTGGTAGTGCAGCCAGCGAGTGAGTGTCTCCAAATACCAGCATGCTCTTAGCTGGATGAGGTTTCGGGGCAGTGATTCTAGAGGCCCAGTAATAACCTCAGTAATAACCTCTCTAGGGGGGTCAAGCAGGTCTGAAGTTATTTGAGGGGCTAACACAGGAAATAGAAAATCTGTTTGAACACAATGTGAGACAAATGTTTTTTCAACAGATTATAAAGGCTCAGCTGACACACTAGCAACATCCACAACAGATTGGTCAACTAGTAGAACTACATCATCCTAAATAGGTGCACAATCAGAAGCACCAGGGACGCAAGAACCAATTAGTCAATGTTTTAGCAGGTGCTTTCTCCAAGGCCGCTATAATTGATGGTTGCTTAAATATAGATTGGGAAAACATTCTAACAGCTTGCTTATTAGAATGTGGAAAAGGAAGATTTTTTGTTTTTTAAAGTTTCACTTGTTCTTTCCCCTGGATCTTATTAGTCGGTTTACTTCTGCTGCATTTCCCCTTATTTATCTCCAAGTCATCCACGGAGCCAGGAGAAGAATTAAGCCTCCCAGGTACTTAATCAGTACTCAGAGGTAAATTCTCATCCCAATCAATAGTTTGCACACAAACAACCAGCAATTTTGGCCTTGGATTCATACCTCTCTCAGGTACATAACCATTCTGGTTAATTCCTTTATTGCCTCGGTTAGGTCAGATATTCATATTTGTGTTAAATCTTGCTGACCCGTGTCAACCCAGAGCATTTTGCTTGAACTTGGGGGTTATTTCCCCTTGTCCCTAAGTGAGTGGGAATCTTTTTCCCCTCTCACCTAGTCTTTTACTCTTTTGATGGTGACCTGGTTATGTCTCTCCATAGTGTGTATGGTTTGAGTTATAGTTTATTATAACTTTTGGGCTTAGGCTGGGTTTCCCCTTTGGGCTCCTCTTTTAATTTCTCTTTGATGTACTTGGGTGAAATACTGTTCTCAAGGGGTAAGTAAAGAGGGATTTTCATCCCCTTTACATTTTATATAGTGAGCCAGCACACCCCACCTTATGTGGAGTCTTGGGGGGATACAATGTATCCCCTTTCTTACTTGCCTGGGAAAACATATATTATAATTGCAAGTTTACTAGAATGGCTGGTGGTAGTGAATGAGTCACAGGCCCTCATTCCGATTTTGGAGGTAGCCATGGCGCTATTAGCACCATGGCTGCCTCCAAAATCGGTCCGACTCTGGTCTGGTAACGGGAGTAATTACCGGTCCATTCCGAGGTCGGCGGGACCGGTAATTCTCCATTCACCAGAGCCATTCCCATTTGAGCCCCCATAGGGCTCAATGGGAAGGGAGAAGGCAGCAATAACGGTAATGCAAATTGCGGTACCGTTATTGACCCCGGTATCCCTTTGCGGGTCCCGTCCATAACGCCTGGTAAAACCAGGCGTTAAGGGAGGACCCGCAAAGGGACCTCGGAATAGGGCGCAAAGGTATTACCGGCACCGGTGTCATTACCGGTGCCCGGTATCCCTTTGCGCCCAGGTCGTAATAAACCCCACAGTAATCGTACAATCCCGTTTTACCTTAGTGAGTTTTTAGTGTTATTACATTTTTGCCATTTCTCATTTGCTTGTAGTTTCTGAGGTCATCGCCTGCCATTTTAGGTGGGAACAACCTCAGTGGAGGTTTTGTCTTCAGCAGGAATCTTTTGTATTCCCCTGCCAGGCTCCAGAGTGTCTGAGAAGACAGGAAGCGAGGGAGCAGTCCAAAGGTTTGCAGCCCTTTGACTTCCACCTTGCCTGAAAACAATAAACTCCCAGTTAGGGGCTGGCTGTCCTGATTGAACAGCCAGACTGTCCCTTTCTTTAAACTGCAGGGAGAGTTTGCAGAAGTTGTGCTGTAGTTCCTGATAAATACTCTGTACCTAGAAGCTGCTGTCAAGTCGACCACTGAAGTTGAAACCAAAGAGGAAGATGAAGAAAGGACGTCTGTAGCGATTTCCAGCGACCGAAGAGCCTGCTGTGTAACCAGACCCTGATGTAACCCTTCCTTCCAATCGACCTGGGAGTCCAGAATGAGATGCCTCCTACCCAGAGCCTGGTGTGATCCACTAATCCCAAGAAGACCTACACTTTCAGCCATACCATGACGTGCTGCAAACTTGCTGGGCTGCAAACTGCCAATACCCTGGGACCGCGAGCCTGAGTACAGTGCATGGTCTTCTGAAGTCCAAATCCCTCTAAAACTTTGGTGGATTCCTCGTTGACCTCCAAAGACACAATTTGAATCCCTGAAATCCCCTCACCAGAGTGCACGGCTGAGAGAGTGAAGAGAATTCAACCAGTGATATTTGTTCTTCATCTGGCTGCTGTAAAAAGGCACCAAATCCACAGAGCCACAAGAAACCATGAATACACCTTTGCTGAAGCCTCCTCTGATGACTGCTGCTGCAAGTTCCCATCCAGTGTCCAGTTGTTTTGTCTCCAGACCAAAAACCCAAGGACCAGGTCCTGTGCTGCTGCATCCTGAAGGCATCCACTCTGAAGCTCTTCTTTTCTCTTAAGTTACTGTGTGGGCTTGGGTAATACTTACCATAAGTCTGGTGTGCATCCTGTGAGGCTCAGTGGGTGATTCGTGGGGATGGGAGTTTGCCCATACCACTCGCCCAAGCCTAATGCTGGAACACATATAGTGACCCTTATGTGAAGTACCTAAACACTTTAACTAACTCTAAAGTGGCTATGTACTTGTTCAAGAACATAACCTCTGGATTTTTGACTTTCCTGCAACTGAACCCTATATCAGCCTGCCTACAGACCACTTGTGTCCCTCTTCCACCTCTAAGAGAACTCATGCAATAGACTAGGGAAGGACTGCATAAGAAAAGGATTCTGCCTTGAAAGTATTACAAGTGTAAAAGTACTTACTAAAGAAGTTAGTGTGGTAACTGTATCTCTGTGAAAGAAGTAGTTACAAACTGTCATTAAATATATGCGTACCTTTGTGTTGCATTCGGCCCCTCTATAAAAAGGGTATACGTTGCTTTACTAACTTTGTATTGTGTCCCTCCCTACTAAAAGGTAATACTGTTTTATCATTGCTTAACGGAATGAGTGTAAAAGCTTATCAATACGGCTTACCTGCCTTGAATAACATTGTATCATTCTTAATGTGTAACATTTGGATTTGCTTCCCCCGGTATGCTTTATACAGATCTGAAACAGTCTTAGGGTTCATACCTACCTTTGAGTAGCTGGAGGCTCCTTTATAAAGTATACAGGTCTTACTTACCTTGATTAGCTGCTGCTCTTCTAAACTTGTAACCCTGGGCTGTGCTTTTCTGAATTGCTTTGGTGCTATTCTAAAATAGTTTCATAAAAGTCTTACTTACCGTAGACATTGTATGTATATATAACTAGCTATTAGATAAAGAATAGTGATTTACCAATATGTCAATTACTTACCTTGAAATACTTTGTGTCTTTCTTAAAGTGTACTTGGGATTTGCTTTCCTTGAATTGCTTGGTGCAGTCATTGAGTGTTCATACTTATCATTGAGTAGCTTAAGCCCCCTCCAGAAAGTATATGAGTTGTTTTACTAGCTCTGAACTGAGTTCTAAAAAGTGATTTTCAAAGTGTATACTTGTAACTGGGTTTGTTTATTATGCGATTTCAATAACAGTGTTACTACATTACTGACAGGATCTACTACCCTTGAAATACTGATTGTATTCTAAAAGTATATCTAACCTGGTTTTATTCCCCAAGAATAGTATACCACTATCCTGAATGTAAAACCGTAGGGTTGCTTCTTGCTCCTCTAAATAAATACCTTGATTGCATACTGTTAGGCAAAATTGTGTGCAGTATCCTTTGGAAGACTACAACAACCTTGACCTCCTGGCAACAGGAACCCAACCTTTGGTATACATCTGTGCTACACAGATTGGTAGTGTGGCTGAGAAGCCAGGCTTATCTCAAGAGGGGTCAATGTGAGCAGTAGGGTTGTAACACAGAGTTTCACAGTGACCGTTATTCAAATAAACACTTACACTCAAGGTTTCTTGATTAAACAATTATTCATTTATTTAACAGTTATATAAGCCTTCTTCAGAAGGGAGCAAAACATGTAACAATTATAATATCCTTCAAAATACACTCTGTTTCTCTAAATCAGATGATACTCATTGGGGATGGCACACAGACACTTCCTACACCCTCAGGTGACATAAATAGCTAGGACACTGTGGACATTGATTGATCACTGGTACATTTAGAGCAATACTGAGTTTGGGGTGCGAAAGATAAAATAGAGGAATAAAACCAAAGTTAACAAATAATTCATAAACAGCTAAGTACTGTTGTAACCTTCCAATGCAAAGTAAATTAACCCTTTCCTGGGGAAAGGCAAAAGCACCAACTCAGAGGTGGAAGAGTCTATCAGGGAGCCAGCACAGTCAATGTTAGTTGAATACAAGTCTAGGGGAGCTGAAGATCTTCTTTGCAAGTAAGTAAAAGTCTTGCACAATGTTTTTAGAAATGTTTGTATAAATAAGATTCACTTGAAGGACCACAAGCTGGGAGGCTTGTGAGGGGCAAAGCTGCAAGCAACTCTGCAATGGCAAGCAAGACCAGTCTCAACTGAGAGCAAGTAAGGCTACACAACAAGAGGTAAGTCTTCTTAGGTTTACAGTACCTTTGGTTAGAAGGAATGGGTCCAGCCGGCTTCTGTTCCTGTGTGGCTCTGCAGATTCCACTGTTCCTGGGCCTCAATCGTGGGGACAAGAGGGAGGACTTCTGGGGACTGCTGCAACACAATGGGAAGGTCGCAGCAGCAAAGGTCAAACTTTAATTTAACAGTACTTTGCAGTTTCAGCTCCTTGCGTCTACAGCAAATAGCAACACCGTGGTTCTCGGATACCACTTCAGACTTTCCTTGCATCTGGTTTCCAGCACTCCTGGTACTCGGGTCTGACTTAAAATCGATACACTCGACCTGGCATTCCTCTCCCAGGCACTTCGGTTGCAGCAGCAGCAGCAGCGGAAGTACAGCCAGCTTCGAGAGGATGTCCCGACAAGTTTACTTTGGGGTTTATTGGTCCCACCAGCCCAAGGGAAAAAGTCGTTCTTGCAGGGCTTCTCTAGTCAAAACAAATTTGTAGCCTCAGCACAGAAGCAGGGCTTCACTGGGCAAACCAGTGGTCCAGGAGTTGCAGCAGGCGTCTCTTCCAAGTTCTTCTTTGGAGTCCTTCGTCCAATGATCGACTCTGCATTCCAAGCTAAAAAGCCCTGTCTTTTATGCAGGTTTCTCCTATTCATTCCAGCCTAACTGTCAATCACACAGCAGGGTGGCTGTCCTGCAAGGACAGCCAGCCAGCCAATCCCCTTTGGGTGCATTCCTGTAACCAAGGGGATTAAGCACAGGGAGTTTCGGGCACCTCCCTCACTTCCTGCCCCTGCCAGACATACTGGAGCCAGAGACGGGCTTCAGTCGTGAATCCCGCCAAAGGCGAAATGAACAAAGGTACCAAACCTGGTTTAGCACGCAGAGTAAATCTCAATGCGGAACTTTACAACAAGAAATGGTGAAAAAAGAAGTCCAGAGCCATTTTGACAAAATGGGCATCCATGGGTGCCTTACTGCAGCTGCAAATGCAGCCCGCGGTAAAAACACACAATGGTAGTAAAAAGTAAACCACTGCCACCAGCCATTAATTGTAGAAAGGGTAACATAAAAATGTTACATGAGAAACTAGACAAAGGGGATACTAAGTAACCCTTCCAGCACCCTATGGTAAGATAGTGTGTGCTGGGCCTAGAAAGTTACAAAATGTAAGAAAAGTCAATTTCACTTCACTGCTCTTGGAAACAGTAGTTTTACCAAGAGAATGTACTTAAACCTTCTGAAGGTGCTTTGTGTCACAATGTAAAGATGATGCCTATGGAGTTTGTCGGACTCCAAAGTTAAAAGAAAACACATACAATTAAAAGTAAAAAGTCCCAAAGTTCAGCAAAAGAGCTGGGGGTCTCTATGGTGGGAGGAATTTAGCACCAAACAGAAAATTCTACCTAACACATACCATCGGTATTGAGTTGTTTTCTTTATGATTGTGGTCATATGATGTGATAGTACTTACCCAAGAATTATCTTGGTCTACTTGTATTGAAACAAACCCTTTATATTTACAATACATAGTGTGTCAGTGGTTCCTTGGACCATCTGTATGCTACAATTTCTTTGTACCAAACTACAACCCTCTCTCCCTCCTAAGATAAACCTGGCTGCTATGTCCATGCTACCTCCATCTTCAGGTGGTACAGCCTTATAATAAGATTGGAGCTTATGTACTGCCTCAGGTATGGTTTTTCTGAAGTCTGGTAGGGCTTTTGAAAAACTCTCCTAACAGCCACCTCTAACCGAAGAAATTATCTTTTGATATCTGGACATGTTCATTGTCAGACTTAGTTGTAGAGGAAACAAGGAACAAGGAATGTTTGTTGTACATTTAAGGTTGTGGGAACGTTTATTTGAGTTGAAAATGATATATCATGTGATATGCTTTGTGCTATGGAAGTTGCCAAATGATACAGAAGATCCTTTAGAGAAAGTAAAGTCATTTCTACCTCCCCTGCATCAGCATCATCTGCTTTTTAATCCACATCCCCTGATCCATTGTTAAGGACACAGGTCCTCCGCTCTCTAAATAAATGTTAAAGTATTGGAAGAACTTCTGGGCAAAAAATGCATTGTTTTCCTTGAAATATTCATTCAATAAATAAAATAAATAGATTGGCAAAGCAGTTTTGTCATTTCTATTTGTCCATTGACAAAAACCTGGTTGTAGCTTTGTATCTCATTTCATATGTCACACAATGACCTCGCCCACAAAACACTAACATACACATACACTGTGTGAGAAACCAAAGGGTGTCTCACCTACTAGTCCCAGGGGATCTTTCTCTCAGGTAGCCAGGGCACGGCCATCTCCCTTGGATGCAGACCCTGGGAGCGGACCGGTGTGGGAGGATCGCCTGGGTGAGGGGTCTTCGGGTGTGTGGGGGTGAAGCAGCCGATGGTGAGACGCAGTATTCCCCCCTTTCCCATAACCATGTCCCAAAGCCCCCCTTTTCTACACAAACACTGGGCCGAGGAACAGGGCCACTGAGAGTAAAGAGGGTAACCCTTACATATCTCATTGGACATGTCCTGCTAATGGGGTCAAGCAAAGTCAGGCACTTGACTTTAATTGCATACATCTGATACCCATTAGCTCTCCCACATGGCTAAAAGCCGGAACATAAAGACACACTCTGAGCAAGGTGTAACACAAGAAGGAGCAGAACGTCTGAGGCGAAGGAAAACCTACTGAAGCAGAGCGGCCGACAGAGGGACGAGAGCAAAGGGTAGGGGTACCCAGGAGATCCCTGCAGGAGGTCATTGCCTCCGAAGAGCCACGAAGGATACACAGAAAAGGCCAAATTACAGAAAAGAAGACTGTATTGTGTTTCAAGGGCACCAGCAACTCTCCCAGGTGAACGACAGAGTTGGGGAGGTGAGGCTAAGCCTGTGGTATTAACCTTGAATCATGAATTAAAACCGTAAAGACAAGAAAGGAATGCACACAACAGGTGAGCTGGTGAGCGACATGAAAGGCTGGTGTGTGCTAAGGAAAGATTGAAGTTGCAACAGTAAAACTCACAATTGAATGCTGAATGCGTGTGGATGAGACGCGAAGGAAGGCAGACCTCTGGTGAACTTTAAATTACTGATAACTGTGAAGCCAGTGATACAGAGTAGCGGAGTGGTCTGGTAAAGGAAGTAGTCCATTTGTAAGTCCCTGTGAAAGGTGAATTATTTGTTATATAGCGATAAAGTGAATGAACTTTAAAATGGGTAATGGTCAAGATTAACCATGGCAAAAGGGGAAATGAAAAGGTGAATGTTGAACATGTGTGCTTACGATACTTAACTACTCAGACCAAGAGGGACTGGGGCAAATAACACAGGAGTGTGATCTGAAGGGAAAGTCGAAGTGGTCCTGCGGAGGTCTATAGTAAAAGCTTTGTACATTCGAAAGTCTTCGACATCAGGAAAGGGTCCGAGCCCGACTGAGGGAGACCGGAAGTGTGATAAGTTAGGGGAAGGGAACCCCTAAGGAATGTGAATTAAGCTTGTGGAAGGGAACCCCTGTAAGTGCTGTGATCGAAAGGCCCAAGCGTGACCAAGGGAGACCTATGTGAGCTTTTTGCTTTGAACGTTTGCTTTGAGAGGTCTGAGCCTGACTGCGGGAGACATGCGTGAACATTATTTTGAACTGTGAAAGAACTTTTAAAAGCTGGAATAAGTGACTTTAACGTGGAAGGCCAAACGGGCCTCAATCCATGTTTTGAAGTGCCTTTGTTTTGAGAACCTGAGCCAGAGTGTGTCATCCTGTCTACGGGGGCCCCGTTTCTCCGTACTGTCCAACGTGGGGAGTAGAGCTCACTCAGCCACATTGATTCTTTATATTACAACACTGATTTCCTTTGCATTCATATTCCCCTTTACACACTTTTTGTATAAGAGAAAGGGCAGGCATTAGGTTTTGTTAGTATAGGCCATCTTTGATTTCACAGAGACGGACTAGAACTGTGTTTTATTTATTATTTGATGGTGCGGACTACTCCCATCAGAGTTATAGGGCAGAGTAGGAGTTTTTCCAAACCCTGAAAATTGAATAAAGGTTTTAGAAATCATACCTCTTGTGTCAGTGTCATACTTGTGATACCAAGCCTCCTTTACAGCTGTGACATAAAAATAGAAAAGTGATTTTTTTTAAAAACAGTTAAGATAACTATAAAGAGAAAAGTCTGCATACACCGGAAACACAAATATTAAGGTTCCTATGAAAACCCAATGTAAATTAAATACTCATAAACCAATATAGTCTCTCCCACTACAAATGAAACTTTGCCCCACACCACGCCTTCACAACACTCCACTTAACCATAGCATAACTCCTGATATTAATTAACTACTATTAAATACAAACATATCCATAGGAAATGTGTAAATGCTATGTCTAATTTGTCTTTTGAGCCATACGAGGGACCAGCATGGCATTTTCAAAGCAAGATGTCTGGCCTGGCCCCAGCCAAAACCAAAAAATATCATACAAACCAGTGTGTCTTACATGTTCTCTAAGTATTGTCCACATTTAATGTTCCGAGTGATTTAATCCTGATGCAAGTAATAACAGGGTTAAATCCCAACAATGTAAAAAAAATACCAGGGTTAAATCCCAATTGCTGCAGTTCAAATGCGCAATAGTTCTACTCCTCCAAGTACTTTCAAGTCTCAAACACTCTTCAGAGAGGCTGTGTTCCTTTTCAGGTGTTGCTAATTATATTTTCAATTTCAGTCTCAAGGGATTCTGGTTACTGTAGTGATTGCACAATTGTTTCATTCAGGAGACCAGGAACCAACTCCCCTCCAAACACACAAATCTTACCCAAAATTGGGGGAGAGGGAAAAACCATGACTATGGCTCTCCAAAGTGGGGGCATAATAACCCCGGTGCTGCTGCCTCTGTAGCCCGGGTCTCCTGAAACATTAAGTAGAAAAAGAAGGTCAGGCGCGCATTCTAGTTCCCAGTTATTTAATCCTGATGCAAGTAATAACAGGGTTAAATCCCAACAGTGTTAAAAAAATAACAGGGTTGAATCCCAACTGCTACAGTTCAAATGCAAAATAGTTCTACTCGTCCAAGTACTTTCAAGTCTCAAACTCTCTTCAGGGAGGCTGTGTTCCTTATCAGGTGTTGCTAATTACTTTTTCAATTTCAGTCTGAAGGGATTCTGGTTACTGTAGTGATGCATCCTCCCTGATGATTGATAGAGTAAAGAAATCTTGGAGGAGAAGACTAACTGTTGCTTTAGCAGGTAAATCTGACTGGGAACCAGAGTGCGCGCCTCGTCTCCATTTCTTCTTATAGTTTTAAACATACATTAATTTCATCACATATTACATATTTATGTATTGGTTAAGACAGAAACAAATCTATCTGTCAGAGTTAAATGCTGAGTGGACAAGCTTAGTGGTTCTGTAGAGGGAGAGGATTGAGGTTAGTCAGGTGATTCAATGTAAGTACATAGATCAACTTCCATCATTCTGGCTAGCCTTACCTTTAAAGGTAAGGTAAGTTCAAATTGGTGCAGTGAAATCCTTCTCAGGGTTTACCCTTGTAATCTTAGGGCCTCATTACGAGTATGGAGGTAATGAAAAAAGGGAGGCGGAATGGCATTACCGGCATCGTTAACGGGTCTAGGTCATTACGAGGTGACAACACGCCAATACCGCCACCTCCCACACCGTGCCCCTTCTTACCGGCATGCGTGCATACATGCGCCCCTTCACTGTGCCAATACCGAGATGCCGCTAACAGGAGAACATCACAAGTTACGCGGGCATGCACTTACCGGCATCCCGATGGCGGTAAATAGGGCCTGCATGACAGTGCCAATACAGGCATCGCGGACCACCCGCAAATATCAACCTGCAGTGCAGGCAACTGCCACAGGTGCACACAATCACCACAGGTGGAGTCAATGGAGCCTGTCCCAGTACAAAAGGAGTACACCCACACACCACACCCCTTCCTACACCAAAATGATCCCATTAGCTCTTGCAATCATGGGGCTGGAGGACATGCCTGTACTGCTACAACAATGGAAACAACAGCAACAACAGCAACAACAACTACAGCTACAACAACAGGCAGCACAGAGGAGACGCAGGAGGAGAAGGAGGGTGAGACAGGGCCAGCAAGTTCCACCAGTTCAGCCAGTGGTACCACATAGGCAGCCACCAATCCCTCGCATCAGACCCAGTCCATTCAATCTAACCCCAGAGCAGATCCACACCCTCCACCGGTTGGACCGGGACACCATCAGCACCATAGTGGACATGATACACAATGACATCATCAGCCTGATAGAAATCCGCACTGCCATCACCCCTCTACTAAAGGTGGTGTCTGTGCTCCACTTCCTGGCGACATGCACCTACCAGCACACAGTGGGCCAGCTGCATGGCATATCACAACCACTCTTGTCCCGCATGCTGCCCCAAGTGCTTGATGCCCTCCTGAGGCATGCAAGCATCCACATATCCCTACCACGGACTGGCCAAGAGCTTGCCGACACCAAAGTAGGCTTCCATGCACTGACAGGCATGCCCAATTGCGTCAGTGCCCTCGACTACACCCATGTAGAATTGGTGGCCCCTCATGCCAATGAGGTGGTGTACCGCAATCGCAAGCAATACCACTCCATCAATGTGAAGATGATATGTGACTCCAGCAAGATCATCACACGTTGTTGCGCCCGATATACCGGATCTATACATGATGCCATGGTGCTGCGTAACTCCATGCTACCCCGCTACATGGAGTGACATGCTGGACGATGTGCCTGGATGCTTGGTGAGTTTCCTGACTGACCCATGGCAGTGCATCCGGGTTGTGAGGTGGGGGGATGCATATACCACTTGGGTGGGAATCGGGGGGGGGGGTGCATACACCACCTGGGTGGGAATGGGGGGATGCATACACCACCTGGTTGGGAATGGGGGGGATGTATACTCCACCTGGGTGGGAATGGAGGGGGGATGCATACTCCACCTGGGTGGGAATGGGCAGTGAGTGGACAATGCACCCATAGCTAAACACTTATGACCTGAACATCCTAACCCGAACATGACACATCAATGCCATGCATAAGACCAATGCCGTACATCAATAACAAAATGCAAGACGCACAAGCAGGCCATATTGCAGTACACAATGCATCAAATAAATCTGTGTGCATACATACAGGGACATGTGCATGTCAACACCAAATAGCTGCGGCCATGGCCGTGAATCCTAAAGGTGTCAGCTCTGATTGACTCACACATACCTCATTGTGCTCCCATGCAGTTGATGGAGGCTCTCCCTTGAAGCAGTGGCTACTTACCCCTGTGCAGAATCCACGTAACAGGCACAAAAAGGAGTACAATCGGGTACATCCCGGTACACGTGTCGTGATTGAGCAGACCTTTGGCCTGTTGAAGGCATGGTTCCACTGCCTAAGCAGGTCCGGTGGAGCACTTCTTTATGGCCCTGAGAAGGTGGCAAAGATCACCATGGTCTGTGTCATGCTGCACAACATGTGCATCCGGAGAAATGTACCACTGCCACCTGACATTGACATGCATGCACCGGGTGAGGATGATGAGGATGATGATGGAGGAGAAGCAGCACCCCTGCCAGTACGTGATGCGCAAGATGGCCGTGCTGTACGGCAATCAGTGATTGACGATTACTTCTGAACCACAGGGACGTTGATGGTTATGTGTCAGTGCAACACTGAGCACTTGGACCGTGTCGACATGGACACAGGGTGAGTGGGGAGTTGGGCACTGTGCGCTATCATGAATTGAATGGACACACACGAAATGAACAATGTCCAGGCATTAAATGATTTCAAACACAACCAGTATATTAAGGTAATTTACAAAACAGTGCTTTCTCCCTCCACCACTCACACGCCTTCCCCACTCCCCCCAAAACACCCAAACACCCCATTCCCCCCAATGAACACCCCATACCCCCAATGAACGCCCCATACCCCCAATGAACACCCCCTTAATCCCCTCTATACCACCAACACTACCTCCCCCCTCACCCATTGTCATCCCACACTATTTGCTGGCTTTTTTTGTGTCCGGGGCAGCATTTTGGTCTGCCTTGCACTCCGCCTTATCATCCGCACAGGGCTGGAGGGGGTGGAGGATGCAGGTGTGGACGATGGGGTGGATGCAGATGGTATTGGCACCGCCGGTGCTGGTTGTTGGTGCTGCATGAGCTGTAGCATGCTGGTTAGGACCTGCGTGACGGCCCCCAAACTGTCACGGATCATGACTGCACTGGTGTTAATGGCCGCAATGGTCCCAGCATTGGCCTGGCGGATCTCTCTGCGTGTTTCCTCCCCGTCAGCCACATATTGGTGCGCCAGCTCGATCATTGAGTCCTGCCTTGCCTCCACCCTTGACAGGCGTGCCTCCATGTCAGTGGGGGCTGCTGAAGTTGAGGGTGTTGCGGCTGGGTGGGCCATTGCAGGGCTGGCCTCTGGGGTGGTAGTGAGGTCTGAACTGTGCAGTAGAACTGCAGAATCCAGCATGGGGCTGGAAAGTGTGCCCTGAGTGGCGTTTGGGGGGTGGACGGGGGGCTTGGGGTGTGTGGACATTCAACATGGATTGTTCCATCTAGGTCCACGTACTCCTCCGCTCCTACATCCACATCACTGAGTGGGGCTGTGCCTGCTGCCTCACCCACTGAGCTTGTGGCAGCGGACTGGGTGCCATCAGCCTCCCCTTCAGCTGTTGTTGGCAGCTCTGTGGTCGCAGTCTCGTCCGATGCTGTGGTGTCCTCATGTGCCTGCATGGCCTGTGCACTTGCCCTGGGTTGGACTGTGGGCCGCGGTGCTGCCCCGGAGGTGGATTGGCCAGTGCCCGGTGGTCTGGCCCGGGGCATAGATGGCCTTGTGGCAGGGTCCTGACTCCCACCTTCTCCATCAGTGCCTGTGGGGGAAGAAGAGATGCAGGGCATCAGTGATGGTGTTACATGATAGATGCATGAGATGGTGCTGTACAGTATTTCATTTCTCATGCATTGCAATCTTATAGGTGTGTCACACAGGGTAGTCTCAAGGGGGGGCATATTGGCATTAGCCGTGGCGTCTCCATTCGGCACTGATGCGTACCAGGTGGTATGCCATTGTATTGTGGTTTTTGGTGACCTATGACATGCAAATGGTCCCTATGTGTTGGGTGTCTGTTGGTAATGGGATTGGCACACAGCATGCATTTCAGTGTGGCATGGTTTGGGCCTCCATCTGGACATGGATCTGTAAATGTGTGTATGATGGGCCATGCATTGCCTTGGCTTGGCTCACTTTCACATCAGTTGTGCTACATCATGGTTTGGCCTACTGGGGTTTGCAGGGTCACTCACCTCCATCTCCAGATGTCGCGGCACCCGTCTCCATTTCCCCGAAGCCCTCTATTGATTCCATCTGGATGGTTGTGCTGCAGGTTTCCTCCCAGCGCATGAGTCTCACCGGTGAGTGGGCACCCCCGCCTGTGGCCATGGCCTCCGTATGATTGCTGGACAGGATGTTCCGGATCTTGAGACGGAGGTCGTCCCATCTTTCTTTGCAGTCTTTGACTGTGCGGGGGGTGGTGCCAACCGCTGACACCTTGCGTGCTACCTCCTCCCAGATTTCCTTCTTCCTCAGCTGCACCTCCCTTCTGAGTTTATTTGTGAAAACCTCATCGGCATGGGCACCAAGGGTATCTGCCAGCATATTTAACTCCTCAAAGGAGAAGCGCTTCTTGCGCAGACGGGGGGGTGGTTTTACAGGTAGCCTTGGACATGATGTATACAATGGCCCTGGTCTCTCCTCTGTAGCACTGGTGGATTGGGAGGATTGCAATCGATTGTGTTTTTAAAGATGGCCGCCAGCGCATTTCCCGTTCCGACGCAATGGCGTTACTTCCGGGTCCGGTATTACAAGCCCGGTATTTGCATGTTGTTATTACCGGGTCGTTATTAAGGGGTTGCTCCTTGGCAGAGGCGGTATCGGCGGGTCCTGTGATGGTGCTATTAGGGGGTTGGAGGGCATTTAGCGGCATGGCGGTGCAGCCATTACCAGCATGGGGGTTAGCGCGTGCTCGCGCACTCGTAAACAGCCGCTATTGGTGGCGTCAAGGGTGCACGGACGCGCTAATACCTCCATGCCGGTAATGGCTCAGTTTTTAGCGGGAATCTCGTAATGAGGCCCTTAGAGTTCATTTTGTGCAGTCAATCCTCTCTGGCTGGTCTTAAGTTTCACTGGTCGATTGTTTAATAATTGTTTAGTTCAGTGGTCCTTAGTCTGAAACAGAATCAGACTTGAGTTAGCAAATAAGTCAATTGCATAGAATTGAGCAGGTGATTGTTATAATGGTTTAGGTGTATCAGTGCATTAATTTGCTCGTATATCCTTCAATATATGATCTAAGTAAAATTTCAAACCCATTATTAAAATGGAGTTGTATCCGTTATATTGGATATTCTAATTCTGAATAGTGTATATCCACAGGTTGTTACTGCACCAACAATTTCTGCTGTGATGCTAATATTGCTCATTAGTTGGATAGGGTTAGTTGCTCGGGTGCTGTTTTGCTTTTCAGACATGTGTAATGACCTCAGAACTACTTACCCTATTACACAGACTAAACGTTCTTGGACACGGGAAGGCAATAATGCACACTTAGACCATTAGTTAGAAAATGATTGGCTCTTTACAGGCCCTTTTATTCACACTTCACAAGC
This sequence comes from Ambystoma mexicanum, assembly GCF_040938575.1. Classification (NCBI taxonomy): domain Eukaryota; kingdom Metazoa; phylum Chordata; class Amphibia; order Caudata; family Ambystomatidae; genus Ambystoma; species Ambystoma mexicanum. The sequence goes on along the minus strand of NC_090934.1, from coordinate 710,445,712 downwards.
ATACATATAACTATAGAATAAATGCAACTGATTATACATGAATATGAACAAGGACAAACATAACAAGTATACATCACCGTTAGGGCAGTTGTAGGAGAAATCTTCATCACAGCCACAACAACACTACGCAGTCCCAAGGCAGGTAGGCAGAGAGATCACCCACCAAGTAACTGGGTCTGGAGAGGAACGTCCTCCCGCTCAGCAAGACTTTGTTCCAATTCTCAGACACCTCATTGGTATATTCTCCTCTTAAGGGGGACACATCCCCGCTCCTCATAGGTTGCATACTGCCCCCGGCCGAAGGACAGACAGCAAGCATGAGAGGCAAGAGTGGAAAAATCCAGAGAGTATAATACCCAGCTCGTCTTCTGCACTCTCGTTCCCAGCATCCCTTATCAATGGACTTGCACATCTCCGACTCCCCTCTCAGCTCGTCCTTGAGCAAACAATTCGCAAACTATTCTACACAGTATACTCATCTACTTCACACTAAAATACTGCATCCACTGCAGAAATCATGTCTGCCTCCCAACTGAGCTCGCAGAAACGTAGACTTTCATTGCGGTTTGGGAGTAAATGTCCAAAATGGCCGCACAGTGGCACCATGTTATTTAGCTCATTTTCGCACACGCACTACAGGTGCCTATTTTATGTGGTCCCCAGGTCCAGTAAATTATTGAGCCCCAACGTGTAGTTCGAGGTATGTATGCAGTCATAAATACTCATATTAATGCTGTAATACTGGAGTTCTATGCAATTGTTTGACCTCCTACATGGGCCCTGGTCCCATCTCATTCCAAAAAGTTGCAATTCGCCTTTTTGCCATTCCTCCCTACATTATACTAGTTTACTAATGTGTGTTTTAAGTCCTCTGCGGGTACGAGTGGCTTCTTTCAAAGTAACAGTACTCCGCGATCAGTTCCGGGTTGCCGTCGCTTTGGAACTGAATTAACAGTTGTCATCAGCGTGTGCCGGTACAGCGTGTGTGTGCTGACATCATTAAGGGTCGCATTACTCTGTTATTCGATGTTGACATATTTTGAAATGCGGCGTTAACGCTGAAAAAGTTATTCATTGTGCATGATGCAATTAAGCTATCCTTAATTGCATCAGTTTTGTAATTTATAGGTATAAATACACAGTTTGAAGAAATAAGAAGCCTCATCACAGGCTTATTCCTATAGCTTAATTATAGATATAATTCTCGTGAATGGAATTATTTACTTAGAATAATCGTATTTTGAGTGTATATATACAAAGTTAAAAGAAATCAAAAGCCTCATTCCGGGCTTAAGCCTGTAGCATATTTAGAGATATCCTTCTCATGATTGACTTACTTACTTGACATACAGGAATATTCAATGTCCTAAATGTTAGTGAAAAATTTTATTTAGAGGTCCATAATGATGTCATATGTTCATAGACAAAGGTCTTATGGATTCAGCTATTTAAGAGGTTTTTTAAGAATTTTTTTTTTAAAATCCATACTTGTGTCATATAGTCACATATAGGTATCTGATAGATTCAGCTATTCTATCGAAATTGAATCTGTTGGGCTCTTATTGTCTGAATCCATGCCAGATTCCCACGGAATTGCTTGTCCACTTGGCATTTTTATCTTTAACTTGCTACAGAAAGTGATGTATCTCGGTGTCCGTATTAAGACCCTCAGTGATTGATCTCAGATTGCAGATCACCCTGCATTCTTGTTGGCATATGGCTTTTTCTCAGTCACCCAGTCTTGCATCCAGTTCCATATGTTTTGCTCTAAAGAATTTAATGTCCTCCTTCTTGTCTTTTTGGTGTACCTTGATCCAGTGTTCTACAAGGGCAGAATTTCTTCCTGGTGTAGGAAGGCTCCCAAGTTGCTCCCTGATTCTTACTCTTAATTTGCGTATTGTACTCCCAACATATGTTTTATTGCATACACTTATCATGACGTAGATCACAAATGTTGTTCTACAATTAATGAATTCTTTTATTGTCACATTTCTGCCATTGGCAGTTTTGTGAGTTTGGATATTATTCAATGCATGTTTGCACATGCAGCAATTAGTGCATTTGTAAAATCCCTTAATTGGTTTACCAGTCAAGATGTTAGTTTGGTGTTGAGGTTTGGCTGTGTTCATGAAGCTTGGGCTTAGTTCCGTCCGTAATGTTGGCGCTTTAGTGTAAACTATGTTGGGTTTGTCAGAGATGTAGTTATCTATGTCTGGATCTAGCTGTAACAGGTGCCATTTTTTTGGGAATATCTTTCATACTGTTTTGTTGTCCCTTGTGTTATCATTCTTCCTATGTCTTGTCCTTCCTTCCATCCTTGTTTCGTGGTTTGAGGTACTCCCGCTGCTGTTTGCTATCTACTTTAGATCTAGCCTTGTTCATGCATTCCTTGGGGTATCATCATGATGTAATCCTTTCTTTGATGTGTCTGCATTCAGTCCCATATGTGGTGTCCTGAAAACAGTTTCTTCTAGCTCTTGTAAATTCCCCAATGGGAATGTTTTGAACCGTGCTTTTGAGGTGACAACTATTCGCCTGTAGGGTAGCATTGACCTCAGTCTTTTTGAGGTATGTCCTTGTCTCTAGTTTTCCACTGTCCACATATATGTATAGGTTGAGGAACGTTACCTCAGTCCTGCTCATTTCGATAGTGAATTGTAACCCAAAGGTGTTATTATAAAAGTGTTTACAAAACTCATTCATTTCAGTCTCATTACCATTCCATATAATAAAAATATCATCAATGTATCATTGCCAGTTTACAATTTTCTGAGACAGTATTGGATGTTTACAAGTATGTTTACTCTCAAATTCACCAACAAACAGATTGAACATTATGATGCAAAACATGTGCCCATTGCTATGCGCTTTATCTGTTGGTATAGTGTGTAATTGAATAGGAATACATTGTTCTTTAATACAAAATCCAATAGTTCTTTTATCACTTCTATGAATGAATAATGGGCGCCGAGACATCCTAATATGTAAAATCATTGGTTTGAAGTGCCAAATTGTGATCTATACAGGTAAATAGTGCATTTACATCATAGTTGCCAACATGTAATCATTATTGCATTCTACCTTGTTCAAGTTTTCCAGTACATGCCTGGTATTTTAGGTGTATGAGTCTAGTTTGTATACCACTGGTCTGATAATCTTATCAATACATTTGGATACATTTTCGGTTGCCCACCTGATTCCACTAACAATTGATCTCACTTCTGGAAGCTCAGTGTATTCTTTGTGTATTTTCGGCAGAAAGTATATAGTTGGAATTCTAGGTTTTGTAATTATCATGAATGACTGGCCAACTGACGCCTGCAGTGCGCTTATATTGACACGCAAATTCCTAATAAGAGTTCACAACGTAATTTTATCAGATATTAATATATGCACACCTTAGGAGGACATTTGTTTCAGTATATCACACCAGGATAGATTATATTGAGAGAAGCTATCCCATAGCCCCTGGCAACAGTGACTGGTGATATGCGAGGTGTGCGTGGCTTCGTTGTGCTCCTAAACGCACAGCATTACGTCATCTAGCAACAGCCAGCAAGACACTCTGTGATTTTCACACACAGGTTCGTTACATATAGGTTCGATATCTGAAGAATATGTGTAATTGTGATGCTGGAAATGCATCGGAGGGACAGGGCCTCTGAATCCTTGTCCTTTACTGCTTTTTATCGTGTGTTCTGTCGTTTTTTCTGCCCAGGAGTCCATGTGGGACTCCTGGCAGTGCAGCTCTCTTTTGGTTCGGTGAACAGACCCATGGGATACCCTTATGGCACCCATGGGTAGGGGTACAACCCTGTGCCCCTAGTGTATGTTTTTGGGCACCTGTGGGTGGCCCACAGAGCAGGGTATGGGCTGGTGGCAGCTCCATGCTGAATTTGACAGGTGCTCTGGGTGTCCTGCATTTTGGGATACCCAGGCCCTGCCATTGGGATCAGTTGATTCCTGATAGGAAACAAGATGGCCCCTGTGGCCTCTTGCTTTCTATTGCCTGTTACCTTGTTTTCCCAAAGTCCTGGGAAGCCCTGACTCTGTCCCTTCCCCCTGACCGGCTGTTGGGTGGAAGTTCCATATATGGTGTTGTTGTGAAGGCCCAGCTAGACTGACTGGAGCCTTCCCAGTGACTGTATGTTGTGGGTACCTCCTGTGGGTGGGACCTGGGTGAATGGAGTGTGTGACCAATATACACTCCTTGTTGTGGTTGTCTGGTTTCTGGCATGAGAGACAAAGACTGAGACAGCCCTGCCCGAAACTGGCCTGAATGCAGTGTGTAGTGTTGAATGGCTGGGTACTTGTCCCAATCCACACTCCTTGTTGTGAGTGTCTGAAAGGGAGGAGTGTGGCCTGAATGCACTGTGTGCCTGATTGGCTGACTGACTGCATGAATGCCCTTCTGTATGATTGGCTGCTGAGTGTGTACCAGCAGTGTGGATGAGAGACAGAAAAGTATATCTGGGGACCTCTCACCACTGATAATTGTTCAGAAGCGTTCAGGAGCTGAGTCTCCACTCTAAGAGTAACTGGAACTGCTGATCTCCGACGTCCAGCTGGAAGAAGAAGACTTGCTGCTGCATTTGCTTCGACCGATCCGAAGGCTGCCGAAATCGTCGAAGACTGACCCGAGAGAGGACCTGGTAAGGCGCCCTCTTCCCGTGCTCCGAGGGATCATCGAGCACCGCTCCATCTTCGCCGAAGCGCCCTGGAAGACAGACCCTCGAAAGGCTGCCGACCCGAGACGGGACCGCCAAGGAGATCGAAGTGAAGCACCCGGACATCGCCGCCGTCGAAGTCCATTGCCGTCGACCAGGGTTCGCAGGTCTGTGTAACCGCTGGAGGCCTGTCGAAGTTGTGTTGCCCAGCCGTGGGGACCACTTGACGCCGTGCCGCCGACGACCGGAGCCGCCCGCTCCTTTGCCTAAGAACATTCGAATTCAAGGACTTCCTTGTCCGCACCGTCGACCGCTTTATCCTGCCGGAGAAAGTCGAGGACGACCAACGCGACGAGCAGAAACCTACCGGTGGGTTTCCTGCCACCCGAAGACCACAAAGACTCGAACGACTCGACACCCTTGCTGGGCCCCCGTCTCCACAATCTTTGCGGTCCAGAACAATTTTCATCGAGGTGCCCCGCACGCCTCTGCCTTGCAGGATGCCGACGCTCCGTCGTCGACGAGCACCGCTTGGATCGAAGCTGCCGCCTCATCGACGCCGTTCTACCCTGTTTGTTGTCGGACGTTCGACGCCCCGTGTCTCCCGCTTGAAAGGGAAGGCATTCAAGAAGGGCCGTCGATTCTCCGACGCCGAACGCCGAGTTCCTCGACGGACGTTTGACGCCCCGTGTCTCCCGCTTGAAAGGGAAGGCATTCAAGAAGGGCCGTCGATTCCCCGCCGCCGAACGCCGAGTTCCTCGACGCTTCTCGACGCCTCTCGACGATCCGTGACTCCCGCTTGAAAGGGGGTCGCTGAAGAAGGATCTGTCGACGCCTCTTCGAAGAACTCGACTCCACCAGGTACATTGGGGGGTAAAAACATTATAGGAGGGAATAAGACTTGCAGAACAATATATGGACTGGGCTTGTGCTATATCTTTATTTTACAGGTTGCCCAGGTGGGGGGATCTCCACACAGAACTGTGCCTAGTGGTAGGGGCCAGTATTCTGCCTATTGCTCAACCATCTTATTTTCTCTCCTCTCTCTATTGCTGGTTTCACTCTATTGATCTGTGTGACATTGTTACAGTATTGTTGATGCACTTTAATGAGATCTAATACAAAGGGTGGTACCACTTTAGAATTGTATATATTTGCCATTGTTGATTTTCCTAAGTACAAAGTGAGTTATTATGATAAGTGTACATAACCTTGAATATTGATTATATAAAGACTGTGTTCTAACCAATACAGTGTGTGGACATTCCTTTGTGGGGGGCTTGGGGACTACACTGTACTTAAGAACCAGCCTGCATCACCTCCTGATAAGCTAGGCCTTGATTGCTCGACCATAGCTACCGAATAGAGAATCTAGGCTGGGGTCCTCTGTGCCTCCCCTCTACCATATAGAGAGCAGAAGTACAGACCACCCCCTACCAGTCTTTACAGTAATGATCATACCACACTACATGCCATAAGAAAAGATGAGACCATGGCAAGCCCTACCGCAGCCCCTGGCAACAGGGACCTGCGGGACGCGAGGTGAACGCAACGTTGTTCCGTTTTCGAGCGCACGGTGTTGCATCACCTAGAAAGGGCTAGTGAAACCTTTTTCAGCACTCCACTCTGCACACACCGGCTTGTTCAGCTGGTGTCCATACGATCAGACGACAGTAGCAGCAGGTAAGCACATGTCAAGACGGCAGTCTTGCAATTACGGAACTGTTAACTATATATCGAGCAAAGTAACTGGTATGAATATTGCCATTTAGATCTAGAAAATAGAAAACGTTGCCAGGTTGGCACCATTAGCTACAAGATTTGTATACACGGCAGCATGATCTTTGAGCTAGAAACTAGATTCTACTATTCAATCACGTACGCTCTCTTGTTATTGTTCTTGCTATTTTTCAAACGTATTGATCAATTTAGGCCACACAGCTACCCCAGCAGGTAATGGCATTTCGACTTTTAATTAATAGCCTGATCGCACACATCTACTTTAGTTTTCGAATTCTGATTTTCAACATTATTTCCTATGTGATCTTCATCTGCTGACTGATGTCAATTGAATACGGTGTGGTTTAATTGTGATATTTAACAAATTAACTATTCTGTGATGGATTTATGAATATGATGATTGCGCACATGTCATTGACCTGCATATGCACTTATGGATGTCTTGAACTGAATTTGGATTTGGAATTTTGACCTAGGTATACTCATTGGTTCTTGGAAATGGTATTTTGAATTTCGAATTTTGATCCTTACTTTGTTATATTTTGAACATTGATAATGTTTATTCTGATAAATACTTTATGTATATACTATCATGTACAGTGTCCTAGCCCTGAGGATGGACTTGCTCCGAAATGCATTGGCATACCATGAATAGTGGCACTGACTTTTTTTGGATGCAACTTTTAGCCTCCCAGCAATAAAAAAACTGACAGCACAATATACAAGAGGTCTTTTTGACTTTTTGTAAATTTTGAATGTTTTGAGTTCATTGGCAATGATACACCATTAATATGAAACTCTACTTCTACTGCAACTCCATAGGAGAGCTATGCATGAGCACACCTTGAACTAGATTGCCATCTAGTTCTATTTTCTAGCTTATGTAACCTTGTGCCAAGTTCTCAAGGAGTGCTCAGAAAATGTAATTTACTAAACTTAAGAATATTAACTACTCAACCACTAAACCACAAGCAGTGCCCACCCTTCATCATCCTGAAAATTGCAATTCTGAACACACCTGATTACATTAAGATGGCAAATGATCACCTGGTCACTGCAGGCTGCTACAACGAAGTACAGAAGAGCTTCATAACCAATAGTATTAAAGATTTACAGAAAATTATCAACAAGTGGCAGAGCAAATTGCTGATCAATGATGTTGAGAAGTCATTCATGATAACTACTAAAACTAGAATTCCAACTATATACTTTCTGCTGAAAATACACAAAGAATACACTGAGCTTCCAGAAGTGAGAACAATTGTTAGTGGAATCGGGTGGGCAACTGAAAATTTATCCAAACTAATTGATAAGATTATCAGACCAGAAGTATGCAAACTAGACTCATACACCCGAGACACCATGAATGTACTGAAAACCTTGAACAGTAGAATGGAATAATGATTACATGTTGGTAACTATGGACATAAAGGCACTATCTACCTTTATAGATCACAACCTGGCACTTCAAACCATAGATTCTACATATCAGGATGTCTCAACTTCCTATTATTCATTCATAAAAATGATAAAATAACTATTGGATTTTGTATTAAAGAACAATGTATTCCTATCCAATGCCCACTATACCAACAGATAAAGGGCATAGCCTATACATATATGTGGACAGTGGAAAACTAGAGACCAGAACTTACAGTAAAAAGACTGAGGTTAATGCTACGCTCCAGGCGAATAGTTGTCACCTCAAAAGCACAATTCACAATATCCCCATTGGGGAATTTACAAGAGCTAGAAGAAACTGTAGTCAGGACAGCACATATGGGACTGAATGCAGACACATCAAAGAAAGGTTCACATCATGAGGATACCCTAAGGAATGCATGAACAAGGCTAAATCTAAAGTAGATAGCAAACAGCGGCGGGAGTACCTCAAACCACGAAACAAGGATGGAACCAAGGACAAGGACATAGTAAGAATGATAACACAATGCACAAGGGACAACAAAACAGTACGAAAGATCTTCCCAAAAAATTGGCATCTGTTACAACTAGATCTGGACTTTGATAACTACATCTCTGACAAACCCAACATAGTTTACACTAAGGCGCCAACATTACGGACGTAACGAACCCCAAGCTTCATAAACACAGCCAAACCTCAACACCAAACTAATATCTGGACTGGTAAACCAATGAAGGGATTTTACAAATGCACTAATTGCAGCATGTGCAAACATGAGTTCAATAATATTCAAACTTACAAAATTGCCAATGGTAGAAATGTGACAATAAAAGAATTCATTAATTGTAGAAAAAACATGTGTGATCTCTGAAATGATATGTGTGTGCAATAAAACATATGTTGGGAGTTGTGATGCTGGAAATGCATTGGAGCGACAGGGCCTCCATGTCCTTCTCCTGTACTTCCTTATCATGTGTGTTCTGTGTTGTTTTCTGCACAGGTGTCCAGTTGGCACTCCTGGCAGTGCAGCTCTTCCTCTTTTTGGTTGTGGTGAACAGAGACCCTTGGGATACCCATATGGCACCCATGGACGGGGGTACAACCCTGTACTCCTAGAGTATTTTTTTGGGCACCTGTGTGGGACCCACAGAGCAGGATATGGGTGGGTGGCAGCTTCATGCTGTATTTGACAGGTGCTCTGAGTATCCTACGTTTTGGGATACCTAGGCCCTGCTATAGGAATCAATGGATTCCTGATAGAAGGCAAGATTGCCCCTGTGGCCTCTTGGTTTCTATTACCCGTTACCTTGTTTTGCCTGACTCTGTCCCTTCCCCTGACTGGCTGTTGGGTGGAAGAACCATATATGGTATTGTAGGGAAGTCCAGGCCGGACTGGCTGGAGCCTTCCCATTGACTGTATGTTATGAGTGCACCCTTGGAGTGGGACCTGGGTGAATGGAGTGGGTGACCAATATACATTCCATGTTATGGGTGTCTGGTTTCTGTGTATGTGACACAATGAATGAGACAGCCCTGCCCGGACCTGACATGAATGCTGTGTGGTGTGCTGAAAGGCTGGGTGCTTGCCCCAATCCACTTTCCTGGTTATGGGTGTCTTGGTGGAAGTGAATGGCCTGAATGCACTGTGAGCCTGATTGGCTGACTGCCTGCACGAATGCCCTTCTGTCTGATTGGCTGACTGAGCTTGGCTCAGCAGTGTGAATGAGGGACAGATGTGTATATCTGGGGACCTCTCACTTCCCAATTTGTTCAGAAACTGAAGTCGAAACTTGAAGCTGCTTATCCTTGAAGCCCAGCTGCAAGAAGAAGAATTACTACTGCTTTCCTTCGACCCAATCTAAAAGCTGTTGAGTCTGTCGAGACTGATCCGAGAGAGGACCTGGCTAGGAGACCTCTCCCTGAGCTACGAGGGAACATTGTGCAGAAGCTGATCTTCATCGAGGTACCCTCGAAGCCAGTCCCAAAGGCTGTCGACCGGAGAAAGGGTTTACTGAGTATCTCGAAGTAAAGCACCCAGACATTGAGGCCATCAAAGTCCATTGCCATCGACCAGGGTTCAGAGGATTCCCGTAACTGCTGGAAGCCAGTCGAGTCGTGTTGCCCAGAAGCAGGGACAGCTTAACGCTGTGCTGCTCAATGACCGGAGCCACAATGCTTCACTGTGCCTAGCAACATTAAACAAAGGGCTCCCTCGCCAACACCATTGACTACAATGTCCCACCGGAGAAAGTCGAGGTTGACGATGACCGAGGAAATCCGCCAGTGGGTTTGCCGCCACCCGAAGTCCACAAAGATGCTGGCGAGTGAAGAGCCGAAATCCAGCCATGGTCGAGTTCCGATCGACGATGATGTCACCCGATGCCTGCTGCCAGGCCTACGTTCTTCACTGAGTTTCTTTGCAGCACCTAACTCTTTACATCGAGGTGCACCGCATGCCTCGTCTTCGCAGGACATCCATGATCGACCATTAATGAGCATCACAAAGCCGAAGCTGCTGTCTCAACGACAGTGTTCACATTTCTTCGAAGGAATCTTGACACCCCGTGGCTCCTGCTTTAAAGGGAGTTCACTCTTGAGGGATCTGTCGACGAACCGCCGAAGAAACTCTTCTAAATCAGGTAAATTGGGGTAGTGGAACATTTAAACCAGGGAACAAGACTATTTAAACTTTAATGGACTGGGCTTATTAACCTTCTTTATTACAGGTTGCCCAGGTGGGGGGATCCTCACCCAGAACTGTGTCTTAGTAGCAAGAGAACCATCTGCCATTGTTTAAACTAACTTGCCTTCCCTCCTATGGTTTATGCTGTTACCCATTACTGTATGATTTGTATGCCCTTATAACTGTTAGCAGTTCTTGCATTTTAAAGGAGTCAATAGCTAAGTGTGGGACCACATAGACATTGTAAATATTTGCCATATTGGTATTTGCCAGAGTACAAAGTGTGTTATTAATTGATGTATATATCTTGAACCTTATTTATATATAAAGAACTGTGTTAGCACATAACATAGTGTGTGGACATTCCTTTGTGGGGGGGCTTGGGCACTACACTGTACTTAAGAACCAACCCACATCACCTCTGGAGAGATAAGCCTTGATTGCTCGTCCATACTAACTTATATATAATATTGGCTAGGGTGGTCTGTGCTTTTACTCTGCCAAATAGAGGGCAGGAGTACAGATACACCCCTCCAGTCTTTACAGGAGTACAATACGTGAATTAAGAGTAAGAATCAGGGAGCACTTTGGAAGCCTTACTGTCATGAGCACTACTCCTGAGGAGCCAGGACTGGCCCAGCGCCCCCGGAAGCAGACCCTTCTTCCACATCTCTGGACCCAGCAGACCCCTACAGGGGCCCTTTGGACCGTGTCCTGGCGCCTTTGGCGCCAGGCTCATAAAGGACTTCAGTCCCGGCGCCATAGGCGCCGGGCTAATATTGATAAACTGTGTAATAATGCTTGGATGGACTTACCTGAGGCAGACCATGCTGCATACTTATCCAGAACAATCCAGTCTGGCTGAAGTCCCCAGCCATCAGGGCTGGGAGGAACTATTTCCTCTATTCAGGAACTCTTTTCTTACCTGGGTGGGGCCGGTGGAAGAACACGCATCTGAAGCACTTCTCTGCTATTTAAACCACGCCTGATGGAATACACGTGCTTCCCGTTATTCTGCATCAGCAGCAGGACGCTCACCGAGTCGGCTCCTGCATCCTGGCTCCTGACACGCCCGCCAGCACCCGGAACACCTGCAAACAGACAAAAAAAGGCGAGCATTAGAAATTACTTACCGGAATCCGGCCTCAGCAATCCTACCTCCGACGATCCTGCAAAGGAAAGGTACAAGATTAGCAGCGCTCTCAAACGCTCGCAGCCGCGCCGCCTTGCCTTACCCATCCGTGGCCTCGCCGAACTCCACCGCGGCCACGACACCGGCAGCATCTCGGCACCTGAAAAACAGAAAAAGACAGTCATTAGAGGTGCCCGCTCTAAAGTGGCCACATTTCTTCCACTTACTTACGTGCCTCATCACGCGCAACAGTGGCTGTGTCGCCGGCAGCATCTCGGCACCTGTAAGCAGAAAAAGACAATCATTAGAAGTAAGCAGTCGCTTTTCTTTCACTTACCTTCCTCCACCGCGGCTATGACGCCAGCTACATCCCAGCACCTGCATAAGAGGAATACATGGTGAGCACTAACTAAGCACGGAGAACAAATACTCACCAAGAGACTTACCAGCTTTAGGTTTCTGGGCCCCGGCTCCTGTGGAGAAAAGACACTCATACTTACGGCTACCGTAGGAGAGACGAAGGACACAGTGTCCGCAACTATTTCCCATCCAGTGACGTAACTGGATACTACGCACCCCTGCACCTGAAGCAGGATGGAGAGCTCATCTTTACAATACCTAAGGTGAGAGCTCGCAGAAACCAAGTTGCGGGTCAAGAAGAGTGAGAAACGGGAGATTGGTGGGAACACATATCCACCCCAGCTGGTAATCAATCCCTTTTCTTCCACCTGCAGAAAACTTACTCTACAAGCCAGGCAATCCAAATTCAGAGGCCCCGTCCAGAGCATCTTCCGGGCCCTGCGCCTCACGATAGAAGAAACGGTAGCAGTCCAGTTCGGGTCAGCGTCTCTGTGGGAATCAGGTGAGCGTTACACTTACTATGACAGGAAGCAACTATGCCCTGGCAGAACACTGGATCAAGGTACACCAAAAAGACAAGAAGGGGGACATAAAATTCTTTGGAGCAAATCATATAGAAATGGATGCAAGACTGGGGGACCGAGAAAAAGCCCTACGCCAACAAGAATGCAAGATGATCTGCAATCTCAGATCAATTACTGAGGGCCTTAACACGGACACCGAGATGCATCACTTTCTGTAGTAAATTAAACCTAAAAATAGCAAGTGGACAAGCAATTCCGTGGGAATCTGGCATGCATTCAGACAATAAGAGCTCAATGGATTCAATTTTGATAAAATAGCTGAATCTATCAGACATATGTGACTATATGACACAAATATGAATTTTACATTTATTTTCTTTAAAAAAAAACTAAAATAGCTGAATCCATAAGACCTTTGTTTGTGACCATGTAATATCATTATGGACCTCTAAATTAAAATTTTAGCTAACATTCAGGGCATTGAATACTCCTGTATGTAAAGTAATTAAGTCAATCACAAGAATTATATCTCTAAATATGCTACAGGCTTAAGCCCGGAATGAAGCTTTTGATTTCTTCTAACTTCGTATTTATACAATCAAAATAAAATTATTGTAAGTAAATCATTCCATTCACAAAAATTATATTGATAATTATGCTACTGGAATAAGCCTCGTATGAGGCTTCTTATTTCTCCAAACGTTGTATTTATATTCATAAATTACAAAGCTGATACAATTAAGCACACCTTAATTGCATCATGCACATTAAACAACTTTTTCAGCGTGAAATCTGCATTTAACAATATGGCAACAAAATCGAATGACAGAGTAATGCAACCCTTAATGATGTCACCACGCACGCGGTGTACCAGCACATGCTGATGACAACTATTTATTCAGTTCCAAAGCAACAGCAACCCGGAACTGATCTCAGAGTAGCGTTACTTGTTAGAAGCCACTCGTAACCACTGAGGATTCAAAACACAGAGGTATTTACTGATATAATGTAGGGATGAATAATAAGGGAAATTGCACATTTTTGGAATGAGAAAGGACTAGGGCCCATGTAGGAGGACAACCAATTGCATAGAACTCCAGTATTACAGCATTAATATGGGTATTTATGACTGTATACATACCTCGAACTACGTTTTAGGGCTCAATAATTTACAGGATCTGGGGCCCACATTAAACAGGCACCCGGGCAACTAACCCTATCCAGCTAATGAGCAATATTAGTATCACGGCAGAAATTGCTGGCACAGTAACAACCAGTGAATATACACTATTCAGAATTAGGATATCCATTATAACGGATACAACCCCGTTTTAATAATGGGTCTGAAATTTGACTTAGAATATATATTGAAGGATATACAGGTGAATTAATGCACTGAGGCACTTAAACCATTATAACAATCACCTGCTCAAAACTATGCAATTGATTTATTTGCTAACTCAAGTCTGATTCTGTTTCAGACTAAGCACCACCAAACTAAACAATTATTAAACAATCGACCAGTTAAACTTAAGACCAACCACAGAGGGTTGACTGCACAAAGCAAACTCTAAGATTACAAGGGTAAACCCAGAGAAGGATTTCACTGCACCAATTTGAACTAACCTTACGTTTAAATGTAAGACTAGCCAGAATGATGGAAGTTGATCTATGTACTTACATGGAATCATCTGACTAACCTCAACCCTCCCCTTGTTTCTAATTCTTCTCCCTCTACAGAACTACTAAGCTTGTCCACTCAGCATTTAACTCTGATAGATTGATTTGTTTCTGTTTTAACCAATACTTGTATATGTAATGTGTGATGAAATGAATGTATGTTTGAAACTATGCTGAAAATGAAATGTGGACAATACTTAGAGAACATGTAAGACATTTATTGGAATAATATAACATACTCAAAGTGCAAGAAAATATCAAAACTGTGCCTTGAAAAAGCCAAGTTAGGGCTAATCGCAAGTATGTGCCTCCTAACGGAGATTGTTGGGACTAATGAATGCACATTGACACACTGATGTCATTTTAACAATAATGAATATTTTTTTACTTTAAGATTAACCGCCTTGGTTTTACTTGGTGGACGCACTAAACTTAGTAAGCCATGCGCAAAGGCTCTCATAGAACCCACCTTTCTAATTTAGTTTACAACTGACTGGTTAGTGGATACCAGTCTTTATGAAGCCATGCAGCAAAGGCTTTGTTGCTTAGATTAAAACGAGTTTATTCAATCTATTTTCCAAACTCACTAACCAATATCATGGGTAGAGTGCACTTACTAATATTCACTACACCTAAATAATCTCTTATAAATTACACCTTCTTTGGGATTGAGTCTCAGTCTCTGATTATTATATTTTCCTTGTGATTCGCAGACACACCGTCTCCGTCTCAGGTCTGCATTCAGCCTGTGGGAGACTTCTGTGTGCCTAGGTCCACACCAGGTATTTTCCCAGGGTTCCCCTCCCAGGAATCTTGCTATACTCTCTCCAATTAGTTGTCTCCTGGTTTATCACCCCATCTTGGGGCCTGTCCCTCACCCTGTCTTGGGGCATATTTTCTTTCACCCACCTCGGGCTCAGCCTTAGGCCCCATTTCGGGCTTGGCTTTGTGCCCCACTTCAGGCTCAACCTGTTGCCCCAGCTGCTGGGTCTGTTGCCCAGACTGGGCCATGCAGCCTCTTGCCACACATTGGCCGCTCAGCCTTTCGCCCTGCCTGCTCGGCCTCTTGCCCCACTTCGGCCTCTCACCCCACCTCGGCTGCTCAAACTCTCACCCCACCTTGGACGGTCAGCCTTTTGCCCCACCTCGACATCAGCCTCTCGCCTCAGGGTCATCCTCTCACCCTGCCATGGGGTCATCCTCTTGCCCCACCATGGGGTATCCTGGGGCCCTCCTGCCCAGAACCAGATTCTTTATCTGAGCACTGCTCATCCAGGCAGGTGTTAAAGTGGGGCAACGTGGCATCTCTTCTCCAGCTTCTTCCTCAGGTCCTGCTTGGTTTGGGGCCTTGATTCCCTTCCCACTGCCGTATTCTGGGGCTCCCACGTCTGCTAATCATTGCGGCTGTTGATTCCCACTCAGATGCCGTCCTCTTCTAGAGGCCCTCTGGGACTTGGCCTTTTTGATCTGTCTCCCAGTAGGGCTAACATTTGTTGTATGGACTTGTCCACGCTTTGGCCCGGCATGCTGGGTGTGTGCTTCCGGTCTCCTGCCACAACTCCCAGGAGGAGGTTTTCCAGCCTCTGCTGCACCACGGGCATCTTTCCTCTCTTTCCTCAAAGCTAATTGGAAATGAATTTTCCATCCAACACGGATGTGTGTCAGCTTTCTGGTCCCTTCCTTTGGGTGTAGATGGTGCCTGAAAAAAGTCAGAAACCATCCCAGCCATTCATGTATACAGTTTCCAGTTATCACAAAGGTTAACTCCCATATAACCAATAAAACTGTTCGTTTTTTGGGACACATGGAGGATAACAAATCCCTATCTCGGGACCGCCTGTCCTCTACGGGGCGGCAGGTAGGGAGTGAGGTCACCCACAGGGAAAACGCACTTTTTAAAATTAAGTATATTTGGTTTAATATAGAACCTTTGTACTTCAGGGAGTGGCTCTCCTGTTTGCATAGCGGACACATTCCCTGGATTTTTCACACCCCGTATCCCTCTTCCTCATCCCAGTACCCCAATAGTAATCCATTCTTATCTAGTGGATATAAATAAGATGGAATATGTTATGTTAAGTTGATTTATATGGGGCACTGCTGCCATTTGCATGGTATCCAGGCGCTCACATGGCTCTATGAGAAAAGTGGGTATGGCTGGTTAGTGAGGGAGAGAGGAAAATGATAGCAGTTGTGCTCATCTGTTGCTGCTTGCAGATCCAGGAGGAACTTGCATCTGTGCGCGTAAGCTTTCTCGATATGCTTTATGTGCACTGGGCTTGTTGTGTCTGTAAGAGTGGTGTCCAGTGTTTGCAGGCACTGTGTTTGTAGTATGATTAGAGAGGGGTGGGCGGTTTGTGAGTTTTTTGGTGGGTTGTTTCACTAGCCTCTCTCGCCGTGTGTAGTATATGAGAGGTGTGAGGGTATGGAAAGGAGAAAAGGGTGGTTAGTTGTTTTCAGATGATCTCTGGGGTTTGAGCAGTTTTATTGTTGGTTCTTCACTCTGTATTGTCCAGTGTTTGCAGAATGGCGTGTCTAAACTAAATCTAAACAGATAAATCAGTGCAATGAAAGTGTGGCAAATATTGAAAAGCACCAGGCACCAGATCAATACATTTCTAGTGTGGTTAAGTTCAAAAGCAGTGGTAACTAAATCAGTGCAATTCTAGTGTGGCCAAATTGAAACGTAGTGTTAACTAACTCAGTAGAGCTCCAGTGTGAATAAATTCAAAAGCAGCACTAACTAACTCTGTACAATTCAAGTGTGGCTAAATTCAAAAGCAGTGGGTTACATTTCTACTGTGGCTAAATATAAAAGTAGTGTTACCCAACTCAGTACAATTCTATTGTGACTACATTCAAAAGCAGCAGGTTGCAATTCTATTGCAGCTGAAATCA
Organism: Ambystoma mexicanum; assembly: GCF_040938575.1. Classification (NCBI taxonomy): domain Eukaryota; kingdom Metazoa; phylum Chordata; class Amphibia; order Caudata; family Ambystomatidae; genus Ambystoma; species Ambystoma mexicanum. The sequence continues at coordinate 710,428,605 of NC_090934.1, read as the reverse complement.
AAAGCAAATGTGGACAAGATTCAAAACAGCGGTACTCAAATTGGTGCAAATCTCATAGTCGAAAAATGTGAACATGGAGAAACTTCACAGTCACAATACTTGACAACTTGATATACACTTGATAAACGCCATGTTGCATAGCAGAAGAGCACATATTGATAACAAAGGATGACATCCACTTTATCAGAAGAAAAAAAGCATAGTTACAGGTGATGGGAGATATAGCTAAAGAAAACCCTTAAAATTCAGTGAACATTTTTTTGGTTGAAGTGACGGTAAGGTGCCGATTTAATTCAGCAAAACCCCTGAAATTTGGTAGGTGTTAACTAGGAGGCCCCGATTGCGTAGTACCTAAGCCCACTATTACGATGTTGACCTGGTAGCTATGGTTATGCTGGATCTACTTATACATATCTCTGGTGCCACTCAAAAAGTACCCACTAAATTTTAAAAATAAATATAGCCCTGAATCTGAATATTTTTGAAACGTTTTGTTTGGTTTCCTCGTTTCAGAGAAAATTTGTGGGAGGTCCCAAAAGTTAGGTTTTCCAATTCATTCGCCAGAGACAAATGTTCGCTTGCTTCTAGTACCCAAAGTGCTGGTTGGATTTGTTAGAAACCTGTACAAGGACCTCACACCTGGTCTGACTGAATCCTTTCAGGGTTGGCGCTAATTCATCCAGCAGTTTCTTAGAAAAGTTCAGAAAAGTAGGAAAAACTCTATTTGTGATATCTGAATTCAATCAGTACAGCTGCAGACCTACATATAGCATATTGTTCACCTTTTTGGCTACTGTAGGGCAGAATTCAATTTTAAGGATTTGCTGGAATCACACCGACAGTCAGAATAAAAAAACAGAGCCCTGAATGATACCCAGGGGAAGCTACAGGAACAAGTCAAAATGTTAAAAACGGAGTACTCCAGCCTGCAAGGGGTGCCCCCACCAAAGAAATCCCTTGAGAATATTCTTAACATTTGCAATCTGGCTAAACTGAACCCTGCAGCTACCCCGCAACAGAATATTCCTGGTTGAGTAGCTAGCCCTGACTCCACCCTGCATGAGCCACCTTCCTACAGCCAATCCACCCCAATCCACTCAGCAGTCAGAATGGCTACGTTGCCCACAGTCAGAAAGGCACTACAAGCCCAGATCTCTAGGCTCTTTAGATCTCCATCTTCAAACACTTCTCACACTTTTGAAGGGTTTCAAAACTCGACTAAGCAGGGCAACGCCAGTGGACTCCCTCTCAGACAGCTACCAGGGGGAGAGAATACCACAGTTGCCTTTCATTTTCCATGTAGTGCCACCAATCTCTTCAAAATTGCCCAAAAGTTCCCCAAGATACGAGAGGATCCTGTTAAGTTCCAAGAACAGCAGGTCATCATGAATTGTGACAGACACACATGTGCCAATCCAAACCAACTACTGAGAGCTGTTCCCCTTACCGACACCTTTGCATTACCTAAGCAGCATTATAACTGGCCAGACTAAGAACCTCCACTGACAGGTTAAAGGCATTTACTGACAGATCAGTCTAGGCGATCATTAATATCTGCCCACTAAAGACTGGCTGGGTCAAAAGGGTGGACATCCGTCAGACTATCCCAAACAATTGATGCAATATTCTTGAACTCCCGATGCACTGCTGCGGCTCCCAAGGCTGCAGTGCCACAGTTTGCTATGGTCTAAAGCCGAAGGTGGCCGAAGGTATCAAATACATCTTGATTGGCTGGGGAGGAAAGACTTTAACAGATGTTTTGTTTGCTGCACAACACTTTCATGAGAAGGTGGAGAGACAAAAGGAAAGTATTGATGTTAATCTTATGGCACTAGAAATTCAGCAGTTGCAGCTGTCCCAGGGCAGGGGAGGGCTCTAGTCAATGTCAGGAGGAGAGACAAATAGGGAAATGCTAAGGAGAGAGCCAACATAAATGCATGTAATGACCAGTACAACTACTGCAATGAGTATGGGCACTGGAAAGCAGAGTGTCCAAACTGACCACAATATGACAGATGATGTGGTCAGTCAACTGCACCAATTGGTCTGGCAGTAACCCTGCCTCTTCCGCCATCACCGCAGAATGCGTATTCAGATTGGCAAGGGGACCCAAACTTGTTGCACCACTTATTCCACTTAATATTACGGCTCCTTATGTTGATGGTACTATTGCTGGTCAAAAGGTTTCATGTCTGGTTGACACTGGAGCATCATGCTCAGCCTTGAAAGCCTCTGAATTTCACCATGGTGTGTATTTTGATTACATTGTTAATGCTGGAGGTACGTCACCCTGTGTCCTCACTGCTGAATCTTACATTGGGTCAAATCTCCCACCAAACCTTCTTTTTGAGTTCATGTTCCCGTGTTAATCGGCTTGGATTATATCTATTGTGTACACTGAGCTGCTATGCGGTTTGTCTTGATATCCCAGCCCATAGGAAACTCTAGGTCTTGGCTGCCGTTACAGGAGGTCCCTCCCATTTGATCCTAAAAGACCAGACCACCTCTCACTCATTGCAACAGGGATTGTTGGGCTGGGTCCCTGCCAAATTATGGTCGACCAATGCAAATGATGCAGGTTATATGCCCAATACTATGCCAGTCAAAATCACCCTGAACCCAGCCAAACTTCTGCCTTGCGTGCCTCAGTACCACTTTTTTAGGCAGGCTAATAAGGTATTATCACGCCGATGCGCAGTCCCCGTATTACCCCGATTTTGCCCACCAAGAAACCCTGGTAAGGAGGTTTATCTTTTTCATCCAAGAACCGGGTGCAGTTAATGCTGCTGCCCTGCCAGCCTTATCCATGATCCCCAACCCAGCTACCATTTTGTTTTGCATCCCAGAATGGGCCACATATTTTATTGTTGTATATTCGTGCTCTGCATTTTTCTCCATACCTATCCACACTGAAAGTCAATATTTATTTTCCTGTACCTATAAATCCATTCAGTACAAGTTCACATGATTTCCTATGGGATATGTAGAGAGCCCCACCTTCTTTCCCCAAATCCTCCCTAGAGTTCACAGGATACATCCTTGCACAGTATGTACAGAATATGCTGCTGGTTTTTCCCTCCTTGGAAGCCTGCGACCAAGATGTGCTACTTATATAGCGGTTACACCAAAGCGCTTTGCATATGGCATATATACATAAACTATCACCTAACTGGAGTTGGTACTCATTTATCAACCTCAGAAGGATGAAAGGCTGGGTTGGCTTTGCTGGGATTCAAACCTTTGACTTGCAGATTACACACAGATCACAGCAGCAAGCTCTCAACCCGCTGAGTTATTTTACCAGCTTAAGATACTCTTGCTCTGTTGATAGCTCTTGTTGGAAAGTGTCAGAAGGCATCCAAAAACAAGTTACAATTGTGTTTCCCTGTGTGCGTTACATGGGCCGTGAAATTTCCACAGGGCAAAGACACTTATCACAGGATGGCATTAAGACGATTCAGAATGTTCCCAAAACAAAAAACAGATGAGGGTTTCCTCGGGATGGTCAGTTACTGTAGAAAGTGGATACCAGAGTACGCTACCGTAGTTAAGCCCTTTCAGATCTTCACGCATGATTCGACCCTAGAACTCCTGCGATGGTCCCAGGAAGTGGAGGGCGCCTTTGTCACCAAAAAGCAAGAGCTCGCTACCGCACTAGCTCTGCGACTCCCGGACTATGATAAACTGCTTGTGTTATTTTGCGATCAACATGATAGATTTGCCCAAGGAGTGTTGGCACAGCTGCACAGCGGTAAACATTGTCCCGTGTAATATCACAGTGTTGCATTACATCTGCTGGACTGCCGGCATGTTTATGTGCTGTTGCTGCAGCAGCACTGCTGTTCAAGGGCAAGACCCAACATGTGTTGAATTCTAGGTTAACAAAATATGAGAAATTGCTAATTTCTGCTGAGTCGCTGTTGTGTTCTGACCCAGCCTCCTTCCCACTGACCCTGCAGGATGGGGACCCACACACTTGTCTTTTGGTTGTTGAAACGCTTATGTCGCCCCGAACAGACTTACGGGACATCCCGTTGCAGAACCATGAAATTATACTCTTCATGGACGGCTCCTGTCTCTGTATCCCAGGGGGAGGTGAACTTGTTTTCGGGTACTCTGTATGCACCCTCCATGCTGTCCTCGAAGGCTATTGTTTGCCATGTGCTAAGTCAGGGCAGGTAGCTTAACTCATGTCTCTCACTGAAGCATGCATCTGGGTAAGAGATAAATCAGCTACAATATACACTGCTATGCGCATACAGTGGTGTACGATTTTGATATCCTCTGGAGACAGCTAGGCTATTTAATCTCCACAGGTGCCCCCATCTCAAATGCAAAGTATGCATCTGCCCTTCTACATGCCCTACTACTCCCGGCTGGCATGACCATAGTCAAGAGCTGAGGCCATGATCCCTCACAGTCCTTCACCACCATAGGAAATACCCCAGATGATGACGCAGCTCGTTCAGGGGACTTAAATAGGTCCCCGGCTCCTAATCAAACTGTTTGTATTTTTGTTCAAACAGTCACTGATTGCCTCCCTTTCCAGCCTTGTCGTGTTACACGATTGAGTCCCAGATGTAGAAAAGGTGGCCTGGACTCACCAACTATGTTAGTTGGGGCAAGATTCACTTCCCCCAGACAGCTGCCTGGTGGCACCCAAAGTATTCTATTATAAAGGATGCTCCTGACGCTTCTGGTAAGCTGCTCTTAAGTTCTTTTATTTGTAGTTACATCGGGTTGTATCAAGTAGCTGCATAGGAACATCACAGGAACCCACTGGCTCCCATCACTCAGGCTTACATCTGTGCAACTGCCTGGGCTGGAACCTCACTCATAACCAAAAACACCAGTCTCACTCTCTCAGCATTCTCACTGACCTCATACATTCTAGCGAGCACTAAGAAAGCATAGAACACATCACACACAACAAAGCTTGGCACATCCCTCCAGACACAACCTCTCACACTTCCCTTCTTTCAACACACCCACTAGGGTACATCTCGGCCGGAAACTCATTCATACACGCATACCAGTAAGATATAGCGGACCACCACCTCAACCTCTTAAAGAATGAGCAAACCTTGAAACGCCTTCTAATCTGATGGCCAGGCAGATCAGAACCCAAAAGGGTCAAAGCTCAGATGAGCAAGACCAACCAACTCCTCGTTCTTTGCAACCTTCCGTGGAACCACTGTATGTAAGGGTTGACTAAAGCAACCAACCTTCAAGAATGGTAGCTCAGCAGAAATTCTCCATGTATCTAACTTCACTGTGTTGAAGAGGGACCTAATACAACCCCAACAGTTGGTATGTAAATCCTGCTATCATCAAGTAACACTGGGACTACCTAACTAATTCACCCTGCTGAGTGGAGTATCTTTATTTTTTACATAACAAAATGTTTTCCTGGGCAGGGCACCCCCAATCTTCCAAGCCATTTCACACTAACATTTTGTTACAGGGCTGGACTTACATTAACTTCCATCAGACATCCTCGTGACCAACGAATCATCCAAACAAGCTACGTAGTCGAGCCCCACCACCATTCAAAGACACTTCACTACCACAGCGAAACTCCAAGAAATGTACTTTGAAAACACAAATTCCACAATCCGCCAGAATGAGCACTAGTTTTACCATGTCACTCAATTACGAATTGCTCAAGATTTTCGCCAAATGTTGACAGTTCTCTCTAAAATCCTAGAAATCACCCAAAGACGAATGACAACATTTTCGCAAAATGTTAGTTCCACACACAGGCAGATTACGCCACACTCAAAAGATGTGTTAGAAGTTCTTCAATCCGCTACTTGTTGTACACTCACTGACAAAGTCCCAAAATGTGCTATTTGTCATATTACCCAATTCTTCAAGTGAAATGCTCACTGTTAAATCATTCACACCACCTATATATGGTGAAACATATGCATCCACCGCATAGTAGCGGCATAACCTCAAGTTGGATTCACAAAAATAATCCCCTTAATTTATGCATTAAAACCCTGAAAGCACAAAAACATATTAATAGAGTTCCCTATGAGTCCATTGCTGGTTGAGCAGTGCTAACCCGAAAATCCTCCAAACATTAGATGCTAGCACAAAATACTTGAAATGCTACACACCTGGCTAACATCCCTACAAGTCCATTGCTGGTCCAGCAGCACTTACCTGAAAATCCTCCAAACATGAGATGCCAACATAAATGCCAATGCTACACCCATACAATTTGGTCAACACACATGCTCTAACACAACATGGGCCTTCCCTTCATACCGCATGTGACAACAGAAGCTACAGACCCTAAATGTTCTTGCTGGGTTGCTCTACATTTACCAGCTCTAATAATCATTGGAAGGTGTCAGCCGAATAATAACTGCATCAACTTATGACTCTGAACAAGGACATGATCTTGTCTGTACCCCAGGTAGCCGCTCTCCATATAGCAGTAACTTGCCATCTGTTCCACCATCGCACATCTGCTTCCCATTTCCATTTCTGTATCCCTGTTCGTTAGCAGCACGGTTGTTGTGCACGTCATCACACCAAGGGGTCCATGCCTTTGATGTATCTCCGACACTGCAAGCTACTTCCTGGCGCATAGGAGCTTTAGATTCCTCACCTGGTGACATCACAAAGCCTGATTTTAGCATTTGCTTTGCTTCATTTTAAACCTTTTAGCTATTATTGTAATATCTGTGTGTTTTAAGACTCCACGCAGTGGGAGAATACTGCTTGTGCATCCTTAACGCTCTTCGTGCTGCGAACTAAAGTTCCAAAGAGAATTGTAGTCTGAGCACTATTTAGGCTTTTTTCAGGCGCCTCAGCACCTGCATGTCAGGGGCCAGCAAGTCTGCACAAGTCTGCGTGTGACGCGCAGGTGCTAAATGCGAACCGTGAAATGACAGACTGCTGGAGCTCTGTAAATAGGGATTATAGTCTTTGGGGACTTCATACTGCATATCGATCTGCTGCACCTTAAGACAACCTAGGTATTTTAACGACATAATACATTATACAGGGGCGCCAGATACAGTACACAGGGGAATTGTGATTTCACAAAATAAAGCCCAACTTAGTATAGTTTTGGGAAAGAATAGGTATGAATACGACACTGCCGGGCAAATACCTAGTGAACTGGTGAGAAACTCGAATGATATCCTGATTACACCTAGGGCCTGATTCATGGAATATATTGCGTGGAAAATCGTGGAATTAGCGCCCGTTCGCCGATTCATGGAACACAATGTGTGGGGCTTACTTGGGTCTTGCGAGGAATCCGCGGCAGTCCGACAAGTAAATGCAACAGCACGTACACCTTGCGCGAGAACCCAAGCAAAGGGCAGTCCTGGTCTGCGCAGCCACCTAAAAAGGGGCCGGAACATGGGGAATGGGGAACAACAAGCAAAAACGTGGGCGTTACTAGGAAGGTTACACAGTCAAACAATCGCAACGCCGATGCGGGCGCAAATAAACTGTATTCATGGATTCAAACAGGGATCGAAGGCGTGCAAAATAGTACGTGCAAATCCCGACAATGCTACGCCACGCGATAGCAGGCGTAAATGTCAATGCGCAAACAAGAATGCATAAAAAGTATGCATGATCAACAAACGCACTTATACTTCCACGATGAATGTACCGTTTCTTGTAGCAGTTATCGTGGGACACCGCAGGGGGAGGAGGATGGCCAGGGTCTGGATTTTCAACCCAAGGACCACACTTTTTGGGATGCCTGATGACCTGGTCTATGCCAGGTACAGGTTTCTCCCTCATATCATCTTAGACCTGGTCATAGAGTGGGAATATGACCTTACATCATCCACCCTGTGCTCCCAAGCACTGAGTCCCTTCCAAAAGTTGCTCACTGTACTGCATTTCCTGGCCACTGGCTCATTCCAGCGGACCACTGCTATAGTTGGGGGCATTTCACAACCCACTCAGTCACACTGCCTACACCAGGTGTTGGCAATAATGATTGCACGCTCCTCAGTACGCCGGCACATCTATATGCCCAGAACACCTGCTGAAATGCAGGAAGTGGTCCAGGATTTTATAGGGTGGCTCACTTCCCTAAAGTGCTCGGTGCCATTGATTGCACCCATGTTGCTCTACGTCCACCTAGAGCAACAGAGCATATATATTTGCAACCGCAAACAATGGCACTACATACATGTTCATGTTGTATTTGATGCCAAGGGCATCTTTACTTCTGTCTATGCAAACTATCCTGGCTCCACCCATGATAGTTATATATTCAGAATGTCACCCCTACACTGGGCCCTGGAAGCTGGGAGGCATGGCAACACATGGCTCATTGGTGAGTATAAACAGCCCTGCACATACATGCATGTTAGACACAGACAAACACCAATGACAAACATTCTCACCTCTCGAGGGGACAGTGCCTACTGTTAGGGAGAATTCTCATAAATGTGCTAACTCCCTTCACCTTAGAAACCACCAGCAACTTTGCTGGATTTTGAGGACTTGATTTGTTTTTTACCTGGAAAGAGTGTGAGCCTTTTTATCCCACTCTCTCATGTATTTTGATGTGTGTTTTACTCTTGTGTTCTTTGATTATGAAGTTTTAGACAACTCCATAGGCATAATTTTTTCATGTGTGTCACACAGCACCCTCAGTGCAGTGACACACGGAAGCCTTTTTTGGCTGTTCCAAGAGAATGTAAAGTTCAATTGGCTTTACTAGTCTTTTTAAATTCCTAGACCCAGCACACACTTTCTTCCAATAGAGTGCTGGAGGGGTTACCTTGTATCCCCTATGTCTAGAAACTCATGTAGCAGTCAAATGCTACCCTTTCCTATCGAAATGGCTCGTGGTAGTGGTTTTACAATGAACTACCATGATTTTTCCCGACCGCGAACACCGGTAGCTAAAAATCGCGGGAGACATGTTTTTCAAGATGGCGTCTATGCCCCCTTTGTTTAAACATGTCGCCGTCTTCTTTTTTCACCATTTCTTTTTGGAAAGGTCCTTCTGGAATTTGTCTCTGAGCGCCAAACTAGGTTTGGTCCCTTTGCTTCTACGCCTTTGGCGGGCTTCAGGACTGAAGACCGCCTCTGGCGGCCAAGTGTCTGGGGTGGGCAGGAAGTGAGGGAGGTGCCCGAAACTCGCTCTGCTTAGTCTCTTAGGAGACCCGAATGCACTCTGGCGTTATTGGCTGGCTGACTGTCCGGCAAGGACAGCCACCCTGCTGGGTGAGTGGCAGCTAGGCTGGAATGAATGACAGAAAACTGTTTAAAAGGCGAGTCTCTTGGCTTGGACGGCTGAGTCGACCACTGGAACGAAAGAACCAAAGATGAACTGGAAGAGGACGGCTGCTGCAACTTCTGGACCGTTGTTTTGCCCGGTGAAGACCTGTTGCAGGTCCGAATCGCCAAGTTCATCTCGACAGAGAAGCCCTTCAAGGACGACTTCTCCCTTTGAGTTGGTGGGACCAATCAACTCGTAAGCCACCTGGACACCATTCTCGGAGCCGGTTGTATTTTCCTCAGAGTGCTGCAGGAAATCGAATAGCCAGGGAGAAGGACACCAGTTTGTGCGCTTTAAGACAGATACCGGAATCAAAGATTTTCCAGCTTTGTGACCAGTCCCTGTGCAGTGCAGGAGTCCTCCGACGTCCTCCCTCTTGTCCCCACAGTTGAGGGTCAGGAACAGCGAGATCTGCAGGGACTGCCCGGAACAGAAGTATTCAGCTGCATCTTTTTCTTCAATACAAGGTACTGTGAAAAACCTTCCGAGAGAACTTACCTCTCACCGTGAAAGTGCGTACAACTTTGGCAACTTGCAGGCCTAGTCGGCTTGTGACCCGACATACACACCTTTCTTCTATGAACTACGTCTGAGAACCGTGGCAAAGACTTTTAAACTACCAGAACCGTTTTTTCTTCTACAAGACTCCAGCCCATTGACTTTGGCCTACCTATTGCATTGAATCAACTCCTTTGGTGAACTCAAACTATTTGCACTGTTTAAGAGTAAATCTATTATTCGTTTTATTAACTTTGAGATAAGCCTGGCTGCTCAGCTCGCCACCCAAAACTGTGTGGTACAGACTTATAGCAAAGGTTGGTTTTGCTTACACCTGTAGTCCTAGTTGTGTGTAGTGGTCCCAGAGGGTACTGCATACAAACTTTGCCTAACATCTACCCTCTGAGCACCTACATGATGACACCAATACGGAACCCCATCACACCTGCCCAAGTAAGATACAACACTGCCCATATTTCAACTCGGGCCGTAGTGGAGTGCACATACGGAGTGCTGAAGTCACGTTTCTGCTCCCTTGACCACTCTAGTGATGAGTTGCTATATGCACCACCAGTAGTGTGCAGGATCATAGTGGTAGCATGTGTCCAGAACAATGTTGCAACACGGCATGGCATCCCAGTGGACATGGTGGTGGCACCCCATCCACACCCACAGGCCCGCCGCTTGCGTATAGCTGGACAAAGGGCACGTGGCGAGGCAGCCCGTACCCAGCTTGTGGCTACTTTTTTCACCTAAAATCCATCCCCTGTGGAGTGCACACAACCTTGGCACATTCCAGGTACCATTCAATGATGACAAAGGGCCAATCAACTGTGCCCACCAAATCACCCTGATAATGTGTCCTTGGAAGTGCTACATTGTGCCCATCCCTTTGAACTAAAACGCATTTCATATTGTGGTTCCAAAAGAAACACATTGAAAAGGGAGTCCCCCACTATCACCATGACAACCATTCCATTAATTCACCCGTTTCTGAAAAAAAATCCCATATGTAATGTAAAAGGATTATGATACTGTGCACCATACCCACTCAAACGTGTAACCATTCATAAATACAGAAGCATGTCTGAGCTGAAAGCCATACCTGGCTTCAGCCATTCCCATATACACAAAGTGCAACAAGCACGAGATTCCAAGATGGCCGCCAGCTCCGAGTAGACGTGCCGACGGCTGCTCCCGGGCTCCGAGGCCTATCTGTTGGGGACCCCCTCCCCCAGGTGCATCAGACCGGAGTCGGGCAGAGGCGCCCTCAGGCACACGCCAGGGACACAGGGGTGTCCTCTACATCAGCGGAGGGCTGATTGAGGAAGCCCGCGACACAGGTGGAGTGAGCGGGGCGTCTATACGCTGAGGCCGACGCCACACGCGACACCGGTGGCTCTGGGAGGAGTGGTGCGGAGCCCTGTTGCAGCGTCTTGGGGCCAAGCCGGCAAGAGGAGTGCAGCAGAGCGGGTGCTGCTGCACCCCGTGGAAGCATCGGTTCCCCGGCGTGGGCCCCCCGCTCTGGTGGGCTGTGGCGGTGGTCCGGCTGGGCGGCCCAGGAGAGCGGCGCCCGGTAGCTCGGAGGCGGGCTCTGGAGGAGGCGGGCGTTCAGGAGGTGACCGGGCACGGTGCGGCCACGCCACCGGGGAGTGGAGGTAAGAGGCACCGGCTCCCCAGGGGCTTGAGTGAGCATTGGGTGAGGCGGGGGGAGGAGGGGGCCCCGGCAGGAGCACAGCGGAGCGCCCTCAAACCCCCCCTCCCTTCCACACTGATCGAAAGCAGGTCTGGGCGGAGCTGAGACCCGGGGCCAGGGTATTGTGTAGTGTCCGGAGTGAGCCAGCCCCTGCAGGCACCCTCTGAGTGTGCAACGGCATCTACAGCAAGCGCACTGTTTAGAGCAGGCAAAGTGTGCGGGTGGCTGGCAGGGCCCCCAGCGTGGCTGAGGGAGAAGAGAGGCCCAGGGACCCGGAACAGGGGGTTGACGAGGAAGGCTTGGTGCACAGCAACGTGGGAAGGAGGTAGCTCCAGGAGGCTGAGGAGCGGCACCCACCATTGCCACCAACACCAGGGAATAGTGCGGCAGTAGCAGTTACCCTCACTTGTGGTGGCCACTGGGGTCAGAACTGGGGGCACCTTTTGAGGGGGGGTTACCCCAGGAAAAACCCAAAAAGGCGCACCTGCGCCCGACAGTCTGAGGACCTTTTTCAGCAGCACAAAGCCACGTACTAGCACTCACAAGGTCACCTCTCCGGAGCCATAGGAGAGAGAGAAGGTGGACTGTCCGGGGCACACTAATTTCCCAGAGGACAGGCACGTAGGAACCGGATCTCCCTTGTTAGGGGATTGTAGTGCGGGCATAACTTGGCAAGACTCTGTCACAGTGTTAGATGTCCTCCAGGGCTATGGGGAGAACAGCGAAGTCCGGCCAGCGTTCCAGGGACCCCCAGGGCACCCTCCCTACACTGTGGCCAGCAATGGAGGCCAGGGAGCTGAAGAGAGGGGGGTATCAGACAGTCGAAAGAGCGGCCGGAGCAGGAGGGAGCAGCAGACTCGGCACAAATGACGAGGCAGGACCTCAGAGGAGAAATGCTCGCCTTGAGAGAGACTTTAGCTAAAACCTTCAGGACCAATTCCAGCTGATGAGAGCTGATTTGAATGTGGCTCTCGGGGAGCTGAAACAAGAAATGGCCCAGTTGGGAGAGAGAACGGACTTATTGGAAAGTGGGCTCCAGGAAACTGAAAAGGACGCATCGGCTAACAGCAAAGCGATTGAGCGGCTGGACATTGCAACGAGGAACCTGGAAGCCCAAGTGGAGGATCTGGAAAACAGATCGAGAAGGGTCAACATCAGGATAAAATTTCTTCCAGAATCAGTAGTGGGCCGGGATCTGAAGGGGGAGGTTCAGGGGGAGGGGGGCCCGGAGTCGATAGAATTTGACAGAGTGCACAGAGTCTGTCGCCCCCCCGGGGCACCAATGCCAGGCCTCGCAACGTCTTGCCCGCTTTCGCCAGACATGGGCAGAACCTGTGCGGCGGGCGGCCAGACTGCGTGAACCAGTTCATTACAAGGGGTAAGAGATCTCCCTGTTCCATGACTTGGCAAATAGCATGCGGGTGAAAAGGAGGAATATGGGCCCAGTCCTAAGGGAGCTCTCCAGGAGAGGAATAAAGTACAAATGGACATTCCCCTTTGGTTTATTGTTTGAATGGGAGGGGGCCCAGAAGCGAGTGACCACGCCTCAGCAAGTGGCAAGTATACTGCACTTGGAACTTGAAGGGGAAGGGGAGGCCCCCGGGGGTGGGTCCTCGGCCGCTGCAGGGCTAAGGGAGAGGCCCAGACCGGGGGCATGGTCAACGTTGGGGGAAAGGAATAGGAGGAGAGCCACGCTGAGGGGTCCCCCGGAGAGAAGGGACAAGCAGGGGGGTAGAAGATCCGGGTAAGGGTTCTGGTTGAGTCTGTGGGCCCAAGCCTTGGAGGTTGTCTAGTGGGGGGTGGTGGGGAATGGGCATAAAATGGAGCCAAGGAGGGTGGAGTAGAAAACATGTTGGATCAAGGAAGGACCGTTAAGTGCGGAGGCTGGGGGAGTGAGGGTCGGGCACACTCCAAGTTGGGGGCAGGGGTGTGAGGGGGGAGAGAGAGGGGAGGGAGGTATCGGAGCATCCCAACAATGAAAGCCTACTGAGGGTAGGGCACTGCAACAGAGTGGCCAGAGGAGGGGGATGGGGGGATGGAGGAGGGCAGTTCCCGCCCGGAAGAAGTGCTCGGGCAAGGGGCAGGGGGCCAAAAAGCAGAGCTGCGTTAGTTTTTTCTCACTGAGTTCAGATGGATGACTCACAATGTTAGGGGGCTCAATACCCCTCTTAAACAGGCTAAATTGGAAAGGTTTGTCAAATTGCACACCCCTGACATCCTTGCCCTTCAAGAGACCCACCTCCTGAGAAAGGATCAGGAGCGCTTGCGGTTGAGGGGCTTCTCTCAGATATTCTTTGCTTCAAGATGCATGAAAGCGGGGAGGGGATCACGCTGGCCTTCGGGAGGGGCTTCGACTTTAGAACGCAGGAAGTCCTCAGGGATAGGAATGGAAGGTATATCCTGGTTAAAGGGGAATATGCGGGTACGCCCTTCACTATAGCTTTGGTGTATGCCCCGAATATGGGCCAGGATCGCTTTTTGCGCAAAACTTTTGGTGTCCTGGAGAATTTCGCAAGGGGACAAATCATCCTAATGGGTGATCTAAATCTGGCTTGGGACAGATGCCTGGACAGGACGGTACACGAGGGCGCTGGGGGTGGAGCGGTGGTCTCACCCCAACTCTGGGATCGGATGGAGGAGGCGGGGCTGCAGTATGTATGGAGGGCCTTGCGAGGTGGGGAAGAGGGCCACACGTTTGTTTCGGGGTTCACGGGTCCCAATCCAGAATTGATTGTATATGGGTTTCGGCAAGTCTTGTGGGGAGGGTGGAGATGGTAGAGGCGGGCCCCCTGGGTATAGCAGACCACTAAATTGTGCAGATGAAGTTGGGCCCGGGCAAGTGTAACCGGGGGGTGTGGAAGTGGAGATTCCCCGAAGAACTGCTGAGGGACCCGGTGACTCGGGAAGAGATTGGGGAAAAATAAGGACTTTCTTTGAGTTGAACAATAATACCAACACGAGCCTGGGCACGAAGTGGGATGCCTTCAAGGCTACGCTAAGGGGTGAGTTTATCGCCCTGAAGGCGGACAGGAATAGGCAAATGAGGCAGCTGGAGGCACAATTGGAGAGGGAGGAGGAGTCGACAAGGCTCAAGCTGGGGGAAGCTCCATCTAGGAAAGCATTCAGAGCGTACAGGCTAGCCGAAGGCCAATTGGGGGTGCTAAGGGCTAAGAAAGCGGAAAGAGCCATGCTTATGGTCAGGCAAAAGTACTATGCGAAGGCCAACAAGGCTGACTCCTTGCTGGCGTGCCTCCTTATGGGAGCCAGGGAGCAGAATGTGATCTCGGCCGTGAGGGATGAGGGGGGGAACAGACTCACTTGAACGGATGAACGAGTGGGTTGCTTAGCTGGTTTTTATAGTAAGCTATACTCCTCACAGGCTCCCCCACCCCAACCCCAGAGGGACTTCCTCGCGGCTCTGCCCCTTTCCAGCTTGCCTCGTACGGCAGGGGAGGAGATGGGCCGCGATATATCAGAAGACGAGGTGAGAATCATAATAGTGCTGCTGCCTCGTAACAAGGCCCCATGGCCGGTCGTCTTCCCAGCGTCTTATTGCTAGACTTTCTCCCAAATTCTCACTCTGCACCTCACGCAACTGTTTAATTCCTTCAACGTAACTGGCAGAATCACTCCGTCTATGGAGGAAGCCAAAATCACGCTCATCCATAAGCCTGGGAAAGATCCCAAAGGCTGCACATCTTATAGGCCCATTGCGCTTATGTCACGGCCCTCACCCAAAACCCCCTCTGGCAAACCCATTGACCCAGTGGAGTCAGGACTCGGCCTCTGGAGCCTAGCATCCTCTTCAAAAGCCCTCATGGGGCCAGTCCTGGCGCCTATGGCACCAGGCTCATACACCATGAAAAACAATGTGCTTGGGAACTACTTTATTGTATTGTCAGCCAACATGGCGGCATCCACATAGCTCGGTTCCTAAGAACCAAGCTATGCAGTCTAGTGTTTTGGGTGTGGTAGACTAGGGACTACTTTACCTGGACTATTTTGTTGGAGTTATTTAAACCACACCCGAGCAAGACAACATGCTTCACGTTACTTTGCAGCTTGCAACGTGACGCTCACCTTGTCCAGCTATTCCCTTGAACTTCGGAGAAGCAGAACCTGCAAGGAGACAAAAGGAACATCATTAGCAGCAGCATCTTACCTGCAGTCTTCATCTTTAAACACTTGCAGCTACTGAGAACAGCTTCCTCGAATCTGCATGCCTCCCGGACAGAACGACCTGAAAGAGGAAGATAGAGGCAACATTAAAGAAAGCAGTAGAGACATTTACAAATTACGAACTGCTCAAAAGGCTTACCTGGCTAGTCGCCTCTCGGCTGGCACCACTACAGACATTCCACTTGCGCTGAAGAACAGCGCGACCTACAAGGAAGGAAAACACAGGTTAGCAAAGGCAAGACTTCGCAGCGCTGCGCATAGTGCTTACTTACCGCATCATAGCGCTCTTAATGCGCCAGCATTTACCAGCGGGGCTCAACCAAGCCGGTTCGCCGCGTTGAAACTCTGCATACCTAAGGGAGAAAAAAGAGACATTTTAAACAAAGAAAGGCATGCAGGATAGCAACAAAACTAAAGAACAGCAATAAGACCTACCTGAACAATATCAAACGGGCCGGCATCAGTGAAGTAACTGGACCGCACTCGCCCATGAAAGACAACGCGCCCCTGCAAAGAAGACAGGATGGACAGCACGCCTAATCCTACCACAAGGTGAGGAGAGGGCGCCAGAGGGACTGAAATCATACGGGGGTGGAGGGAGGATACTTACCCTAGTCGGTCAGTCTTGAACACAGTCCTCCTGTATTTTCAGGCAGAACCTTCCCCGCAGACCACATCAGGGCAAAGCTGAGATGCATACCAGTGACTAACCGGGCTGGGTGGTGTCCCTGTGGATACCAGGTGAGCGTAACAGCTTATTAATACGGACGCAAAACTATACACTAAGATATTGGCGAGGCGGCTCAAGGGGCACCTCCCGGCGCTGATCCACCCAGATCAAACAGGGTTCATACTGGGGAGGCTGACCTCAGACAACATCAGGCACGTAGCCCACTTGGTAGAAAAAACCCAAAAGACGGCCACTCTGGCGGTGCTCCTCGCTTTAGACGCGGAAAAGGCATTTGACCGGGTGGAGTGGTCGTTTTTGTTCCAAGTCATAGAGAGGATGGGACTGGGGGATGACTATATAAAGATGGTCCGGGCTAACTACCAAAGCCCCTTCGCATGTATTTCGGCCAACGGGGCAGCATCAAACCTATTTAGCCTAAGGCGGGGAACCAAACAGGGGTGCCCGCTCTCCCCCTTGCTTTATGCAATCTACCTTGAGCCCCTATTGCAGGCGATTCGGGAGGCGGAGCTTATACAGGGCATACTGCTTGGAGGAGTTCAGCGTAAGGTGGCGGCTTTCGCTGACAACATGCTCCTCACCCTTATAAGTCTGAGGGGGTCTATTGAGGCGAGCATGGACCTCTTGATCAAGTTTGCAGAAGTATTGGGTTTGCGGGTCAACTGGCAGAAGTCAGAGCTCATGAACCTGTCTTTACAACCTAGGGATCCCCCTTTAAGTGGTGCCCCAGGGGATTAAGGTACCTGGGGGTGAAAATTACCCCGGTTCTGGAGGGGTGGTATGCAGCGAATTACACCCCCATGCTGAAGGTTGTCAAAAGGGATCTACGGAAGTGGAGCTCCCTCAGAATATCATGGTTAGGGAGAGGGGAAGCCCTTAAAATGGTGATTCTGCCCCGGCTACTCTATCTTTTTCAGGATGTTCTGCTTCCAGTCCCCTCAAGCTTTTTTAGAGAACTGGACACGGCGGCAAAGGAATTCATATGGGAGGGCAAGAGGCCGCGGCTGGTCTGACACGTAATGACCACGTCGAGGAGGGACAGGGGCCTGGGGCTCCCAGATTTTCGCCAGTGCTATGAGGCTGCACAGCTAAGAGTGGTCAGGGAGTAGTTCTCGGGTGAGTACAGGAAACAGTGGGTTCAAATGGACAAGGCAGTCACCCGGCATCATCTGGGGGAGGTCCTCTGGCTGCCGCGCCACCTTAGGCCGCCACAAATGTATCTTAGCGCTATAACGAAGGGTCTGGCGGATATTTGGGATGGGCGATGAGGAAGTTAGGGATCACAACGTACCCCTCCCCTTTTAACCTGATATTTCGTAGTAAAGACTTTATCCCCGGTGGAAAAAGGGGCTTTCAGGAAGTGGGAGGATGGGGGATGTAGAGTCCTCATGTTCCGGGAACAGCAGGTGAAAACATATCTAGAGTGCAAGCAGGATTTCGCCCTGGGGGAAGGGGAAAGTCATAGGTATTTTCTGGTCAGACACTT
This sequence comes from Ambystoma mexicanum, assembly GCF_040938575.1. Lineage (NCBI taxonomy): Eukaryota > Metazoa > Chordata > Amphibia > Caudata > Ambystomatidae > Ambystoma > Ambystoma mexicanum. The sequence continues at coordinate 710,410,784 of NC_090934.1, read as the reverse complement.
GTTGATGACTGAGGAGGTAAGAAATGTGGCTACGCAGGCCACAACGCAGTTTGAAAGGTTCCTTCTCACGCATGAGGGGGTTAGGGGGTTAATTTCGGACCTCTACAAACTTCTAGGGGACGCTGTCCCAAAAACTGATTGGGCCTACATGGACAGATGGGAAGAGATTCTGGGAATGCAATTGGAGAGAAAGGAGTGGGAGATGCTGTGGAGGGGATTGCCGAAGTGGGCAAGGGCGGCACAATTACAGGAGGCATGGTACAAGTATATCTTCGGTTGGCACTACACACCTGCCCAACTGCACGTGATATAACCAGTGACATCTAAGGAATGCTGGAGAGGGTGCGGACAGGACGGGACGGCAGCCCATATATGGTGGGACTGCCCTAAAATCAGGCCTTTCTGGAGCAGCGTCATTGAGGCACAGGAACAGGCATTCGGAGTGGGAGAGGGACGGGATCCCCTGGTTGTCTTGATGGGGAGGCAGGGGATAGGAGATGGGGGAGTGGGGAAAGGCCTAGATAAGGTGAGAATTATGTTTACCTTAGCAGCAATGTCCCTCATCGCGCAGAGTTGGAAGGGGCACACGATCCCAATGGAGCAGGAATGGATGAGAAAAATGTGGGATCTGGTGGCTATGGAATGGGCCACTTACGCTGTCAACAACAATCTGGAGAACTTTGCAGAGGATTGGGGTGCAACGCTGTCCTACCTGAAAGGGGAATTCAGAGAACAGTGGTACCCACAAAGGTTGAAACTGTTGGACCTTCTTGGTTGACTACATTTTTATGCTTCTTTCCTAGGGGAATGGGACGGACAAGTGGGAACTCCGGTGCTTGATTGGAGGGGGGTGAGGAGAGGAGGGGGGGTCGTTTGATGTTTGTTCTGTATGTTATAAAACAACAAAAAGATCATTTTAAAAAATTGTCAATACATGCACACATGTCCCAGATTGTGCATGATGTGCACAAACATTTCCCTATTGTGGGGTGTACAAAAGAAGTGCAGTATTGACCCACAATTTCTTCAACCTCCCATAACGATCAATATAAAACAACATCTTACCTGTCCCCCTGACATGCAGTTCACAGTCAAATTTCATCCCATTAAATAGACATCATTCCTTGATGGAAGGATCTGCAGACAAAGAACAAACTGAAACATAGTGCATGGAACACATACATGGGCCACAAAACTGAAGACACACGGGCACCCCTCAGTGACATATAACACATGCAAACACCAACTTACAAGTCAAGCCATCTTTGCCTTCTTGGCATGTGGTGTTGACCCTGTGTGGCAGGAACCACTCTGGGCCACACATGCTGGACCACTAGTGGCCTGGGGCATGGCATCACCCACTGGGGCTTGGCCAGCTGCATCAGCTGCATGACCCTTACCCTTTGGGTCTGAGACAGCTGCTTACACAGCACGTCCCTGGAGCCTTGGACCTGGCACAGCAGCTCCTGTTGCATGTCCCAGACCCCGCCCACCTCTGCCACCCTTCTCTCTTGGGGCCTTTCCACTCATGTTCCACACCAAGCTATTGTCCTCATCAATAAGAGTGAGGGGGCAAAGTATGTGATGGAAAATGGACTTCTGTGGCCCATCAAGTCACAAAAGAACCCCAGGTGACTAATATGGTATGCATAACGCACAGGCACCCCCAAAACAATGGAAATAGCATACACAAGACCTCCTGGATACCGTCCGTGAAAAGAAAATGCGTTACGCAATATGTAATGGCACCCACCAACACAAGAAATGCAAATGCGAACCCCAGTAAGCCACAGTTAAGGTAAGAATAGAGATACGCGATACACATGGGCACCCAGACTAGGAAAAATGCACACCCGGCTCATCGTCAGCTTTGGAAAATACCAAAGTAGATGCGCATATACGCGCAGGCTAATTTAACCTCCACCTTCACGCCCACGACTTGTGATACGTGTTGCGTGACTTCTATGGATTCGTCAATGAGGCGCACACGTATGCGTAGGTGTATGCGTAAGCGTTCCGCATAGGCATGCAGAGTCTCCGCTCGCAGGATCTAATTTATGTTTATTCCCATCACGAGACAAGGACCTTTACTGGGCTGGCGTCAACTGCGGTTGCGTGACGCACACCATGGTACCTCCTGCCCACACTGCTGCTAGGCTTGCCTCTTCTGGTCCTGCTTTGCCACATTCACCACAGTACTGCTGCAGCATGCTCGGGTCCGAGTGCCTGCCTGCAACCTGCACTGTTTCCTTGTGCTAGCTGCCACACATTTGCTTGCAATCCAGTGTTGGCCCTGCCAGCACATCCACTGTACTACCAAGCACTTCAACCTCTGCAAAGGCCACTGTTTCTGCATAACACTCATTCAGGACCCAGGAAGCCCATATCTGCCTCGGCGGTGCCATGTATGCCCCATCTGCGTCATCTGGTGAGAACAGCACCTCTACATTGAAGCAGAGGGCACCGAACTTCACCGAAATAGAAGTTGGGATCCTGGTGGATCGGGTCTTGGATGCCTATGATGAACTGTACAACCCAGGGACGCATCTGGGCTGCGACTCAAGGCTGAGGATCTGGGATGAAATCACGACTGCCATCAATGCGAAGGGGGTGGCAGTCTGCACCAGGGACCGGGTGTGTAAACATTGGGATGATCTCAAGACCCGCAGTCATATCAAGGTGTTGACAGCCCTCAAGACAGAACCCATCGTGGAGGTGTACCGTGCAGGCTGCCACCGCTTCCACCGGACACAGCTGTGGGTACTTGAGAGGTCCAACCCGGAACTCCACTCCCAGTACTTGGCCTGGAAGAGACGTCCGGATGACGCTGGTGAGTACCCATGTGGGATTTTGCCCTACAGCGTATGTGTGGCATGCATGTTTGCAGGTGTCACATCCTGTTTCCGTCTTGAGTGTGAGTTGCAGCTGATTGGCATCTCATGGCAATAGTGGACATTAGTTGTGTATGACATAGCATAGTAACACTTGCGTGTCGACTAGTGTATGGTGCAGCAATGTCTTGTTGTTGGTCACAGGCAGGGAGTGTGCGTGGTGAAGTCGCTTGGATGTGGCAGATGTGGAGTGGATGGTTTGTGGCCATGTGAGTTGCATGCATGATGTACAATTCAATGTGTGATAGGACTGGCCGTGCATGCATGCATGCATGTACATGTGATGGATGTGACACAAGTGCTGAAATGCCTGCGTGTGTGCATTGTGTGAGACTCAGTTCATGGATGTGACATGATGACTGACATGCCATGTTAATTTGTTGTATGCCCGACATCCATTGTCAAACATGACTGATGTCAATGTTTTGTCTCCTATGTACCTACAGTTGCTGCAGCTCATGGAGAGGGTGGAGGCGTTGTTGTGGAGCATCATGGCAGGGACAAGACCGCCAGGCGTAAGCGCAATCCCCAGACAGGCCGACTTCAGTCCGCCTCATCTGAGGGTGAGTTGGCTGAGGGTGTACATGGTCCAGATGCTAGTGGGATGTCCCAGGAGGTCGGCATGGAAAGGGACTCCTCAGTGGCTGTGGTCCAGGGTGCAGGGACGGAGGGACCGCCCAGGGAGGAAGGCTCTCTGAATTTATCAAGGGAGATGGAGGCGGTGGTGGTGGTGGAGGAGGAGGAAGATGAAGTCCACCACCCAAAATTGGGTGGAGACATCAGGAAGGGATTCAGGCTGCAACCCTGGAACAGGGACAGGAGTATGTACAGCGCAGCATGGAGGGCACTGAGCAACCTCCTGTCCCTGATCCATCTGATGCAGCACAGATCAACCTCGTGAATGCCTCCACCCAGGCCGGGCCCCCCTTCAGGGCTATGATGGTCACCCCAGAGCTTTTGCACGCCATGCTGGCTGGGATTGCATGGTGGGTGGGTGTGATCCATGATGAAGTGAGGGAAATTCATGAGGGATTCTCAGATCATCACAGGTCAATGAGCAACTCCCTGACCCAGCTTGCACGTGCACTGCTATCTGGTGGTCTGTGTGCACTAGCACTTTCAGCTGCCCCCTCTGTGTCCCAGTCATCCTCAGGGGGCCCTTCCTTGCAGGTGCCCATCATGGCCCACTCTAATCCTGTTGTGCCCACTGTGCCATGTCTTGTGGTTAGAACATCCCTGCCTGAGGTGGAAGTCCAAGGGAGTACAGTGGAGATGGTGGCTGTTGCTGACCAGGCTCCTAAGCAGGCCCAGCATCAGTGGGGCAACTGGCACAGCATGACAGTGCTGGCACCGTACCCACCCATCAAACAACATCAAGATGGCGGTGGTGCATGCGCAGGGCGGGCAGGAAAAGGCAGCTACACCATGGCAGTGGTCAGGGCCACTCTTCCCTGGGCCAATTACAATCGAGGAGCCAAGATGCACACAGGTCAACGGTGACCAGGCAGGAGGAGCACCACCACTCAAGGGACATGGTGTGTGTCAAGGTGGAAATGAGGATGCTGCTGGTCGCAGAGAGGGTGCTTGCTAGGGAGGCACAAGTTGCCAGGGCAGAGGCAGTGGAGAGGAGGACACAGATGCGGGTCCAGATCCTGGAAGAGGCTTGCAGGGTTGCAGGGGTGCTGGAGAAGAGGTTGAGGGACAGGCTGCAAGCCATCCAGGACCAGGCAATGGCCCACCTCCAAGAGGAAGAGGAGGAATGCGAGTCAGCCCTGGATAACCGAAGGGACAAGCAATAAACCGGCATCCTGTGTAAATAGATCCTGTGTGTAGCAGTAGTTTCTGTTTTGCCCTTGGACATTTCCCCCTTCCTACATCCATGTTTAATTTTGTGTGCATGTGAGTAATACAGTTTTCTGTTGTTAAACACACCTTTCATGTTGTCTCTTTGTTAAATGGCAGCATGTATTAAGCATTCATTTGGCTATGCCTTTGTAATGTGACTGTCAGGTGGTTTGTGGCCGTGGCTGTGGAGATGTGGCATGCACTCATCAGTGTTTACTCCTGATGCATGGACAACCACCAGCACACAACACTCTCGATACTGTGTGTGCTTTTGTGTCATGCTACTCATCAGCCACTGCGGTGCATGGGGGTGCTGTCAGAGATGAGGGGGCTAGGGGATAGTCTCCCTTGACCACTCTGTAGGTGTGTTGCTATATGCACCACCTCTACTCTACAGGATCATTTTTGCAGCATGTGCCATGCCCAATGTTGCAACATGGCATGGTGTCAAGGTGGACATGGTTGTGGCACCCCATCCACACCCACATTTCCGCCCCTTCTGTATGTTTGGGCAAAGTGTACATGGAGAGGATGCATGTACACAGCTTCTGCAATTGTATTTCACCAAAAATCCCTCACCTGTGGAGTTCACACGATCCTGGTACAACACATGTGCCATTGAATGATGGCAATGGGCCAATCCACTGTGCTCATAAATCCACCCTGAGAAAGTGTCCTTGGAAGTGCTACATTGTGTGCATCACTTAGAAATGAAAGACCTTTCATTGTGTGTTGCCAAAGTAAACACATTGAAGAGGGAGTACGCCACTACCACCATGCAAAACTATCCATCAAATAACCTCTGTGTCACCTAAACCATCCCATATGCCATGTAAAATGATCATCAGACTGTGGTATGGTACGTAATGTCAAAGGAGCTACATAAATGTCCAATACATAAGGCAAGTGTCTTAAAGCGCTCAACAATGGATGGAACAAGGGGAAAATTAACAATCGTTCAGATCCCTTCATTTCGGAGACCCATAATAGTCTGTACACGACGAGTAAGTGCATAGTATATTATTAAAAGTGGATGTAACAGTGAATCTGTTGGATGACTATTATACCATTTTTCCCAAGTGCCTCAATGTGCCATTATGCAGGGTGTGAGGGCAGGGTGGAACATAAAGATGATCTACAGCCATGGTGCAATCAGAACCAGCGAGTGCACAGACGTTTACAGGGCAGTGGCAGGTAGAGGGTGGGAACAAGTTAGGGGGGTTGTCCAAGTGCATCCAGTGTGTAGAGGCAGGGGTTAAGTGATGCAACTCACTAGGCCCATTCCACAAGTGCAGTGAGGATGAGGCTAGTGCAGGTCCCTGAGGCAAGTGTGCCAAACACTGCCAGGGGTTCCATGGACCTGTGAGACCCTGAGATACATCAGGCAGCCAGTCATCGATCTTTATGGAGAAAATGAGGGAGTGAGGGATAGATCAGAGGGATACTTTAGCAGGGAAGAAGTAGAGAGAAGGAAGAGTATAAGAGTAAACGCCTGAGAACTTGCATGAATTTAAGGAGATGAGACTCCATACAGAGTGCAGCAGGGAGACCATTCCAGAGGGAGGCCCCTGCTGAGGATAAAGATCTTCCTCCAAATCCCTTCTTCAAGAACTGGCTTGCTTGGAGAAGGTTGGAGGTACATGAGGGTAGGGTTCGGAAGGGAGAGTATTTAGGTATGAATTGTTCCAGATAGATAGGTCCCAGGCACCACAAACACTCGTGGACAATGCAGAGTTACTCAAATTTGCCACTTGCATCCACGGGTGGAGGGATTTCAGTGCCAGACAGATGTGCTCCCTGGTCTTGATGCCAAGGTTAAGTCTTGTGGTTATATCATGGTCCAATCATTGAGTGGGTGGATTGGAAGCTGGGGGTTGATAAAGAGCCTGTTGCAGTAGTCTGGAGATAACCATGGCTATGGAGACAGTGACCTGCTGGGGGAAAGTGAGAAAAGGCACAGGACCACTGAGGAGGTGTAGCTGATAGTTGAACTCTCAAGAGATATCTGAAATGTGACATGAGAAGGTGATAGTGGAGTTGAAGATGACCACAAAGATTAGTATACTTGTATGTGTGTGCGGCTGCAGGGCCAAGGGAGTCTGGCCAGAGTGAAAGTGGTAAAACTGCAGCAGGTTTCCCAATGCAAATTATCTCTGTCCTGCTAGCGTTAAGGCACAGGGTGTTTGTAGCACACCATGACTGAATCGTGGACAGACAGTCAGATATGAGTGATGAAGAGGAGGCGGATGAGGGTAGCCTGAAAGAAAGTCTGGTGTCAAACACATTATACTGGAAGGTAGAGGTGAAAGTGCAAATCACACGTGCCAAGGCAGCCATGTACACATATAAGAACCAAGGCGAGAGCTCACATCCTTGGGGAATGCCACAGTTTGAAAGAGCTATAGAAGAAAGAAATGCCTCGAGTCCCACCTGGGATGGGTGGTCAGAAACAAATGAGGTCAACGACGCTATAGCGTGATCCATGAACCCTGTGCACCATACCCACTGTAGTCGTCCCCTTCTGCAGTGGTGTATCTGAAAAACTAACATACAGGTAAAATGTGTAATATTACATAACGATCAAATAAAAGTAGATCTTACCTGTCCCGTCTGCATGCAGTTGACATTCAAATTGCCTTCCATGAAATAGCCATCATTACCCAATCTAAGGATCTGTAGACAAAGAAACACAAGAAACATTGGTCATGTACCACATACATGAAAAGAATGAATAGAAGAGCCACCTGCACCCCCTCTGTGACATCCAACACATGCAAACCACAACCCAATACTGCCATCAACATGTGTCCCTGCACACATGCACAAACACATGAACAGTGCATGCGATCCAAACACACAATACACACACCCAACAATTTCTCACACACTGCCTGTCCCCATCAATGACATGCAGCAAATGTGCATTCAACCCATCCACAATCATTACACGTTGTCACATACACAATGCACACTTCACTTCACATGCCGCATGAAACTGTGAAGATAGCACATATGCCAAAAATTCAAACAAAACAAAACATGCGACAGCCTCCGAACAATACCAATGTCTGGATAAGGCAGCCCATCACCTGCTTATTATCGGGACATTGCACTCCACACAGTCATGGAAGTACATTACCAATTAACACACGTGTTGCACATTGCTCAGGCATACATACAATATCCAAAACAGTTTGCAAGGGCACACAGGACAAAAGGTTAGGGCCAGGTGAATGTAGACAATCATTCACTAACACAGAACAATAAGACAATCAATACTTCCAAGAAATCATGACAATCACTGGAAGGGGAGACAAGGCCACAATGCCTTGTCAGTGTTTACAACGTGCAAGTGTACAGCTGATGCCGTTAAGTCAAAAGGTTGGGATGAGTGCATGGAGAACATATTGTGCAGAAAAGGCAAGAAAATAATACACTAATGAAAGTGATTAGTTTTGTGTCGATGCTGATCGTGAGCAAGTACACCATATACACAGTACTTTACATGATACGTGGGAGGTCAGGGCACCAAGGACAATAAGGCACATGGACATGATGCAGACTACTGTATCAATAGTACGGAATAGAGTGGGAGATGGAAGTGAAGAAGAGAAAGAACTACATGATCAATGTGACCTTAAGGAGTACTTGTTCAATGTGCAGGGGGAGAGTGAGTCTACTACACAGAACGCATCACACATAGCAAATGGACCCACCACCATCCCTTCCAATACCTAAGTGCTCCACACACATGGAGTAGTTGCCTGAGGAATGCATGAGTTCAGAAGGGTAGTGTATAATCAGGAAGCGAGGAAAGACTGTACCGGGACCCAGGCATCCCTGTGGATGATATACCGGTATTACAATGTAATACGTGTAGTCTGTGAGCCTCAGGAGCATTCATGTTGCAAGAGAGACATTGGCTCTGGCCCTGAGTAAAATGACGAGTCACCCATACAGAATCTGGGTACGCTGTAGGGGTTGTAGGGTAGAACAAGGAACACTTATGAGTCGGATGTTGCAGTAGTGTAGCGTGTGGATTACCACAGCAAGTGGACCATTGCACCTCTGCGTGATGTTGTGGAAGTGTACATTAACTGTGTGCATCAAGAGCTGCAAGTCAGACTCCTTGACAATCTTACTAATATGTGGCAGTAAGGGAAGGGGGTAGTTGAAGAAGAATCCAAGATTCCTGCCTTGGGATGAGTGGGCAGGGAGTGAGCCCATGTAGGAAGGGCAGAGTCAATGCCAGAAGTAGGCTGCAGTCGATTCAATTTGGACATGCAATTTTGTAAATGGCGCATAAGCCAAGGTCATTTGGAGTGCATCAGTCCAGGATGGCTTTGAGGCAGACATGGTGAATAAGGATTCAAGTGTGTCGCTAGGAACAGTGCTGAAGAGTAGTCTCTCCTCATCATAGCACATTAATCAGTTGAACAATGGCACAAATATGCATTGCAGCAGGCAATTATATATGTCACAGATGCTTGGAAAAGGAATGGACAGCGGCATGATGCCACAGGTGTTGGCTGAAGTAGGGTAGAAGAAAGGACAGAGTATGGGGTATCTATGGAATTTATTTTTTTGCAATGACCTAAGCACGTCCACTGTCCGTTCGTGGAGCATCAAAATGAGGATTGAACGCATCACTGTGTGAAAATCATATGAGACATCAAAGATGATGAGGACTGAAGGGCATTATGAATTGAGGGATGCTACCATTCATTTATGTGACCCCTTCCTTATAGAGCAGTTTCTGTTGCTCCGGACAGTTTCAATCCACATTGGTGTCCACGTACATCCCCAAGAATGCCTTCAAGGGCATACATTTGTTTGCGGACCAACTTGCCAAGCAATTTCTCCCAGAAGGTGTATAAAGCGATTCCCCAGTATGTTGGTGGTCAGGAAGGCTGTGCATATGTCATAGTAAGGATGGTGCGTACAAGTGAGTTCCTGATGGAGGATGGAAACTAAACACAAGGAAAGGAGAGTTTGCATAGATCCCCAAGAGTATTTGACAGAGAGGAGATATTGGCAATGATGGTTCTGTAGGAGCAGCGGAACACCAATAGGGATGACACCTTCATGGACTTGTCAACTCTGTTGACTACTTCAGGGGAGACATGAGTGAATGAGGAGAATGAATAATGATGATGGTGAGTGTTAGGGGGTGCAGAGGTGCAGAGGGCTGTGTTTGAAGAGCCTGCCACAAGTTGGTTCAGTGAGTCATGTGTATTTGCAAGACATATGTGCTGCGAGCACATGACAAAGGTACTGTGAAGGAGTTCTTTCAGAATAAACAGTGGATGTCCTGCCAATCAATGAGCCATTCACCTGTTGCACCGCTGCTAGAACCATGCTTGATGGCACAAAGTACTTCTACACACCGATGTAGCCGGAATGGAAGACATAAGCAGACAACACAAAGCAATATGATAAAATTATCAATGATTAATTTATGCAAAAAGTACACTGTAAACCACCAGACCATGGTGAATGCACACTTCATTGTCACCACATAGAAATGGTCCAATACTGCATCTAGTATTGCAACACCACCATGCACCCAGACGCGTTGCACTAGAAGCTGCATACACCATTTTTCATGCGGCATGCATGAAAAATGAAAGAAAACCCACTAACACAAACCCTGATGTGCTGTTAGCCCAAATATCCCACAAAACATCAGACATAGAAACATGATTGTGGCTTCACAATGCTGTAGCACACCCTAATAGTTGATCCATAATTTGGACACGCCAAATGTGACAAACAGCCCTAATCCCACAGACCTTGCTAGGGATCTGATGTGTCACTCAGACATGATAAAAGTTGAATGAGGCACCCCTCAGCCCAAACATCTGCACCTGACAGTCCACAACCATTTGACCATGCTACACACTCCCAGCCAACCATGAAAGCCCACCACACAGATAGAAAGCACAGTTATCATAATCAGTGAACAGTGGCCCCAGCAATGCATCTGATATACATGACCACAGCCATCATTAGAATCACCCCTTTGTGAATCATTCCCCCTAAAGCAATAGTGTTTGAGCACAAGGTAAGTGAATCCAAAGTGAACATACACAGTTCCCCACACCCATGCAAACACCACAGAAGTGTCAGCAAATGCCTTACCTGGCCATGGAACTCGCCTGCCTTGCATACAATGCACACCATCGGTAGAGGCTTCACCTAAATGGAATACAATGCAGAGTAACAGCACAATTATATATGTCACAGATGCTTGGAAAAGGAATGGACAGCGGCATGATGCCACAGGTGTTGGCTGAAGTAGGGTAGAAGAAAGGACAGAGTATGGGGTATCTATGGAATTTATTTTTTTGCAATGACCTAAGCACGTCCACTGTCCGTTCGTGGAGCATCAAAATGAGGATTGAACGCATCACTGTGTGAAAATCATATGAGACATCAAAGATGATGAGGACTGAAGGGCATTATGAATTGAGGGATGCTACCATTCATTTATGTGACCCCTTCCTTATAGAGCAGTTTCTGTTGCTCCGGACAGTTTCAATCCACATTGGTGTCCACGTACATCCCCAAGAATGCCTTCAAGGGCATACATTTGTTTGCGGACCAACTTGCCAAGCAATTTCTCCCAGAAGGTGTATAAAGCGATTCCCCAGTATGTTGGTGGTCAGGAAGGCTGTGCATATGTCATAGTAAGGATGGTGCGTACAAGTGAGTTCCTGATGGAGGATGGAAACTAAACACAAGGAAAGGAGAGTTTGCATAGATCCCCAAGAGTATTTGACAGAGAGGAGATATTGGCAATGATGGTTCTGTAGGAGCAGCGGAACACCAATAGGGATGACACCTTCATGGACTTGTCAACTCTGTTGACTACTTCAGGGGAGACATGAGTGAATGAGGAGAATGAATAATGATGATGGTGAGTGTTAGGGGGTGCAGAGGTGCAGAGGGCTGTGTTTGAAGAGCCTGCCACAAGTTGGTTCAGTGAGTCATGTGTATTTGCAAGACATATGTGCTGCGAGCACATGACAAAGGTACTGTGAAGGAGTTCTTTCAGAATAAACAGTGGATGTCCTGCCAATCAATGAGCCATTCACCTGTTGCACCGCTGCTAGAACCATGCTTGATGGCACAAAGTACTTCTACACACCGATGTAGCCGGAATGGAAGACATAAGCAGACAACACAAAGCAATATGATAAAATTATCAATGATTAATTTATGCAAAAAGTACACTGTAAACCACCAGACCATGGTGAATGCACACTTCATTGTCACCACATAGAAATGGTCCAATACTGCATCTAGTATTGCAACACCACCATGCACCCAGACGCGTTGCACTAGAAGCTGCATACACCATTTTTCATGCGGCATGCATGAAAAATGAAAGAAAACCCACTAACACAAACCCTGATGTGCTGTTAGCCCAAATATCCCACAAAACATCAGACATAGAAACATGATTGTGGCTTCACAATGCTGTAGCACACCCTAATAGTTGATCCATAATTTGGACACGCCAAATGTGACAAACAGCCCTAATCCCACAGACCTTGCTAGGGATCTGATGTGTCACTCAGACATGATAAAAGTTGAATGAGGCACCCCTCAGCCCAAACATCTGCACCTGACAGTCCACAACCATTTGACCATGCTACACACTCCCAGCCAACCATGAAAGCCCACCACACAGATAGAAAGCACAGTTATCATAATCAGTGAACAGTGGCCCCAGCAATGCATCTGATATACATGACCACAGCCATCATTAGAATCACCCCTTTGTGAATCATTCCCCCTAAAGCAATAGTGTTTGAGCACAAGGTAAGTGAATCCAAAGTGAACATACACAGTTCCCCACACCCATGCAAACACCACAGAAGTGTCAGCAAATGCCTTACCTGGCCATGGAACTCGCCTGCCTTGCATACAATGCACACCATCGGTAGAGGCTTCACCTAAATGGAATACAATGCAGAGTAACAGCACAAACAACAGGCACATACATGATCAGACCTGATCACAGAAAGAAAATATGCATACAACACACAGTGCAGAAGCAACACAGGGTGCCACAGGGTGAATGGAAATCGATAGTGATTAGTCCAGGAGTACAGTGTACCACAACAGAGAGAGTGACACAGAGAGGGAATCACAAGTAAATGCCAGATCAAGGAGTACACTGCCTTGTCTTCAATGGACAATGACATGCTGTACAACACTGTAGGTGTGTGCATAGAGGAATACACATAGGTAGGCAACACAGTGACATGAGCACCACTTAACTTACCATAACAGCATGTCATCATGCAAAGGACATATAAGACAACCAAGACATGCAGCAAACATGCACACCAATACGCATGCTCAACGTGCAAAAGCTTACCGCTGACTGTGCCGGCATGGTGTCAATCCCACATCACCTTCACCAGGAACTGTGTTTCCTAATCAGGCACAGGAAGGACAGTGCCTGGTGGAGGGCATGGGGAGCATGGACTTGAAATGGTGCAGGGTGTCTCCCCCGGGACAGCGGTCACCGCCACATCACAGATTACTGGAACAACATGGGAGAACATATTAAACCAGCCATTGTGAAGTACCATTGACACAGCACACACGTGCAACGAAACACCAAACCATTAATTACCTGCACATGCCATCCTGTGCACCACCATACAAACATGCTAGTTGAGTGCACTAGGCATGCCTGCATGTACACCACAGCGCATGTGTGGTCAGTGAGGAGTTAATGGCACACCTCAAGGGAAATCAAGATAAAAATGAAAAAATAACACAACCAGGAAATGTCAAAACAAAAGATGAAAAGCCAACGTCTGGCCAGGTGGGTGTAAAAAAAAACAAAAAAAGCAAGAATAAAAATGTCCATCTTGGACCAGGAGGTGCCCGGCTGGGATGGGGGAGGGGCAGGGTGCACGCCAACTCCCACATTGGTAGATGTTGAAAAAAACAATTCCCTCCATGGGCTCATGGACCGCACGGCTATCTAGGATTGGGAGGCATGTCTCTACTGTGGCCACCTTCCTGGGTAGAATCAGAAGGTGGTAGTGGTAAGGGAGGTTGACCACATTGTGCACTGGCCTGGTCTTCACTGGCAGCGGCCAGCTGGGACACAGATGACTGCATCTGCAATATGAAGCCTCGGAGGTCCTTATGCAACACATGACAGGATGCACAGATGTCCTCCAAGATGGTCTGCCTCAATAGTTGCATCTCATGTTGGTACTGTGTGCTATGGGCTGCCTCTTGCACTTCCATTGAAGCTATGAGGGCCAACAACTCTTGCCTCAGGGCTTCCCTGTGTGCCCAACCCTCTGCAAGCAGGGATGCCTGCAGAGACTTCAGATCGGTTTGTCGGCTCCAGTTGCTGGCCTCTATGTGCTGCCTGTGTGAGCGGCATGTGGACCGCAATGCCTGCAGCTCATGCTCTATATGTGTTTCTGGTGTTATCTTGGAATTGGCTCCTCCATCTATGCCCTCAGCCAACATCTCATAGGCAGCACCCTGTTTTTGTGCAACACGCAACATCGACTTTCCCACGCTGTCTCCCCAGCCTGCACACGTCCACCACATGTGCAGGGCCCATGCTCCAACACTTGGTGCACTCACCTCCGACAGCATAGAGGATTGGGCGTCCAGTCCAGCACCAGAGCTGCCGGTTTCATAGGAGTCAGTGTCGTACTGAGCCATTCCCTGGATTGATTGTAGCACCAGTGGATTTTCATGGGCTGCCACACCACATCCTCCACTGGTGGTTGGTTGTGCCTCAGACTCACATTCCTCCTCGACCTCCTTCCCTGCATCTAGTGCCTCATCACCTGCACAAGGACATATAAAAACATGAAGAATGAAGTTAATTGCTTCCACAATATACATCAGTATCACAATGCTGTCCTGCAACACATTGCCATGCATGCTACCATGCCAGAAATAGCATACACACACTATGTACCAGAAGCCTGTGACATTGGCTTATGCAGACTTGCAACAGCATTCTATGTCCCTGACCATGTAGCCAGTGGACACAGTGCAAACAAACATGTATCTCTGAAAGCACATTCTGTCCCATGGCACAGCTAAATGTTGACAGAAACATGCTAAATATGCATCATCATGTGGCTATGCAACATGCCATTAGAGTACATGTGAACACGTACATACATAATCACAGCCAAGTCCACTACACTTATATGACACACCAGTGTACAACTAGCACAGGGAGTGTACAAAATGTTGACATGGCCTGAGTGTGGAGTCCCAGGTGTGTGATGTGGAGAGAGTAATGACATGCACTGGGAGATAGGAAGAAGGGACAGTGACACACAAGAGGAACAGGGGCATGGACCCATGGAGTGTGTGCTGAGTACAGGGATGAATCCTGCCAAATATTTGACAATGGGGTCAATGCCATAGCTGCAGCGGGGATGTGCACAGTGTTGAAAAATGCAATGTCACCCATGGCACACCGTCAGGCCCGCTGGCAGACTTCATGGACGTTATCTGTAGCATGGAGCCACCTACATACATGTGTGGATGGACTAACTACAACCACAAGTACTTGTCTAGCAGAACAGAGTCACTAACATCACTGATGCAACTAACCAGATGCAACATTGTGGTGGCATGTTGAAAATGTTTCTTCTGTATGCCAGTTGGTGATGACTGCTGTCATAATGCCAACAACACATGGGCTGTATTCACTCTACAGTACGCTACAGTGCACGAGTTAGTACACCATGACATGGCTCACCCAGGGCGGTCATTCAAATGCAGGCACAAATGCAACACAATCATACTTCTTTGTTGATCTACATACACATACTCAGGATGCACATGCTTGGTCACTCACCGGACGTGTCCTAGTAATTTGGCCGGCCTCCCACGACTTGCACCTGATCCACATGAATTAACTGGCTCATGGCTTCATTTGGTGTGAGCTCCTGCTCTTCTGGTGACCCCCCTCCAGTTGTCAGAGCAGAGGTGAGGTTGGCACCCAGCTTGTGTTTGGTGCGACGGTGGAGGTCATTCCACTGCTTCATGACCCGAGCAGCGGTGCGCCTCTCATTCCCTATGACGTTGACTCACTGCCAGTGCACCATACGCTGAGAAGGTGTCAGTGTGCACCCACGTAGTCCACGAGGATCTGGAGTTCATCATCATTGAAGCGCCTCTTCCTCGACATGGCGCTGTCCTGTGCCGTGGTTTGGGTTTGAGCCTCTTCCTGTCATGCACGCTTTGCCTTATTCTCATGTGGTGCAGTCCCTGTGTGGCTGGGGCAACTGAGGGCACCGGATGCTGGACCACCAGTGGCCTGGGCCATGGCATCACCCACTGATGCTGGGATAGCAGCTGTCCCTGCAAATCCCTGAACCTGGGTGGTGGGGACAGGAGCTTTACCTAGATGTCCCTTACCCTTTGAGGGAGGGACAGCATCTTCCCCCGCGTGTCTGTGTTCCTGGGGGGGGCAACAACAGCTACCGCTGCAGCTCCCTGGCCCTGGGTGGTGGGGACAGCAGCTGCACCTGCAGGTCCCTGAACCTGGGAGGGGACAACAGCAGCTGCCCCTGCAGGTCCCTAACCCCGGGTGGTCAGGACAGGAGCTTAACGTGGACATCCCTTATCCTATGAGGGACGGTCAGCATCTGCCCCTGCATGTCCGTGTACCTGGCGGGGGGGACAACAGCTACCGCTAATTCTGCTGCACGTCCCCAACCCCTGCCACCTCTGCCACCTTTCCCTCTTGGGGCCTTCCCACTCATGGTACAGATGGACTTGTTCAATGGAAGGCACACTAAGCAATTGTCCTGGGTAATCGGAGTGAGGGGGCAGTGTATATGATGGGAAACGCACTTCTGTGGTCCAGCAAGTCTCAATATTAGCCCTGGTGAAAGAATATACAGGACGCGAGACGCACAGGCACCCCAAAAATCAAAAATGTGTGTATGCAACACCTCAGTAGCTCCCATAAAAAGAAAAGGCATTACACGATACGCTGCGGCATCCAGCAACACAAAAAATGCATACAAAAAGCCCGGAAAGCTACTGTAATGGTAATAATGGAGGTACGCGATACACAGGGGCACCGAGAGTATGAATGATGCGTACGCGACTCACCGTTAGCCTCTGATAAAAGAAAAGATCACAAGCGCGTGTGCATAGAGGCAAATCCGCCACCAAAATAAGAAGTTTGTACTGTCACAGTAGTGAACGAAATGCGTGGCTCCCCAAAATACTTTGTAATGTACTCGTCCAACCACTCCCAATAGCACGTACGGTCAGATTTGCTTCTACACACTTATTTATCCCGATTCTGAACACCAGCGCATGTCACGTAAGTTACCCGCTGAGGGCCTTTCCTCTGATTTCACGTGTCGGTGCTAATTTCGAATGCGCAGAGTAACCGTCACTCTGTTTCCAACTGCCCATGCAATAGACATAAAAGACCCATGCTCCTCCCTACGAGCCTTTTTACCTGCCTCCTACTGCCCTGAGCTGCCTCCTACCGAGCCATCTGCTGCTGCCTGCCCACTGTGTGTCCCTGCTGCCCACATGCCCTGCTTTTTGAGTGCCTGCTGTACAGCCATTTCCAGAGCTCCTGTCCTTGGCCCTGTGACCACCACAGTTGATTCACCAGACTCCCAACTTGGCATTCCATCACCACTGCTCCCCAGCCCAGCCCCAGGACCACCTTGTCCACCCACACCTGCCTCGGATGTTGCCATGTCTCAACCAACATCTTCTGAGGTAAGTGGAAACCCGTGGCAGCGAGGCAGAAGGCTATCACCTTCACTGCCAAGGAAGTTGACATCCTGGTGGAGCAGGTCCTGGGCATTATCATGCCCTCTTCAATGCCCCGTCACAACGTGGCAAGGAAGGATGTAAGCAGATCTGTGACGGTATTGTGGATGCCATCAACGCAGAGGGGGTGGCATCCTGCACCTTCAAACGGTATCCAGTCAATATTTCAAAAACATATTTTCGAAAAACAATGTCTAAACAAAATCGTCAGACATTTTGTTTTTCGAATGCATTTTTTTATGTACATTTTTTTGTTTCGTATAGTGTAATTTGTGTTTAAAAAAAAAAAACAGGGGTTTGGGGGACCTCCCCCCAAAAAAAATGCATTCCAATTTTTTTTCCGATGATTTTGTGTCGAAACATTTGTATTTCAACAATATCACTGTCGAAAAAGTGACTAGGAACCCCTTCCAACATGTGCGCAAGCACTGGCAGGCCCTAAAATCCAGGACCCACAGCAAGGCCCTGGGCTTCCTCCAGGCCGGTGCCACCGGAGAGGGGTGCATGTGCCGGATCAACACCACCGACATGCAGGTCCTGCAAATGTTCTACCCGGTGCTGCACACCCAGGTCAGCGAGTTGCGGCAACGTCTGGAGTTGTCAGATGAGTGTCCATGTGTTGTTGGGCTCCACAGTGCATGTTCCTGTATGTTGGGAGTGAGCACCTTAGGCTTACAGCAAGTATGCCTGTTTTAGGGATGTCTGCGTGCATGACCCAGACAGTGCTCGACATGTGAGCAGTGAACCAAGTGTCATTTTAATTAGATTAAATTTGCTTTGTGTGTTGTTCCGCCGCCTTTCACGACGTGCACTTGTCTTGTTAGATGTGTCTGAGACGTGCCTGTGTGACAAGTGTGACAGATGAGGTGCTGTTGGCAACATCATATGCATGCATGCTTGCTGTTCATGTGTATCTGTCAAAGATGTGATTGTGTGACTGGCCATTACTCCTGGCTGGATGAAAGAGGTGCATTTCAATGTGCAGCGTAGTCATGGGGCAGAATTGTCATTGACGGTCCTCTGATGTGATTGCTCATTGCACTGCTTGAGAACTGTCAGGTGATGTGTGTGCATGATATGTGTCTGAGCACATGATGCATGTATGTGCAGCATGCGCGATTGATAGCTTGTGAGAGTGCCATGTCCCCAGATGTGATTGTCTGTTGGGATGGACATACATGTATGTGCATGTATGTACATTGCATGTAAATGTGTGTTGGGGAGAAGGATGATGGTTGCTCCCTTTACCAGTGTACTTCATGTGCAAGTTTGTGTTGCCATGCACACATTGGTGCAGTACCCTGATGTTTGTGTTCTATGTCTCCTTATCCGCAGTTGCGTTGGCAGAAGAGGGTGGATACAGTACTGTGGAGCAAGGCAGCAGGGATGCCTCCAACAGGCAGAAGCGCAATGCCCAGCCACGCCCCCAAGACAGCACATCATCGGGCAGCGAGGAGGCTGGTGGGGAAGTCCACGAGGGCGAAGGTGGATGTGGATTCCTCAGCAGCGGGGGGACAGGTGAGACAACACAGGGGCCCTCCAGTGCGGAAGACGCTCAGGAGTCATCCTGGTTGGCCGTGGTGGAGGGAGAGGAGGCGGCCGTAGTAACTGCGCCCATGGGGTCAGGCAGGGATGGTGAGGTGGGTGTGACTACTGCAGTCCTGCCACTGGGGCATGAGGCTGTGCAGGTCACCGTGGAGGTGCCTGTGCAAAATCTTGTCCTTGGGCAAGCTGCTGCAGCTGTCTGCACCTGCCGGCAGGCCTCAACTCGGAGCCAGCCCCAGGTGTCAGATGCTTCCACCCAGACCGACACCCCAATGCCGGCGGCTGTTGCCATTCAGGACAAAGTGGTACCCCTGCTGGTTGGTGTTGGGAGGCGTACCGGCATGATTCATGATTAAGTGCAGGCTTGCTGTCAAGTGCTTGCACATCATCACAATGACGTATGGCATCTCCTCAACTGGCTAGCAGCATTCCTGGTCTCAATTGTGCTGCTTGGGCTGTCCCCTAATGCAACCCCCTCCTTGTCTTCCTCCTCCGTGCACCAGTTGTAATGTGGGATACTGTCCAGACCAAGATAACACCAGGGCCCCCTGTGCACCAGTCCCACCCATATCGGCCCGTCTCGTGGAGCAAACATTTATGCCTGAGTTAGGAGTTGACAGTGGATCAGCTGAGGTGGTCACCATGCCCATCCAGGCGATGATAGGAGCATCGCCAATGGAGGGAGAGAAGGCACCCAGGAGCAGGGCACAGGCCAGACACCTCCGGGTAATGTCATCAGCCCAAAGGGTGTCCACACTAAGCAGGCACCGGGAGCAATGGCAGCAGCAGGCTCTGGGGGGAGGCTATTTTACTCATGACGTAACATCACAAGGGGGCAGGTATACGGCATCAAGCAGGATGCAAATTTGGACCTGAAAATCAGAATGTCTTCTGTGTTTGTGTGCTACGGGCAGCGTATTGGAGCAGAGAGGCAGCAGGC